>NC_061513.1:301139483-301403475 GCF_022539505.1 Lolium rigidum
GCAATGAGAGAACCACCAAGAAAAACACAAGAGGGGGCGACAACGGCGACCGGCGATCCAAAGGATCTCTCACCCACGTGGCATCGGAGTAGGACTGGAGCTAGAACGAGTTGGAACGAGAAAAGAAGAGACAAAGAGAGATCGTCCCACGTAAATAGCGTAGAACACTAAGAAGGTGACTATAGTGGACCGAAGTGGGAGCGAAGACAAATTTGATGTTGTTCTACAAACCTCTGCACTTGGAGGCCCAACACTGTCTACAAGAATAGAAGCGTGCGTAGACATCAATCTCCTACATTTAACCTTCACTCTAATCTCTTGAGCATTGTTCTTGAAGAGACTCTGCCAATCAACATCTACCAAGAGACCAAAGACAGATACAACTTGGTCTAAGCTATTTCACTCACGCCACTTTGCTTGCAAGCCAGTGACTTTTATCCAAGTCTCCTTAAGCACTTCTACAGGTTCATGATCATCATTCCAGGCTTCTAATTTCACCCAGATACCTTTCTTTATTAGGACAAATCTGGGATAACCAATGACTTCCTCAACCCTGAGATGAGGTGGAAATTTGACAATATAGCCATCTAACTATCCCGGCTCTCTAATCTACCAAGGCCAGTTTGTTTTGTATATCTTAGCAAGCTCAGCATACAGTTCCTCTTTGGAGAGATCACCACCTTCCACTACCACTATACCACAATTTTAGTAGATCGAACAATATTGATGTGGCATCTCAATATAGTAAAATCCAAGACATGTAGCTATATTTCCAACAGACTTAGCCATTTGTTGAGGCCTTTTCCTCACATGGCAATCCTCCACCAGGTGACTAGTGGCTTTGCAGATGAAACACATAGCCTTCTTCACACAAGAATCTTGGTGATGGCTTGGCTCCCCACATCACATATAGATAGAGCTGGTGTAGCTCATATGTGCAGTAGTTTCAGAAATAGCAGATGGTGACTGATATTTTATGAGCTTCTTCTTACATTTTGCAGAATTCTTTGCTTTCCCAAGCATCTCACCTCCCACTGCTACATTTAATGATGTTGTGTTTGTTGTTTGAAGTCTGGCTGCTGTGATGCAATCCATTGGTTCGATTGCATACCAAAAGCAGGGTTTCGAGGGAACTATATGTATATTTTTTACCGCAATATATTTACTACCTATGAAGATATATGTTACCATAAAACTGACCCTCGGTTATTATGTAAAACCATCCATTTTCACCTTTATGCGCAATTGGCTAATTTTTATACATTATTTTGGTTTCTATTTTTGGTCTCTAGATTAAATGAAAATGATCTCCATATATCTACATTTATTAGAAAGATATTGTACAAGATATATATGCATTTATAAGATACCAAAAAAGCAACCCTGATTTAGGGCATTTATGAATTAAAGTTTCCTCGTTAGCACGATTGTCCACTATAAAAGCATCGCCAAGCCCTCAACGCAGATCATAGTCAGGAATATTTTCCAAAGTTTGGCATAACCTCCGACAAAATACAACCTAGCTCTTTCTCCAGCAACAAGAAAAGATGAGGTCGTTCCACAAGATAATGCTACTAGCACTTGTCCTTGCTGCACTATCCTCAGGTACACATTTTGGTGCATGTTCTTTAGGTGTATGTTTCTAATTTGTATGGCCTTCCTTATCATAATATTTTGCAACACGAACATAGATGTGTTGGTCAAGGTGACGGCGAATGGTGGTGCCCCGATAACCCGTGAAGACTGCAAGCAACTTCCGGTCGCTCCTGGGCCATGTGAACCGGGGACTTGTCTACATGACTGTCAAGCCAACATAGGTCCCTATGCGATTGGCATGTGTGTTTCAGAAGGATGTCAGTGCACAAATTGTACAATACATGTATGGAATTAGGCAATATCCGCAGTTCCAGTCTTTCTTGAATTAATAACAATGATGATATTATGTTCATAATTCAGTAGTACTGCAGACGAAATTGAGAGAGCATTTATGGCACGGGGATACTATTTAAGACCCCTCGAACTGCTGCTCTAAAAGACTTCCTAGTTCTCTTTTTGTTCTTCGTTCTCATCCCAATTAGGATCTTTATCGAAAAAATTCCAATTGGGATCGGTAATAATCCGAGCACAACACTTAAATCTCTAACCTCATATATTAGTATGGAGTCATGGTATAATTGAAATAGAATATTGTCAATATTTCGTCTAGTGGAGATGCTCTAAATAATCAATATAGCTAGACCAATCTATCGCAAACCATTGAAAGATAGGCGGAATTCGGTACCTGATTAATGCTAGCAAGCAACCAAACCATGAGCAGGTCAACCGGTAGCTGCTGCAGCCTACATCTGACACTGCAAATTCGTCGATGACGTCCACGGTTGAGCAGCTGGAAGGATGGCCATCGTGGTCGTTGCTCACAGTGTTGATCACGTAAAAAACTGTTTTATCAGTAATTAGAACAAGGAAGAAATAACAAAAGTAGTGTTAGGAGAATAGCAACTTGTATTCCACGGGGCCAAAGGCCACAATATGTAGTACATGTACATGGTGAAATATGCAGGGAATCCCCTAATATAACTACTGGGGATAATAAAATATAGAAATATCTCTCTAGCACCACCCCCTTGAACTCATGGTCGATCGAAAACACTGAGTTTGGAGAATAGAAAGGTATGTTGCGCTCTAGTCTGGTCCTTCGTAAAGAAGGCTACCAACTGCAACTCTGAAGGCACATATTAAAGCGAAATAATCTAATCGTACACACTGACATGGACAAAAGAAACATCAACACCAATATACTTGGTAAGCTCATCCTTCATAGGGTCACGTGCAATACTGATAGCACATGTACTGTCAGACAAGAGAGTCGTGGGTGTCGTAACAGAGACACCAAAATCTGCAAGTAACCACCGTAACAAAGTCACCTCAGCAGTCAGAAGAGTCATAGCTCGCAACTCAGCCTCTGCACTCGAACGGGAAACTATGGTCTGATTTTTTATCTTCCATGCAATGAGAGAACCACCAAGAAAAACACAGTAGGCAGATAGCGACCGGCGATCCAAAGGATCACTCACCCACGTGGCATCGGAGTAGGACTGGAGCTAGAACGAGTTGGAACGAGAAAAGGAGAAACAAAAAGAGATCGTCCCACATAAATAGCGTAGAACACTAAGAAGGTGACTCTAGTGGACCGAAGTGGGAGCGGGGACAAACTAACGAGACTCCCGAGAAGATGTCGATAACAAGTCGGATCAGAGAGAGGATCACCGTTAGAGGCCCCAAGAGAAATATTGAGCTCCATAGGTGTCTCGGCGGTAAGCTCATCAGTAAGACCGGCAGGATGAAGAAGGTACTTAATATAATGTTCTTGGGATATAAAGAAACCATCAGAGGTGGACGAAACCTCAATCCCAAAAAAATAGTGAAGCGGACCAAGATCTGACATACACTACTAGGAAAAGGCTTACTGCTGGCGCACCTATTTAGCTTACTGCCGGCGCACTACCGCCCGCCGATGCGAACACACTGGTGATATGCTGCTACTGCCGACGCACGAGTTGGGTCGCCAGAGGTATCCAGAGATACTAACGGTGCACTAAGTTTGGTTCGCCAGCGCTATTGTTTTTTGGTAATAAAAAAAATTTGCGCTCTCCACACCATGATTACTTTCACTTCATGTACAGAGCAGTAAAAGAAGTACAACTGGAAGGGACATTTACGGAGATCACCCTAAAAAGAAAAAAACGCAATCAACTATCAAACGTCTTCCTACACCATGTCGACGCCCTTGCCGCACGCGGAGCTCACCGTCCTTGCCGCCGTGGCCGTCGTAGACGGGGAAGAAGTGCTCGGGCACAGAATCTCACGGCCGCGCAGCTGCTCGTCGCCGTCGCTGGTCCGCCAAGCAGCCTGGCCGCGCCGCTGCTCCTCAAAGCAGCCTGGCCGAGCGGCTGCTCATCGCCGAGCCACACCACACTGCTCTCCTGGCCATGCCGCTCTTCCGTCAAGATGTCTGGCCGCGCCGCTGCTCGTCTTCGTGCCCCTCCTCCTGGCCACGCGCGCCGCTCCTCCTCAGGGTGGAAGTGGAGGAGGAATAGGGTGCGGAGTGGGGGCGCCGCCGTGGTACATGTGGAGGAGGAAGAGGGTGGGGAGTGGGCGCGCCACCAGAGGGTGGGTAGTGGGGGCGCCGCCGGAGGGTGGAGACTGGGGCCTCGGGGCACCACCGGGGTGGATGTGGAGGAGGAAGAGGATGGTGAGTGGGGGAGCCGCCGAAGGGTGGAGAGTGGGGGAGCCGCTGGAGGGTGGAGAGTAGGGGGCGCAGCCGGGGTGGAGGTGGAGTGGAGGAGGAAGGGGTGGAGGACTGGATCGAGGTGGAGAAGGACTGGATCGAGGTGGAGGTGGACTGGATCGAGCGCATGTGTTCTGGTTGCGTGTGTGCCTATTGAATGTGGACGGTAGAGAAAAGAAACGAAAGGAATAAAAGAAGAGGAGAGAGACGTGTGTGTTTACCGGCGCACGTCTTTAATGCCCGCCAGTGCTAAATAGATTTTGCCGGCGTAGCAGTCTGGTGCACCGGTCAAAACTTGGAGTAGAAATCAGGATGGGCGTAGCCGTAGTTCAGACCAGAATATCAAATAGTACCGACACACTAAATTTTGGTTTCGCCGGTGACATTTGAATACCACTGGCACGCTGAAAAGGTGGTGCGCCGGCGGTAAATACCACCGGCGCACAAAAAATTTGGTGTGCTGGCAGTACGCCGAGCAGCTATAGGATATTTCCTAGTAGTGATAAGGCAATATACTCAGAGTTGTCAGCAGTGATGATCATGTCATCAACATACAGAAGAAGAGTGCGACCACGAGGAGAAGAGTGAACAAACAGCGCCAGATCATGTGTAATGGGAGAGAAACTAGCAGAAATGACCATAGAAGCAAAGAGCTCAAACCATGCATGAGGGGTTTGCTTAATGCCATAGACAAATCAGCGAAGACGGTAGACCATGCCACTTGTGACGGAATACCCAGGTGGTGGTTGCATATAAACCTCGAAACTCATCATTAAGAAATTAAGGCATTCTTAACATCAAGCTGAGATACAGACCAATGACGAGTAGAGGCCACAACAAGAAGAGTCCGAACAGTGGTCATGTGAGTGACAGGAGCACAAGTCTCATCATAGTCGTAGCCATGGCCCTGCTGAAAACCTCTAGCAACGAGTCGAGTTTTGTATCGCTCAAGAGTACCATTAGAGCGGGTCTTAATCTTAAAGACCCACATACAAGTGATCAGACGAACACGGGAAGGAAGAGGAACAAGCTCCCACGTGCCAGTGCGCTCAAGCGCAACAATCTCCTCAGCCATAGCGAGTTGCCATTCAGGATGAACAACAGACTCACGATAAGTAGTCTCCGGGATAGCAGATACACTATAGCTAGCAGGATTATAGAAATCAGGAGAACGACGAGGCCGGGTACGAAGAGAATAAATCGCTGAGACGGTACACCAGAAGTAGAGGGTGCATCTGATGACTCGGTCACAACACGTGGACGACGAGTATAATGAAAAGGAAAAGTAGGATGAGAAGGAGCAACATGAGGAGATATCGGTGAAGAGGGTGAAGACGAAGGAGGCGTCGGAGGAGACGAATGAGACAGAGGCGGTGGAGGAGACGAGGGAGAAGAAGGCATAGGACATGCCGGAGGTGACGACATAAGGGGAGGAGACGGATACGATACATGAGGGACCGGGGAGGAGAATCAGGTAAAAAAAGAAAGGAGAGATCCTCCATAAGGAGAGATCCTCCATAATAGAGGTCGAGGAGGTCGAATGCGGATAGAAAGAACGAGGCTCGTCAAAAGTCACATCCTGAGAAATGCGCATCCGACGAGCCACCGGATCCCAACAATGATAGCCCTTATGCTCATCACTATATCCAGGAAAAACACACTCAACAGATCGAGCGGATAGTTCGGTGCGTTTAGGATGAGAGAGGAGAACATAGCAAACACAACCAAGCAGATGAAGAACATAATAGTCAGGAGAGCGATCATAGAGTCGCTCGAGAGGAATGCCACCTTGAAGGGCGGCAGAAGGCTGGATATTAATGAGATACACCGAGGTAGAGATAGCCTCAGCCCAGCAATGAGGCGGAAGAGAGGAGGCAATTATCATCGCACGAGCAGTCTCAAGAAGATGATGGTGCTTACGCTCAGCAACGTCATTTTGGACATGCGAATCAGGTCAAGAGAACTCAGAAAGAGTGTTGTGCTCAGCAAGAACACCACGCAAATGCTTGGAGATATACTCACCAACAGAATCAGCACGACACACATGAATTTATGTAGAGAACTTAGTGAGAACCATGGCTGCAAAACGCTTATAAATGGAAAGCACCTCACTACGAGAAGACATGAAATACAACCAAGTGTAACGAGAAAAATCATCTATAAAGATTATATAATATCGATGGGACTCTTTCGAAGCAAAAGGAGCCGGTCCCGAAACATCAGAGTGGCAAATCAAAAGGTCGCTGAGATACAGACGCACTAATAGGATAGGGTAACATAAGAGCATGTATTTGTAAGAGTTGCCCAAGATCACACACACAAAGGTGGATCCAAAGTTTCAGACATCGCCGAAAAACACGGAAGAACAGATGAACCCATCCTGGAGGCAGTGTTTTGCGACACGTCAACCGTCTTTTATGTTCTCCTTCGTATTATTCATTAGCCCAAAATCCCAACAATCGGAGCGGGAGAAGCTTGCCATGATCCACACGATGTGTGCACCATCCCGCGCTGCAGTGGATCGTGGTGATGCAAAAGAAACGCAAAGTCTTCCTGGGAAGTACCGATCAGGTTATACTCCAACAACAAGCATACAGAAACAGCAAGTGATAAGCTGCAGGTCAACATGTTTACGGACCGAGCAATTCCAAATTATATTATGAGTAATTTTTAAGATCTCTGTGGGGTTCCATGAGGATTACATGAAAATGTGCAGAACTTCTGGTGGAGAGAGGATGATAAAAAGAGAAAGGTCCATTGGGTGGCATAGGATATTCTGACCAGCCCTAAAAATTTGGGAGGGGTTGGTTTCAGAGATTCCAAACTCATGAACCAAGCCATGCTTGCTAGGCAATGCTGGACATTCATTAAGATCCCAAACAGCTTGTGTGCTATATTACTAAAACTAGTTGAGTGCCCTTGCGTTGCCACGGTCTGTCTAGCTTGGCTTACATATTGATATAATGCATGTGAAAATAATATCTATAGAATAGATTGGTACATAGTGTTCTAGAAAATTTATATTTCCTTTTCCCGAACGATAAAAGCTAATTGAACATCTATTATATACTAATAGCAAAATAATTATGTTTTTCGAAGCATCAGATTAATCCACATATGCTAAGAAAATATAGACCGATGATTTTAATCTAAACGTCTGAGATTAAAGGATAAATGGTGTTACGTGCAACAATATATGTGCACAATAGTAACCAATGTCACGTCAAAATTAGATAACACATCAACGTGTCATGTCCGTGTACGATAAGAGTCTTATTGGTAGAAGGTTTAATATAACGGATGGGGCATTTCAAAAAAAAAAAAAAACCGATGGGGAGTTGTATTGGCATACGTTTTAAGCAGATTTACCAGTCGTGCAGGTTCAATTTTAACAAAAAGTTGTGCATGTTGAGAGCCCAATACGTCACCGAACCATATACACATATGTAAAAATAAATTAGATCTAAACTCTCGCTTGAACATACGTACTTCCTGAATTCTTCGGGCTTTTTTTTTTTTTACAATCAAACAGAGCTTCATTGATTAAGTAATGGGATTACAGTCCTTCGACAGGACATTCTCTCGGGCTTATTAGATTGATCAAATATTCATGTTAAGCTTTTGCATGTAATTCAACGTACTCTTTCTCGCCACCGACCAGCGGCCTTTGAGCGGCCGCGGCAAATGCCACCGTGCTTAAAGAGATTGGACCCAAAATAATTAGCCTATGCTTTTGTGTGTGCGCTCACTACCTCGCAGAACGCCGAGTCAGTTAAGAGAAATATTGTGTGCCATTTGGCACTGTCTAGGTAGTTAGAAGCTGATCGATTTGTTCACAAATAAAAGTTTATGTGTGCTCGATCAAGCTACCTAGCTAGCTAGAATCCATCAAAAAAAAAAACTAGCTAGCTAGGCAGAGCGTGGTATATGGGAAGATGTGCTAGAATGCTTGTGCCAGAATAGTATATTTGTAATAAAATTCGAACATGAATTAATGCTTCTAAGATGAATAAAAAATATTAAATGAAAATAGTAGTTTTACTATGATAGCTTAGTTATCGACATACGTATTCGCGTACGATTATTATTAAGTGGATACAGAGGACACATATAATCTAAAAACAGTTAGAAGGAAAGTAGTAGTTGTTTTGACATCAAATTCAATCTAAAAAAATGTAAACAAATATTAAAATTTACTTACCATTTTAATTTTAAAATAAGTGAAACACACTTCACTACCAAAAAATTGATATTTACCTAAATCTTCAAATGCTTATACATGCACCCAAAAATTTATCTAAGTGTTGTGTCATGTTGTTGCTTTCTCCATTATAATTTTACACCATATGGGCTATAATTATCAGAACACATATGACGAATTAGAGAATTTGATCTAAATAATAAAACGATAGACAAATAAATTAGCAAGCTACCTACAAACGATATTTAAACTTGACTATCAATAGACGTGAACCGATACGTCTTCCTAATTGAGCATAAGATAATCTGACCATTAATCTGATGTATCATTATACAATATATAATTACTAATTGATCTTAGCAACTATATATAAACTTTATGGGAGCTAAATTTTTATTTACACTCATATAGGATTTCTACACTAAAAATATATAAAAAAAAGTGAACATAAGATCTAACCTCACACTAAAGTAACTCAAAAATAAATAGAACTATAAAATGGTTTGAGACATATTTAGATGTTGCCCTCGCATTTGCGAGGGCCACCTTGCTAGTTTATGCATAAAGAGGAAAAGCGCAACTTCTTATTTATTATTAACTGAAATCTACTTTATGGCGGCCTTTAGATATTTTGGAAGAATGTTAGGAATGTGTTGGTCAGCTTCATTTGCAATTTTAGGTTACAAAAAAAAACTTCCACATGTGGTAACTGTCTTTCGATCAATGTTTTTGTTCTATCCCACCTCACAAGTAGACACGATGTTTCACTTCATTATCACACAACTCTGCCTTGTAATACTTTCTCTACCAACCTATATACTCTCCCCATGCTTTGCTTCCAGGCAATAACATAAGCTTCGCCTATATCTCGTGTAGTCTCAAGATAACATAAAGTACAAACAAATATATGGATCAAAGCATTGTATTTGAATTACGCGCGCTAAATGATAGACTTCTGTTTCCGGCTTTCATTATATAATGCACACAACATATTTAATTATAAGTGTAGTACTCTAATAAATAACAAAGATTAGAACAAAGCAAAGAGAGATCAATATTTTCAAGGATGCAGATTTTTGGTATCAACATTCTGCAAATTTAGGACACAAACTCAATAATTAAGGAGAAAGCAAATTCCTTCCATTTCTCATATACAGGAATGGGATGAAAAGCTAGGTGTTGCACTTGTACGTTGAATCATTCTCCTCACTCAACCTACAACTCATGTGAAACAGTCGTAAAACGAGCTGACACAAGATGTATTGGTGATACCAGAAAATGTAGAAGCTATAAAAAACAAAAGCTATGATCCTTGCCTCTGAACTCTGAAGTAAATAAGTTACCGTGCAAATGACCATTTTTCTGCGACAGGTTTCACCTCTTCTTCACTGATGCCTTTTTAAAGCATCACAATGAATATCATACCAGCGAATAATCATTAAAAAATGCATGTGCCAAATCAAGTTTCAGTAATTAAAAAAGATTATGTGGCGATGGAGACCACCTGCAACGCCCTATTAGCTCTACCTCCGTCAGCGAGCGTTGTCCTGTGTCTCTTCCATTATTCCATAAGATGTGTATTCAGCCGAATGTGTATATAGAATTACGACTTACGAATGCTTAGTGAAAATGTATATTTATTATTGCTTAGATTATGCCACATCTACCTCTACAACTAATTAAGCCACATGGTAGATTCAAATTTAGTTTATGGAATTACTTCTCTAATTCGATAGCTTCCTCTACACTTTCCTAGAATAGTTTTGAATCTTGAAAGTTAAATGATAAAATCTTGGTATTTACATAATGATCGCTTACGTATCAATCCTAAAATCTCGCTTACATTCAGTGACAAGATGAATCCGATCTCCTTAAAATAAACATGCACATTTATACTTGTATTTAGAGGAAAATGACAGGTCTCTAGAAATCACATGGTCCAATAAAATGGAAAAAGGAAATCAAGGAATGGAAAATATGTATAATGGAAATAAATACACCAAGTGTAGCTCTATTTGTGCAAGGTATAGCAACTCTCAAAGGAAATTTCACATAGATTCAAGGTGGGAAACTGCAACAGGTGCGCTAGCCGCCTAGATGGCAGTGTCAATTTTTATTGGAGACTCGAGAAATATTAATTACCATGACGATGCTGGTTTGAAGGTTTGACTCACATTATGCTCCAGGTTACAAAAATATTTTTCTTGCGCGTAGGTTACCAAAAGCTTTGCTAGCAGTTATCCTTAATAATCCTCTAAGCTTGTTCACAACAAGGACATGCAATTGCAGGGTTTTCCAGGACATCCATACGAATTCCTTGCACACGGGATAACACTGAACACCAAAAGAAGCTCGAGAAATGAGAACGAAAAAATATATATAAAGAAAAACCTAAAACAGATAAAAGTATTGATTGTCAAGTAGCAGGAGAAATATATAATTGACAATTTAACAGTTAAAACTGAGAGCACCATATGCTCAGAAATTACTCCATCCGTTCATTAAATAATGTCTCAACTTTGTCTAAATTCAGATATATATCTAGATACGGTTTGGTACATGTATATATGAAAATGACCGTTAGGGGGCTGTTTGGCGAAGACGGGGGCGATCTCGCTGCCGGCGGTGATCTCGCCTCCCAGACGTCGCCGGAAACGCCTGTTCTCTCGCCGACGTTGTCATGGACACCACTGACGGGTCAGGTACCCTCGCCGCAGAAGTTTTCGCCGGAGAAGGTTACCGGGAGTCGTTTCTGGGCCTTAATGGCGGACGAAGCGGAGGACTCTGATCTTGACGAGGGTGAGGATGAGGAAGGGGGAGAAGATGTTTCGCCCACAGGAGGTGCAGATAGGTCATTAGCCTATCTCTGCCGCACTCCGGTGCCGGTACGGGATGCGGACCTCGTCGAGGCGTCGTCTGAGCTGCACCGGCGGCAGTTGAAGCGGCTTAGGAAAAGAGATGAGCAGCGCATGGCGGCTAGATCGGCGATCTTCTTCTCTGCACGCAAAGGTATGAGCTCGTCTTCTTGGACGCCTTCGGGCATCCAGATCAAGAAATCGGCTGTTCCCAAGAATCGGATACTTGAGCCTTCTGTTTTTCTGGATGAAAGCATGGATGGTTGGACATTAGTTCGTCGGCGACGTTGGTCGTCGGCGTTCAATGACAATCTCCGAGATCTGAAGATGAAGAATAATTCGATTTCAAATGCTACAGGCCAAGCCGGGTTGCGGGCTTTGGTCAATAACACGCTTCTATCTTCCGGCCCAACTCCATCTCGACAAGTTGATCTGTCGGGAGATGTGCGGGGTCCGAGATTTGCAAAAGTTGGAAACCAGACTGCGGGTTTTGCGTTTAGAAGATTTTTAGGGCTAGCCTGGAAGAAGTCCGAGGCGGCGGCTCCGGTTGTCCGACGGCGCCGCGTCGAGGTCGCCATGAACGGGGACGGCGGCCGCGGTGGTTTCAATCCTGGCCGTGGTGCTTTCAACCGTGGGAGAGGAGGTTTCGGAGGTGGCCGCGGTGACTTTGGCACCGGTGGTGGCCGCGGAGACTTCGTCAATGGTGGTGGCCGGGGTGGCTACGGTAATGGCGGTGGCAGGGCTGGTGGTCAAGGTGGCTACGGTGCCGATCGCGGTGCTTTTGGTCATCCTCGTGGTGGCTTTGCACAGCGGGGACGTCACCAAGGACCTGGCCGTGGTCGGGGCGGCTACGGTAATGGAGGAGGTTTTGGTGGCAACAGATTTTTTACTCAAGGTGAATCAAGCTCTTCGGCAGGGTCAGATTATAATGGAAATTGGGGAAGTAGCAATGATGCAAATCAGAGGGGAGGAAATTTTGTAAGCAACAACAATGGCTATGGAGGTAATAATCAGAGATGGAATCATGGCCGAGGTGGGTCTTATGTTAATAGGAATAGAGGACAGGAATCGGAGGGAGCTATGCGGAATGGCATTGACGCTGATCTCTTACAGCAAACGGTTCAGGCGGTGGTGGCGGCTGTTACAGCGGCGACAAAGGTAGCCGAAGCTCCAGTGATTCCTGTTCCCATGGCTGCAGGGCAGGATATTGGACCGGTTTCGGGTACTGGTCAAGGTGGGGAGGTACCGGCTGCGGCACCAAATCCCATTGCTATACAGTCAGAGAAGGTTTCTGAGATGCATGAGGGTTCTGAGACGATAGCAACTGACAAGGAGAATGAGGTTCAGGGAGCTTTGAAGAAGAAAAAGGAAGATAAAGCTGGTTGTTTTAGATGTAAGAAACCTGGGCACTACATTGATGATTGTCCTACTCCATATTGTGATTTATGTGAGTCTATCCATCATGTCACATCCGCTTGTCATCTGCTTAATGCCCCAAAACCAACAGCTATTCTACATGGTTATGCTAATGAGGCACTTATGTTTTTCGAGCTTGCATGTGGAGTGTTTAAGCCCAAGGCAGAAAATCCCAAACTGGCGAAGGTGACAGTTGAGGGGGATATCCTAACTATACCTGAGATCATTGAACAGCTTAAGAAGATTGTACCAGCAGAGAAATTTATTTGGGAGGTCTTTCATCTTAAGGATAATATTTACAGAGTCAAACTCCCTAGTAAGTTAGAGGTCCAGAGATTGAAGAACTTTGGCACATACATCTGTACTGACAGAGAGTCTCGTCTGACATTTGATGCCTGGTCTTCGGTGGAGGAGCCTCTTTATAGGCTGCAAGAGGTTTGGGTTCGAGTATCTGGTTTACCATCAGATGTTAGATCAGATTACCTTGCCTTATGGGGAGTTGGAACTTTGTTCGGGAAGACGTTGGAGGTGGATATGGCTTATACGCGTAAAAATAAAGTGTTACGGACCAAGATCGGTTGTCTAGATCATAGACTTATTCCAGCAGATAGTGAGATGTTTATTAGAAGGGGATTCTATAAATTACGTTTTGAGGTAGAACTTGAGGATAAGGTGCAAGAGGTCAATATGGTGGATGCAGAAGATGACGTTGATGGTGACAATGGGGCTAACCAGGGAGAAGGGAAGAAGGGAAATGATCGGGATGTGGATATGGATAGCAAAGAAAAGGAGTTGGCGGAGGGATCCAAAGATAATGATCATGTTAGTTCAAGCAAACATAATGGAGCGGATGGAATGCAGGAGCAATGTGCTTTACCAGAGGCTATACAATTTGGATCAATGGATCCAAAACTAGCCTCTCCAGGTAATTTCCACACTGCAAAAAAATCGGACCAAAATGTTTGTGTTTTCCCTACAATATCTCATGTTCATTTTACTGCACTAGATGACAAAATTGATGCTGAACCATATGCAGATATCCCTCTCAGAGGTGCAGTATCGGGATCGGTGGGGGTCAGAAACATCGGACCTGGGCAGCATTCTGTTATTGGACAGCAGCTGTCAGGTGCCTTGCTGGCGCAGCGATCAGCCAAGGAGATGGTGCCTGCTGGCCGACAGGTCCCGCCTGCGCCTGAGCAGGAGCTGCATGCGGGTTGGCAGTCGCCAGTGCCTGCTGCCTCCAATACAGTGCCGCATGCAGCTGGGCGACCTGCTGCGGTCGGGCAGCCGCTGACGCAAGTGGCGAGCCACACTGTTGCTGCAGGATCCCATGTGCAGAGGAAAGCTTCAGCTTCGCCTGTGGCGACGCGGTCCAAGCCGCAGAAGATCGGCTTGCCTGGCGCCGGCCAGTCAGCTGCTCACGCGACACTCGAGAAGCTTGAATGCCCAATGATTAGCAAGATTCCAGGGGTGCAGGTTGGATCGGATGTGGAAGGGTCTGGTGAGGCTAGAGGTGGGGTTTATCTTGATTATGTTGCAAACCTTGAACATTTTGTGCATATGGGTAATTATCAGCAAAATGGCCTATTTCCTTTATCTCAACCTGAAGATAATTCTGATTATGCAGATGTGGAGGTGGAGCCAACTTTGGTTAATTCTTTTGGGTCGACTCATGATGATACTATAAATAAAGGGGTGCTATCTTCAAATGGGGGAACTGAGGAGTCGGTGGGGGTTGCCTCATCGCCATTTTCTATTGGTAAGTCTGTAGGTAACTCATGTACCCCTGTTTCGAGTGCAAAAACCAAAGTGAGTATTGCGTTAATTGAGGGCTCTTCAGAATATATGGCAGGTCGGCCTACTACGGAGGAGGTGATTGCTTTTGGCGGTATTCCCAAGTCCTCCTTGAGTGCGAGGACTAGTTCTAGACTTGGTGACCGACATGGTGTGGATATGCCACTCATGGAGAAGGCCATGATGAATGCACAGATGAGAGATGTTTCTTCTTGTGCAGGTAAGTCGTTGCCGACTAATTTCTCTATTGTTAATATTCCTGATACTGAGATTATTCAAAAGGCTGGACGGTTGGGTATTTCTTTAGGACAATCTAATGGGGAGGTAGTGAAATCTATTAAGGGAATTAAGCTAGTTGAAGAAGAACGAATTTTAACTATGTTGCAAAAAAATGTGGATGAGTATGTAAATAAGGAGGAAGATTCCTCGACACTTGTCATGTCTAAAGTATCAACCCTATGTGAGGATTTGATGGAGGATGATTGCATCCCATTGGATTTAGATGATCATTTGGAGCATCTAAAACCGATAGTTAAGGAAAAGAAGACTAGGGTGAGGAAAACCTATGATACTAATAATATTCGCAAAAGTACTAGGAGAAAATTTAAAAAATAACTTTCATGATGCAGAATCTAAAAGGTATGAATTGGAATCCGGGTGGTTTTGGGGATACCGCTAAGCATTTGTTTGTAAAAGAGGCAATTAGAGAACACAAATTGGATTTTGTAGCCTTATTGGAGACTGGAAGATCTAATTTCTCTATTCCTTTTTTAAATCAATTGGCGGCTGGTTATAGCTATTCCTGGTTTTGTCTACCACCTCATGGTCGTTCAGGAGGCATATTGGTAGGTATAAATTCTGACACACTCGAAGTGCTCAAAGTGAGTACTGGAGATTTTTGTGTGAAGCTTCATATTAAGTGTAAAAGAGATGGTTTTGAATGGATTCTTGTGCCAGTCTATGGGGCTGCCCAGGACGCACATAAAGCAGAATTCTTAGCAGAATTAGTCAGAATATGTGAAAATGAAACATTACCTATGTTGGTAGGTGGTGATTTCAATATTATTCGAAAGCGTGAAGAAAAAAATAATGATAATTTCAAGGCACGTTGGCCTTTTGTTTTTAATGCCATTATTGAACATTTGAATTTGCGTGAAATTGCCTTATCGGGGAGACAGTTTACGTGGGCAAGTCGTAGAGAGGTACCAACTTATGAGAAGCTAGATAGGGTGTTAGCCTCTATTTCTTGGGAACAAAAATTTCCCTTAGTCACTGTGCGTGCATTGACAAGGGCGGACTCTGACCATACACCAATTCTTATTGACTCAGGGGTGAAAGCACATTTGGGTAATAAGCCTAAATTTTCCTTCGAGTTGCATTGGTTGCGACAAGAAGGTTTTTTTGGTATGATTGAAAAGGAATGGAATTCAGTGTTAGTGGGTCTGAACCCGATGGATGTGTGGTTGAATAAATTAAGGCATATCAGACGTTTTCTTAAAGGCTGGGCAAAAAACCAAAGTGAGCAATACAAGAAAGAAAAAGATACGTTAATTGGTATTATTGACGTGTTAGATGTGAAAGCTGAAACGAATAGCTTGTCGACAGTGGAGAGAGAAATGCTAAAAAATGCTAATGAAAAGCTAAACAAATTAAGAAGAGAAGAAGAGTCTAAATGGGCACAACGAGCTAAAGTTAAACATATCCAAGAAGGAGGGAACAATACGAGATATTTCCATTTGATTGCAAATGGGAAACATAGAAGAAAGAAAATATTTCAATTAGAACAACAGGAAGGAACTATTGTTGGAGAAGATAATTTGAAAGTCTACATTACTGAGTTTTATAAAAAATTATTTGGGGCACCGGCGTCAAATACCATCTCTTTGATGGAGGAGGTGGTGGAGGATATTCCTCAAATATCGACTGTTGAGAATGAGATCTTGACAGCTCCTTTTTCTGAGGAG
Source organism: Lolium rigidum (assembly GCF_022539505.1). Classification (NCBI taxonomy): domain Eukaryota; kingdom Viridiplantae; phylum Streptophyta; class Magnoliopsida; order Poales; family Poaceae; genus Lolium; species Lolium rigidum. The sequence continues at coordinate 301,156,002 of NC_061513.1, forward strand.
GAAGTCCATGACGCAATTTTTCAGATGGAACGTAATAAAGCGCCGGGCCGGACGGTTTCCGGCTGAGTTCTACCAAAAATTTTGGGTTGTAATAAAAGACGACTTGATGGCGCTATTTAATCAATTTAGTACTCGGGGAATTGCCTCTTTACAAACTGAACTTTGGCGTCATTACATTATTACCAAAGAAAGAGGATGCGGTGCAAATACAACAATATAGACCAATTTGTTTACTCAATGTGTGTTTCAAAATATTTACCAAGGCAGGTACAAATCGTATTCATCGGGATTGCCCCAAGAGTTATAAAACCAACACAATCAGCCTTTATGCCCGGAAGGAATATTTTAGAAGGGGTGGTCATTCTTCATGAAACTATTCATGAGTTACATAATAAAAAGATGGATGGGGTGTTATTTAAGATTGATTTTGAAAAGGCTTATGATAAAGTGAAATGGCCATTCTTACAACAGACTTTGAGAATGAAGGGGTTTGCTCCTGAGTGGTGTAAGATGATCCACCAATATGTCCAAGGGGGAAGTGTTGGTGTAAAGGTAAATGATGATATCGGTCATTATTTTCAGACAAAAAAGGGTTTGAGACAAGGTGATCCGTTGTCTCCGATCCTTTTCAATATTGTTGTAGACATGCTTGCCATTATTCTTGAGAGAGCAAAAAATGATGGTCAAGTAGGGGGACTTATTCCTCATCTTGTTGAGGGGGGTATCTCCATTTTACAATATGCCGATGATACTATCCTCTTCTTGGAACATGACCTACAGAAAGCTGTGAATATGAAACTAATTTTATGTCTTTTTGAAGAATTATCAGGGCTCAAAATTAATTTTCACAAGAGTGAGATTTTTTGTTTTGGTAAAGCAAATGATGAGATAGACATGTATAAACAGATTTTTGGATGTGATGCTGGTTCTCTTCCTTTTAAATACTTAGGTATTCCTATACACTTTAGGAAGCTTAGAAATTCTGATTGGTACCCAGTGGAGACCCGATTTGAGAGCAAATTGTGATGCTGGAAAGGTAAATTATTATCCTATGGAGATAGACTTGTCCTTATCAATTCAGTTTTAACAAGCTTACCTATGTTCATGTTATCTTTCCTCGAGATTCCTGTTGGGGTACGGAAAAGACTGGATTTTTATAGATCCAGATTTTTTTGGCAATCTGAGGAAAATAAAAGAAAATATAGACTTACCAAGTGGAATATCGTTTGCAGACCTAAGGATCAAGGGGGTCTAGGTATAGAGGTCCTTGAACTTAAAAATAGATGTTTATTAAGTAAGTGGCTTTATAAACTTCTTAACGAACAAGGAGTGTGGCAGGAGTTGCTGCAGAATAAATACCTAAGACAAAAGACCTTATCTGAGGTACAAGCTAAACCAACAGATTCTCCCTTTTGGAAGGGATTGATGAGGGTTAAGGACGATTTTTTTAGTAGAGGTTTTTTTCAGGTAGGTAATGGAGTAAATACCCATTTTTGGGAAGATACCTGGTTAGGTAAAATACCACTTGCCCAACAATATCCTTCTTTATACAATATTGTGCATCACAAAAATGTAACGGTAGCTCATGTGTTATCTCAAACGCCTCGAATATCGGTTTCAGAAGGCTGTTGGTGGGAAACAAATGGACGTTATGGTTACAATTATGTCGTAAGCTTATGAGGATTAATTTATCTGATGAGAATGATCGGTTTGTTTGGATGTTGACAACAAATGGTTTGTTTACAGTGAAATCTATGTACGAAGACCTAATGAATGACCATACACCCTTCTTGCAAAAATATCTTTGGAAAGTTAAAGTTCCCCTAAAGATAAAAATATTTATGTGGTTCTTGAGCAATAAGGTTTTACTTACTAAAGACAACTTAGCTAAAAGAAGATGGTAAGGATGTACAAAGTGTGTGTTCTGTGGTGAACAGGAGACTATTGAGCATTTGTTTATCTCTTGCCCATTAGCTAAAATACTTTGGCGTACGATTAACTTTACGTTCGCTCTCCCACCTCCAACCAATATTACGAATATGTTTGGTAATTGGCTAAATGGAGTAGATAGACAATCTAAGGCTTTCATCCGTATTGGGGTTTCTGCCTTATGTTGGTCTATATGGAGGGTGCGAAATGATATTATATTTAATAAAAAAATTCTTTCCACTTTTTGCAGGTTATCCATATGGTGGCACATTGGGTCCAGTTGTGGGCTCTCCTGTCACCGGAGGGACAGCGGGATGCTATGGCTACTTGGATGCACACGGCTCCGGATGGTCGCTCAGGATATCTTGTGCCGGGCTGGCTGGCGGCACGATAGACGGTTACTATGATGTGTAATCTGTCTTTCTTAGTTCTTTTTCGCTGGTTGATTCTTGTATCAACTCTAGGTGATGACTGAGATGTTATAAACTTGTACTCTTACTCTTTTTAATAAAAGGCCGTGTGCATCATCATGATGCAGAAGCCGGGGTTTCATTCCCCTTTTCGAAAAAAAAATATAGATACAACTAAACTTTGACAAAGTTGAAACATCTTTTTATGAACAAAGGAGTAAAACGTTGTCTGCACAAGAAGTAGAAGCAGATGGATTGTACGACCCATAGTGCTGGTGGAAATTTGGCACTAAATTGCGTCAAAACTGTACAAGATGTGTGTTTCAGTCAAGAATATCAGCTCCATGCAAACAGCAACAATCTAGCAAATCTTTAAAGCCATACCTACACAAGCGATGTAAATTCTATCATGCAATGCAAGAGAAAACAACATGATTTAAATCCTTTAGTTCAAAAAATATCCCGTAGGGCGGTCGACTTGTGGAGTGGGTTCCCAGCGAGGCAGTCTCTAGCTAGCGGGAACTTGAACGCGTCGGCTCCACACTGCCTCATCGCAACATGAACGACCAGCGGTGCGCCGCCAGTCATCCCGCTTCAGAGACTTGTACCTGCCTGACCTCCTCACGGATGTCATCGGCGCGGGGACGCTTGAGCCCCTGGCGCTAGCTGATATAGCCTCAGTACTCTAGTGAGAATTAACATGATATTGATCAGAATAGACATACGCGACGGCTGGTGACGGCGGGCACAGCTCAGTACAAGTGATAATAGTAGACTCAGACATGCATCATATGCTATATATGGCCTCTGGTGTGGGCGAATCTAGGAGAATTAAGCATTGGGTTCATTTCCATAAAACTATGACGTCACACTAAGTAATATAAGTGATATATGGTGCTAAGTAGCAATTTAGCCTGGGTTATCAAAAATTCAATGCGTTCATTTGCACCCATTTCTTACATGCTAGCTCCGCCACTCACCTTGTGCAGCGGCGGTTGAGGGAGAGAGAAGACCGGCCGCACCCACACACGTGGGACTTGATCGATTCATTGATGGATAGATGTGCTAGGGGCCAACCGTTTTTTTTTGAATGTAAACCACACTTTTATTAAGCAAAGCAAGCCCGCCTCATTAAAAACCTTCCAGCCCCCTTCGGTACCCTGGAAGGAAAAGAGTGCGTCTGATAACTTGCCCGCGATCAGCACAGAGTATGGTTACAAAATACAGTCCCGTGCAACATCAGCCGATGCGCAGATCGGTGTTGCACCAAATAAAATACCACTAACACCCGATTTACCTAGATGAGCTAGACTATGAGAAGCATAGTTACTATCCCTATCTATCTTGCTGACAGTAATCTGAGTGAAAACTTTCAAAAGCTCCCTAGCTTCCTCATACAGACACCAGAAGCCCGAACGTTCAACAGTTGCCGTAGTGATGGTCTGAACCACTCGGGAGCAGTCAGATTCAAGCGTGGCTGGCCATCTACGCAGATTGATAAGACGTTTTAGTCCAGCCAGGGCTGCATGGATCTCAGCTTCTTCAGCACTCGTGCAGCCCTTGATCGGCATCCACTCCGACATGATAACGTGGCCCAGATGGTCCCTAATAATGACACCAATTCCCGCCGTCCTTGATAGAGCATCCCAGCCCGCGTCAACATTGGCTTTAACCTCTCCGATCCGAGGAGCTACCCAGGCGCTGAGAGCATCCGGGCCTGCAGGTTCTATGTCATTGCCAGGGGGGAGCACACTCTTGCCCTTGACATCCACCTTTGGATCCGAGACAGTGGAGAAAGTCTCCAGGTAATTCACCAGAAAAGGAACCGACGCAGAAACTGATGCTTTGCCATCTCCGTGAACAATGTTGTTCCGGTGATGCCACACACGCCACAGGAGAAAAATCACCTTTGCACGCATCTCACTATGGACACTCTGAAGTAGATTAAGCATCCACTCTGAACCTGAAAAACAGAACGCAGCTTCGGGAGGGAGCTGCCAGACTTCCCTCAATTGATCCCGTAGAGCTCTAGCAATCGTGCATCGGATCAAAGCATGATGCCCATCCTCTGCTTCCCTACCACAGATGGCACCGCCTTCGACAAATGCGCCGGCCGTGGCAGGGACACGACGAAGCCCATTGCCCCTAGTTGTTTTCGTTGCTCCTCCATCGCCAGGCGCGGTATCGCAGTGTAGCTCTGATAATGGTACATCGGGCGCATGCAAATGAAAGCAGCATCCAGAGTCAATTAAATTTAAATCGGGCATTAACGGTATTTTGGGGATTGTATGCCGATTTGTTTTGTCGAGCGCGGGTCGGGTTGGACGACGTGCGTGCTACACAAATCGAGCCGAGTGATTAATATTAGAAGGTGATACTGTGCTGATTGCTTTCCATATTTTCTAGAGATCATGTGATTTCCTTCTTATTATTGACCATACATACTATGGTGATCTCATACGTGATTTGTGCGAGATCACGCGATTGATGATCATGTCATCATATTTTTGGAAAGCGGACTGCGGTCATCATGTTGTGATCATGGATGGCTAGATATCAAGCGGGAGACGTTATTTAGTAAGATTGGACGGTCAAGATATCTTCAATATTTGACATCAAACATTTTTGACGACGTACGGACTCGCATATTATTATAATAGTAAAGATCTAATTACTATCCCAGAGGTTCTTGGGATGCTTCCCCAACCTGGCGAGGTATAGAATTTGGTCTTAAGTTGATTTAAAAAAGCTTGATCTGGAGAGTAGGAGATGAGAGAAGTACCAACATCTGAGAGATAATTGGATAGCTAGAGACTACAATATCAAAACTTATGCAGGGAAAAGAAACACAAGAATCAGACGTGTCGACCAACTCATCCAGCATAATTCAAGAAAGTGGAGTGAGCAGTTGATAAAGGAAATATGTTACCCGGAAGATGTTGACTGGATTCTCAAGCAAAAGATCCCAAACAGGACATGTGAGGACTTCCTTGCTTGGCAGTACGATGAAACTGGTGAATTCTCCGGTAAGAGTGCATATAGGCTCGCCTATAATTTAAATCGTGGCGTTAGATGGAAGGCTGGATACAGTGCAAGCAAAGATAACAACAGTAATGTGTGGAACCCGATCTGGAATGCAAATGTTCCAAGCAATGTTAGGATTTTTGGTTGGGGAGCTGCTTCGGAAAATCTTGCAACTAAAAAGAACAAGTTCAAAAGGACCCGTGAATTAGCTAGACAGCACCTGTAGCATTTATGGTAGAGAGGAAGAGTACAGCTTCCATGCCACTGTCAACTGCACCAAAGCCAGAGCGCTAAGGTAGGCAATGAGAACACATTGGGACCTTCCACAAGAACCTGCTTGCTAATAATAACACTCCCAATGCTGGTATTTTTGGTTGCTTTAGAAGTGTCGCTTCTAACCAGGTTGATGATGACAGGAATCAGAATGCAAAAAATTTCGATAAAGATTGCCCCCTGAGGATATCAGAATGCAGATAAGAATATACGGCAAGAGTCCGGAGATGACTTACATAATACTGAGGGAACCCTGAAGATGAACGTAGACGTGGCGTTCTCACAAGACTCCGGAGATGCTGCCGTTGGAGTCATGGCCCGAGATCACTTGGGACATATCTGTCTCGCTGCTAGTATTGTCATTGACAAATGCAATGATGCGGAAGAAGCTGAAGCCTGTGCCATCAGAGAGGGACTTAGACTGGGTCCCGAATACGACCTGAAGATTGTTACTGTTGAATCGGACTCTGCGGTAGCAGTGGCTGCTGCCAACACATCGGAGGCTGTGGCGTCCAGGTGCTGAAGTGTCTACAAGTCAGTTCAGGTGATCAAAAAATCAAGATCCTGTAATTCAGTTGCCCACAGGCTAGCTAAGTTAGCTAGTGTTAGCGGAGACAGCTATATGTGGTTGCCCCCTATTCCTGCTAATGTCTTAGCTTTATTTGCAAAGGATATGTGTACAAACCAGATGATGAATGAATGAGTTTGTACCCTTCTGAAAAAAAGACAGCAACATCGGAGCTGATCGGCTCAGAACACTGAACACATCAAAACATAAATGCTCTCCTAAATCAGATAGCTCTTTGTGCGATCAAATTCAAACAAATGCTCCCCCGTTTTAAATATATGGTGCATACTACTTTTGGTCAAAACCATAATTTGAAGTTTTAACAAATATACAAAAAGAACACTGGTGGAAAAAGGGCCTTTGGTCGCGGTTCGCAACTGCCATTAGTCGCGGTTGCGCAACCGCGACCAATTATGCGCGACTAAAGGCCCCCCTTTAGTCGCGGTTCCTTACGAACCGCGACTAAAGGCCCGTCCACGTGGGCGGCAGGCGAGCGCCAGGGCGGAGGACCTTTAGTCGCGGTTCTTCTGGCCAGCCGCGACTAAAGGCCTCCGCAGGTTTAGGGTTCCCCCCCCAAACCTGGTTTCTTTTTAATTTGTATTGTTTTATTTCTTTTGGGTTTTAATTTTGAAGGAGTTTCACATATTCTACGGTACTACATATATACATGCATATGAATGTACAATTTTAAACAAATTTGAAATTAGAACCAAAAAGAATTCAAGAGGAATATACAATATATATTCAATATCGGATGACCATATACAATTTTGAACAAGTTTCCATCCATAATTTAGTGCATATGAAGTTCTACGTCCTCTACGTAGTGTTCTCCTGTAGGATCGATGACTTCCCTCGCGAACCATCCAGCTAGTTCCTCTTGAAGTGGTCGGAAGCGAGCTTCGGACTAAGCGTCTTCCGGAGGTTATTCCTCTTGATGTTGGTCTCATCCGACTGGTCCCGCTCATTGGTGTATCTCCGGATCCTCTCACAAACATAGTATCCACATAGATTGGTCCCCGGTGGCTGAATATCCCCGAGTCCCAGTGCACTGCCCTTCTAAATTGTAGCTCTTTTTTGAATTCACCGACCTTTTGATCTACGAACCGTCTCCAAACCCTACGAGGCAAAGAGAATTAAATGAACACGAGAGTTATTAATTAGTTACTTGATATTAGGAAATGAACGAAATAGGCCGATCGATATAGAGCGCAAATGAATGAAAATAATTACTTTTGCATCATTTTTCTCATGTCGGACCAAATCGCCGCATCCATATTCAGAGAGTCGTGGATGAGAACTGTGGAGGTGTGAAATTGAATTACCATCAGAATCCGAGTGGAACCTGCGGACACGATACATGCACGAGTCATGCATAACTCATCGATTAGCCACATATCATGCATGGAGTAAACAAAAGAGAATGTGCTCAAGACGTAAACACTCACCCAAAATGGTAAGGAAATAGAATATCACTTTTGAGTTCCTGTTTTCTAAGAAACCGCCACAGGTCTTCCTCCACGTCGGCGGGGTGGTGTTCTAACACATATGAATTAACGATGTGTGGGTCAATGAACCCAACATCATGGATGTTCCTTATTCGCATTTCCCGCTTCTTCATTCTGCATAATAGCGTACACAACAAGATAGTTAGGACAATATATAGTGCAGGCAATGAACGAGATGGGGTAGAAATTAATAAATCACTTACAGAACGTAGCAACTGATGATAGATTTGTCGAGGTCGCGCAGATTGAACAGCTGGAACAATTCACTCCGATGAATTGTTATATAGTAATGTTTGAAGTGATGCTCATATCTAACTTCCGCATAAATATAGTCTTTGGCGTTTTTAAGTTTTATGTAACCCTTGTACCAATTTAGCAGACCTTTCATTTGTCGAGGTAGATCCTCTTCCTGCGCAGGCTCGACGAGAGGGCCATTCTTCACATATGTAAATACTACGTCCTTCATTGGCGCCTCATCAAGGCCTAACGAGTGCACGAAGAGTGATACCTAAGGTGGCCGCTTGTTCTCTGGCACTCGTTACAGTCAATCCATGTGCTGCCGCAGCTGCTATGATATCGGGGGCATCCCGACCGGCGGCTTGCACTATGAGCGGGGCGATCAATTGTTTACTTTGTTCCCCGAGCTGGGCAACTTCTTTCCCCCTTTCTAATTTTTTCTCGGCCTCCTCCAAGGCTTTCTTCTCCTGCTTCTCCGCCAACTCTTGGTTCCTCTTGAACGCGAGTGCTTGCCTACGAAGTTCACGTGCATAGTCGTCGGGCAGATTCTTTGCGGCTTGGGACGGTGTGTTCAAAAATGACTTAGCCCACTTCTTTTGCTCATCAGAAAATACTGGCTTGGGCTCGCCCTCTATTTTCTTCTTGCAGCTCGCCTTCCATTTCTCTAAATCAGCAGCCACGCCCGCCTCGACTTCCTTGGCACTACTTTCCCAAGGCCTCGTGGGGAGAGGCTTCAGTGATGGCTCCGGTACCTTTGTTTTCTTAGGTACGTAAGGGTCCGGGTTAATAATCCAGGACTGCTGCTTCTGCTTCTTCGCCGGAGGTGGATTGGGGGCGGCGTGCGCACCCGCCCGGGGCGGACTAGGGGGCGGCGGCTGCTTACCCGCCGGAGGTGAATTGGGGGCGGCGTCGGCCCTCGTGAAGGAGGTGTAGGTGAAGCACCACCACCACCACCGCCTCCGCCGCCACCACCACCACCGTAGGGGGTGGACTTGTTGGCGCCTCGCCCGGAAACTTGATAAACTTCTTACTGCCATAGAATGAACCGGCGCTTGACATCTCCAAGTCTTGTCGCCCCTTCGGGTGTAGCAATGTCAATGTCCAGTGTCCTCAAACCCTTGGACTATGTCCTCCACCGTGACACGAGCATAGCCATCTTGAATGGGGTTGTTGTGGTGGAGTGCTCCAGGTGGTAAAGCACTGCCGATGGCTACCTTCATGGACATGTTCCCGATAGGATAATACGGATGACATGCTTTCATCTCCTTTATATCGTCCACGGGGTAGCGAGGAGGCTCCGGTGCTGTAATTTCGACCACCGAGGCTCCGGTGCAGTAATTTCGATCGTCGGTGCACCAGCCGATGGGGCCTCCGTGGAAGCCACGCTGCTTCTCCGCGGCTGGCTTCCGAGATCCAATGGATGATCTTCATGCTGCGCCCGAGCTGCATCTCTTTCGGCTAATAGTACACTCACGGTTTTCTTCATGACATCCATTTCCGATGCCAACCGCGCCACAACATCTGCTTCCCGATCCATCTTTCTCTTACGGCTTCGTAACCGTACGGGTCATCGTTCGGGGAACCCTATTTTCCACGGAATGGGCCCCATGCCTCGTACACGTCCTCCGTGTTCGGGATTCCCGAGGGCTTTTGTCGTGGCGTCGTTCTCTCGTTGAACTTGATCCTCCCCTCTTGAGCATCCCTCATTGCCTCGAATAAGCTTTTGGGTGGGTGTAATTATTTTGCCCCGGTAAACACACTCCCTCGTCTCCGGGTTCAGCCGATCCCCCATGCCCGTACCACCAGCTTTTGGCCCTTGGGTCCCATCCCTCCGTACCTGGACGGATTCCTCGCGTCCTCAGCTCGTTCTCCATCTTCTCCCACCTAGGCTGCCAAAAGCGATACCCTCCTGGCCCCATTTTATGATTGTACTCCTTCTTGGCCGCATTATCCTTATTTTTTTCGATATTTCAAGGAACTGCTCCGATTTCTTTTGCTTCACAAATTCTGGCCAATCATGTTGCGGTTTCTCATATTGTCCTTTGAAATCCGGAGTCTTGCCCTGCTTGACAAAGTCATGGGCTAGATTTTGCTTGTATTTCCGGAATGCGTTGGACATCTTAGAAAGAGCGAACTCGTTTGACTAGCTTGCACCTCTCCTTGTTTTCCGCAATCTTGTTACCCTCCTCATCGTATTTGCGGTATTCCGGAGGTAGAACGAAATGTTCCATAAGCTTGTTGAAGCAATCTTTTTTTGTTCTCTTATCGACAAAAGTGAAACCAAGACGTGCCTTCTTTGGCTCATTCCACTCCTGGACGGTGATCGAGACGTTGTCTCTAACAACGGCTCCGCATTGGCTGATAAACTTGGTGGCGTTCTTGCTGGGCTCCAGCGGCCTGCCGGTTGCTTCCTCGACAACATCGATGGTGCATGTTTCTCGTGGTTTCATCGTCTTGGTTGCGCCACGCTTTGACGACGACGTACTCGATTGTTTCGACGATCCGACCGAGGGCTAAAATAAGAAAGAGAGTCGCGCGCGTTAGTACACACATATTTATTCAAATCAGTTAGTTTGTATCACCAGAGGCTCAATGTATATATATATACCTCGGCGCCGGAGGTGGTTGCTACTTCCAATTCTTCGGCACCATCTTGCTGACCATGCCCTTCATCTTCACCGTCAAGGTTCAGATAAGAATCGATATCATCTTCTTCTTGTCCGGTCGGCACATATAGAACATCGCCTTTTATGATGCCGAAGATATGTTCTTCAGCGTCCGGATCATAGTTGTCCATAATTGGGTCAGCTCTATCGTCCGCCATATGTCAGTCCTGAAAACATGTAGTAAAAACAAATTAATTGTGTATATGCATTATCACATCTCTTCTCTACATATAAACAGAGAGGGCGACGAGGAGGCGAGGGCGGTGGTGAAATAGCGGTGGCAAAAGGAGGGGTCGCGGAAGAGGGAGGCGAGGACGAGCGCGTTGGCGTTGGCGCGTTGACGGCGTTGGCGTTGGCGCGTTGAATAGAGGCGGTAGCGTTGACGGCGTTACATTTTTATTAAGTCAAAATTTTAGTTCATTTTTTATTAAGTCAATTTTTATTAAGTCAAAATTTTAGTTCATTTTTATTAAGTCAAAATTTTAGTTTTTAATTAAGTCAAAGTTTTTAATTAAGACAAAGTTTTTAATTAAGTCAAAATTTTAGTTCTTTTTTTAGTACCCATTTTAGTTCAATTTTTATTAAGTCAAAGTTACAAAATTTAATTTGTTAAAGTTTTTAGTTTCAATTTTAGTTTTTAGTTCCAATTTGATTTAAGTTCCAATTTAGTCAATTAAAGTTTTTAGTTTCAATTTTAGTTTTTAGTTCCAATTTGATTTACAAAATTTAATTTGTTAAAGTTTTTAGTTTCAATTTTAGTTTTTAGTTCCAATTTGATTTAAGTTCCAATTAAGTCAAAATTTTAGTCAATTTTTTAGTACCCATTTTGATTAAGTTTCTCCTTCTCTCTCTGTTGCCGGCGCGCGGCCTCTCTCATCTCTCTGTAAGCGCACGCGGCGACGAACGGCGAACGGCCGGCGAACGGCGGGCCGGGCGGCGGCGACGAACGGCGAACGGCGAAGGCGGGCCGGGCGGCGGCGACACGGCGACAAACGACGAAGGAACGGCGCCGCGCGCGCGCGGCGGGGACGAAGAATCTCGGGCGGGGCGAGACGGGACGTACGGTGGCGGCGGCGGCGCGCCACGGCGCGCGTCGAGGGCGCTGGCGGGGCGTGGCGGCGGCTGCTCGGGGCGGCGGCGTCGTTGGCTCGGCGCGGCGGCGGGGCAGGGCGTCGCGCTGCAGAGAGGGAGACGGATCGATCGAGGCGAGGAAGAAGAAGTGCGAACCGCCCGCTCGCGCGGGGAAATATATAGCCCCCCCCTTTAGTCGCGGTTGGGGAGGCGACCCGCGACTAAAGGGTACCCTTTAGTCGCGGTTGGCCAGGCCAACCGCGACTAAAGGCTTTTTCGCCGGTTTTTTTCGTTCCCGCGCGCAGAGACCTTTAGTCGCGGTTGGCCAGGCCAACCGCGACTAAAGGTCTTTTTTCAAATTACTTTTCTTTTTCAAAATCATAAAATACAAATAATATATCAAAAAATTCACAAAAATAAAACTAATTCAATTCAAAATGTTGAAAATACAAATAATATACCAAAAAATTCAGAAAAATAAAACTAATTCAATTCAAAATGTTAATAATACAAATAATATATCAAAAAATTCAGAAAAATAAAACAAATTCATTTCAAAATGTTAATAATACAAATAATACATCAAAAAATTCAGAAAAATAAAACTAATTCAATTCAAAATCTTAAAAATACAAATAATATACCAAAAAATTCAGAAAAATAAAACTAATTCAATTCAAAATTTTAAAAATACAAATAATATATCAAAAAATTCAGAAAAATAAAACTAATTCAATTCAAAATTTTAAAAATACAAATAATACATCAATAAATTCATAAAAATAAAACCAGTTCTTCCCGGCCGCCTCTATCTTCTCGTTGGTCCCCTCTTCCCGCCTCTGTCTCCGCCGACCCCCTCTTCCCGCCTTTTTCTTCCCGCCACTTTCTTCCCGCCACTTTCTTCCCGCCTCCTGTCTTCCCGCTCCCATTTTTCCCGTCATTTGTCACTACATATATGTAGCCCGGCTTGGCCAGCATTATCACATCTCTACAATCTCTCATCACTCTCTCATGGCTTCCACCGCACCCACTCTAACCTACCAGCGAGGTGGAGGAGCTTTGCGCCTCGAACTACCCTTGCCCACCGGGCTACCGCGTCCCCGCCGGCTGGAGCCTAAGCGCCGGCGGCGTGCCGGTCCCTCCCGTCCCTCAGGGTACTGCGCGCCGGGCGGCCATCACGTACCACTACTACCTCGACCTCACGCCGGAGCAGCGGATGAATCCCCGCTGGCATCCCGATAACCAGCATACTTGGGACGCCTTCTTCATCAATTGGCGTGAGAGGGCGCTCGCCAGGTATGAGGAGGACGGTCTGCCTCCTGGAAACTTCCACGAGGCCGGCCGTCGGCTATGGTGGTACGGCCGGACTCTGCAGAGCGTCATGGACTACATCACGGCCGGCGATATCCCCCGCCTGCGCTACCCTCAGTTCGAGCCACGAGTGCCGCCCGACGACAGCGACGACAGCAGCGACGACGACGGCGGCAACTTAGAAGGCGACGACTACCAGTACAACGACGGCGGCTATGAAGACTACGAGTATGCATATTACACGCCTAGGCAGGAGTATGACTAAATAGGCCCAAATTTCATGTATGCAGGAGTATGACTTAGTCACTCCAAATTTCATGTATCATCGTGCTATCTCGAGTCAATTGAATCATTCGAAAATGGACACCAAACACATCACGGGTAATATAATTCACATGATCCATTCAACAAAGTTTGGTACAATAAATTATTACACATCATTTCTTTCCTTGTGTCCCTGCTTGCTTACGATTGTGCCGTATCCATGGAGCATCCTCATCATTTAACTTAATGCTTGGGTCGGTGTTCACTTTGAAGGGCGGAATTTCAGCAAACATATTATAATCTTCCGACATGTCCGTCTTGTCCTCCACTCCCACGATGTTTCTTTTCCCCGAAAGAACAATGTGGCGCTTTGAATCATCGCATGATGTACTGATCGTTTTCTTATCTTTCCGTTTCCTCGGTTTGCTACTCATGTCCTTCACATAGAAAACCCGAGCGACATCTTTCGCTAGGACGAATGGTTCGTCAAGGTAACCAAGATTGTTGAAATCCACCATTGTCATTCCGTATTGCTGGTCCACCTTTACCCCACCTCCCGTTAGCTTGAACCATTTGCACCGGAACAAAGGGACCCTAAAGGAGGGTCCATAGTCAAGTTCCCATATCTCCTCTATGTAACCATAATATGTGACCTTTTGCCCATTCTCGGTTGCTGCATCAAAGCGGACACCACTGTTTTGGTTGGTGCTCTTTTTATCTTGGGCGATCGTGTAAAATGTATTCCCATTTATCTCGTACCCTTGGAAAGTCGTTATAGTCGAAGATGGTGTCTTGGCCAACATGTACAGCTGATCTACAACATCTTCGTCATTCATTAAATGTTTTCTCAACCAACTGCCGAAAGTCTCCATGTGGGCCTTCCTAATCCAGGATTCAGGCTTCCCCGGGTTGTCCGAGCGTAAAATATTCTTGTGTTTCTCAAAGTATGGAGCCACCAAGCTGGAATTGGTCGAACTCGTGTGGTGTGCTTCGGTCGGAGAATGGCCGTCCATACATATCGTTGATTTCCTTCCGATCGTGCCTTTTCCACTTAGTCTCCCCTCGTGCCGCGATCGAGGAAGACCAATCGGCTTAAGGTCAGGAACAAAGTCAACACAAAACTCAATTACCTCCTCATTTCCATAGCCCTTGGCGATGCTTCCTTCCGGCCTAGCACGGTTACGAACATATTTCTTTAATATTCCCATGAACCTCTCGAAGGGGAACATATTGTGTAGAAATACAGGACCGAGAATGGAAATCTCATCGACTAGGTGAACCAGGAGGTGCGTCATAATATTGAAGAAGGATGGCGGAAACACCAACTCGAAACTGACAAGACATTGGATCACATCGTTCTGTAACCGTGGTAGAACTTCTGGATTGATTACCTTTTGAGAGATTGCATTGAGGAATGCACATAGCTTCACAATGGCTACTCGAACATTTTCCGGCAGGAGCCCCCTCAAAGCAATCGGAAGCAATTGCGTCATAATCACGTGGCAGTCGTGAGACTTCAGGTTTTGGAACTTTTTCTCCGCCATGTTTATTATTCCCTTTATATTGGACGAGAATCCAGACGGGACCTTCATACCGCTCAGGCATTCAAAAAAGATGACCTTCTCTTCTTTGGTCGGAGCGTAGGCTGGCACGACCTTGAAACCGTTCCGGATGCCGGTCATCGGGGTCTTTCAAACTTTGCTCGAGTCCTGCCGTGCTTCCTTTGTATCATTTGACTTCCCATACACGCCCAAGAAGCTTAGGAGGTTCACGCAAATATTCTTCGTAACGTGCATCACGTCGATTGCGGAGCGGACTTCTAGGACTTTCCAATATTCTAGCTCCCGGAATATAGATTTCTTCTTCCACATGGCTGCGTGCCCGTCGGCTCCCTTCGGAACTGATTGTCCGCCGGGACCCTTTCCAAAGATGACTTTCAAATCCTTGACCATATCAAATACCTCAGCACCGGTGTGTTCCGCAGGCTTCGGCCGGTGATCTGCCTTGCCGTTGTAATGCTTGCCTTTCTTTCTTACTGGATGACCTTTCGGAAGAAATCGACGATGCCCAAGGTACACGTTCTTCTTACAATTTGGCAAATGTACACTTTCAGTCTCATGAGCAGTGCGTGCATGCATTGTATCCCTTATTTGACAGTCCCGAAAGGTTACTAAGAGCAGGCCAATCGTTGATGGTTATGAAAAGCAACGCTCGTAGGTCAAATTCCTCTTCTTTGTGCTCATCCCACACACGGACACCAGTGTCTGCCCCACAGCTGTAAAAGTTCATCAACTAATGGCCTTAGGTACACATCGATGTCGTTGCCGGGTTGCTTCGGACCTTGGATGAGCACCGGCATCATAATGAACTTCCGCTTCATGCACAACCAAGGAGGAAGGTTGTAGATGCATAGAGTCACGGGCCAGGTGCTATGGCTGGAGCTCTGCTCGCCAAAAGGATTCATGCCATCCGTACTTAGACCAAATCTTATGTTCCTTGCGTCAGCTGCAAAATGTTTGAACTCTCTGTCGATCTTTCTCCATTGCGTTCCATCTGCGGGGTGTCTCAACTCCCCGTCCGACTTACGGTCCTCTTTGTGCCATCGCAACAACTTGGCATGCTCTTTGTTCCCGAACAGACGTTTCAACCGTGGTATTATAGGAGCATACCACATCACCTTGGCGGGAACCCTCTTCCCGGGTTTCTGGCCCTCAACATCGTCACCGGGGTCATCGCCTCTGATCTTATAACGCAATGGGAGTGCATACCGGGCATTCATTCAAATTCTCGTATTCACCGCGGTAGAGGATGCAGTCGTTGATGCATGCATGTATCTTCGGAACCTCTAAACCTAGAGGGCAGACAACCTTCTTTGCTTCGTACGTACTGGCGGGCAACTCGTTATTCTTTGGAAACATATTCTTCAACATTTTCAGCAAGTTTTCAAATGCCGAGTCAGCTACACCTGCCCGTGCCTTCCATTTCAGCAAATCCAGTGTGCAGCCCAGCTTTTTCAGACCATCATCGCACCCGGGGTACAGCGCCTTCCTGTGATCCTCTAACATGCGATCCAAATTCTCCCTCTCCTTTTCAGTTTCGCAGCGTCTCCGTGCATCAGCAATGGTCCGACCAAGATCATCAACGGGATCATCACGTGCCTCTTCTTCACCTTCCCCTTCACCTTCCCCTTCACCTTCAGCATCCTCCATGAAAGTATCACCGAAATGAGCAAGATAGCTTTCATCGATGAAATCATCCCCTTCTTCATCTTCTTCCATTATAACCCCTCTTTCTCCATGCTTGGTCCAACAATTATAGCTTGGCATGAAACCGTGCCGAAGCAGGTGCATGTGAACATCTCTTGAGGAAGAGTAACCCTTCCGATTCTTACAGTTAACACATGGACAGATAACAAAACCCCCCTGCTTGTTCGCATTAGCCACTACGAGGAAATCTTTCAAACCCGTACTGAACTCGCCGGAGAGTCGGTTACCGTACATCCATTGCCGATTCATCTGCATTATTATAATATAAAATATATAATTAACCATCATGCATTTGTTAAACTAACTAGCTATAAACAATATAAATTAAACAATGAACTACACACATGCATATTTTATCAATGACACATCAAAGGTTCAAGTTGCTAACCGCGATCGAGGAGGAAAAAATAAATGAGAAAGCTCAAGTGTGGCTCCAACACTTCATATCATGTTTGTTTCATGCTCTTGGGGCATTTCATCAAACACCTTATGTGCATAAGAGGAACCAAAAGCAAACCTAACACTCACTTGTGAAGTTTGTGAAGAAAATGGCTCCAAATGGCTAAGTGTTGGCTGCTGGATGGGTATATATAGGGGAGGGGCTTTAGTCCCGGTTGGCCTGGCCAACCGCGACTAAAGGCCTTCGGGCACTCTTAGTCGCGGTTGGCCTGGCCAACCGCGACTAAAGCCCCCCACGTGCACCAGCTGGCCACCGTGCGCCCTGGGCCCAGGCCTTTGGTCGCGGTTCGCCACACGAACCGCGACTAAAGACCACATTAGTCGCGGTTCCTATAGCTTCGCGACTAATGGGGCTTCCCGGAAGGCTGTTTTTCTACCAGTGGAATCAATATTTTTAGAGTAACTGTTATGAAAATAGTTAGCTACGACTACTAACTCTTCCATGAACACGCTTATGAGGTGTATATATGACCAAATTGCTAGAATAGAGACATAAAATGATGTGTCTGTCGCCCGCTTAATTTTGTTACGACAAAATAAATTTGTGTGAGCTCAATGCTAAGAGCTGGAGGACGAAAAATGTACTCATGTCTTGAAAAACAGTAACATCATGTTTCTATAGAAGCAAAATACGGATCTTGCACACTATACGGACTTGATGAAAGTTGCACCTACCATAAAAAAACCCACTCTCTACTTGTTACATCAAACACAACAGGTAAACTCGATGAGCTGGTCACTACGGTTTGATCAACAGCGGCCGGGGATGAACCCAACCTTCTCCGCACGAACATCATACACCATCTCCGCTCCCTCCTGTGCCAAGGTGCCGATGACCGCCGAGACCCCAGGAGGGAAGGCCCACATAGGCGAGGCGAATGCGAGGCATCCCACAGAGAAGGGGTTGTCACGTTCCTGGAAGTACATCGCCACAGGTATACCAAGGACCATGCTCACCCCATTGTCGAACCTGAGATAGACAGTCGGTGCGCCAAACGACCTTAGACCAGTGAAGTTGTAGCAAGTGTCGAGGATACCCATGGCCGGTGTTGCGGGGCAGCGTGCCATTTGCACCTTGAACTGGTCACGGAGAGCCGCGTAAGTCTCCGGCTTCAGGTAGGTGAATGTGGTGTGCAGTGCGATCACTGCGTAACCTGCAGGCACTGGCGGAGCGCCTTGGAGGCGAAACTGGGCTGTGAGCCCCCTTCCAAATGCAGCGACACAGTATTTTCATTGTTTTGTTTCCTGGTTGATAATCAAGCACCGGAGCAGTGGAGAAAGAGGCCTCAGTTCGGCTTCTACATTTCCCATCTCAGGGCATTGATGACTCCTGTTTCTCTTTACCTTGGGAATTGAACCATGGATTCTTGGTGTTTTTCCTTCCAGCCATCGGTGCATGGATCTTTGGGGTTAGACACTCTTTTTGTTACAAATAAAATTATAACTAGAAGTGTACCGCTACTATGCTACTCCCTCCGATTCATATTAATTGACTTCAATATGAATGTATCTAGACACATTTTAGTTCTAGATATATCCATATTAGAGTCAATTATTATGAACCGGAGGGAGTAGTAATTCCTATGTGAACCAAGAGATCGTCCATGTCGGTGAACCTTTGAGCAAAAAAAAAATTTCCTCTCTTTCTTGCTATTGTAGATCAATTTTTGCATAAATCGAAAAATTAGTGTAATTTAAGTTTGAAATCATCTCTTGTTGTTACGAACAGAACTTGAAATTGCAGCAAAATTTTGGTGCTTAGTTTTAAAAAAATCTTAAAAGGTTAAATTTTGCCCTCCCTTTGTTCTTGGTCACGCTCCGCCACTGCCTGCAGGGATCGGGATGTGCGGACCACCATCGCTTAGGTCTAGACCGGCGAGCCGAACTAAGTACATGTTGGGAAGGGCGGCGTTGCTCCGTAGGGCGATGTATCTCACGTTGCCTTCAGGGCGTGGTGCCCCGATGGAGAGGAAGCCCAGAGGAAGCCCTGGTCGACCGCCGGTTCAGATGGTAGGCAGTAGGAGAAGGCCACCGTGTCCGGAGATGAAGGAGCTCGATACGCGAGCGAGTGGTTGTCCCTGCTAAGATCGAGAAGGCCAGATGAACTGTCAGTCGTAGTAGCGCCCTTCTCGAGGCATGTGACCCTGAAGTTTTCCAGGGTAGTGATTGGTGTCGACTGCAAGAGCGTGAGCGTGTCTGTCACCACTGTAGTGCCATATTGCACGACGCCCTTATCTTTCACAATGACGGAGCAGGTGGATCCAGTACTACAAGTTCGGAGCAGACAGTCCGGCGACCCACACGGAACTTGGGCGATGGAGGAAGACTGGGATGGGTCGAAAGCTGGGATATCACATGTTGAGTCTCCACATGGCTTGCATTGGAGAAGTGTTTGCGCACCCAACCCAATGTTGAATCCCACGGTGAGGTTCTGCACCGGGGTGCCGTAGCCGATGACAATGTGGTACTCATATTCCCATGTGCTCGGGGTACTACCGGGGCGATCGCCGGTGACGGGGACCGTGAAGAGCGAGTGTAGTCGTGTTTCGTCGTTTTGGAGGACCGATAACCTGTTTCGCTTCCCGGCGGCACCGATGGGCGAGCACTGGCTCATCCGATGCACTACGGGCAACCACGATCCTGCGATCCTACCGCCATCGCCTGAAAATATAAACATTAATTAAGTTCGGTGCATGGGGAACAACAGATTAATCTTAAACAGACTAATCAATAAATATTTCTTGTGCAATTAGGGATCATGGCATTACCATAAGGAACGGTAAAGCAGTACGTCATCGCCTGTGATGGAGGGCGTGCACCAGATGAGGAGCGGTGAACGAAATGCCTGCCGCCATGGGTGCGGGTGATGTAGCTGGTGGTGGAGCTTCCGGAACAAGTAGCAATGAGAAGAACAAGCAGAAGCAGGAACAAGGAGGAAATGGCTAATGAAGCCATTGGTACTGTTTCTTCTGTAAGTTATGTTCCGTGTACTAGCTGCACTACTGAGTACTGATACGTACATACATATCCTATTTATATACATCCATCCGTATGTAGGGTTAGACCCCAAGCTCCTAATTTTCATTGGCGAGCTAGCTGTTGCCCAGAACTGATCGATGGCGACTGATGATGGGTATCGTCGTTCATGGCGACTCCCTTGTTTTGTATGCTTCTTCGTTCAGCCCAAAGCTAATTAAGTTGTCTCGTGCATATGGAAAACAGGATTATTGGGATTAACGCCTGCTACAACTTGCAACCTGAGGTTGGGTGGTTAGGAGGGTGGTTGTACCCCCAGCCCACCAGAGTTCAAATCGCAGATTTAACATCTGTGTGTCTCATAAAGGTGGAATATTCATTCAGTGGGAGGCGACGTTCCCGTCGACAGCGAGGCGCCTGTGGTGACTTCGTCAATTTCAAGATCCAATCCGCTGGCTCAGTCTTCCGGAGATGCTCATAGGGGTAGGGTGTGCGTGTGTGCGTTCATAGGGGTGAGTGTATGCGCGTGTATATGAGCGTCTGCGTTTGTACTGTGTTTCTCAAAAAAAAAAAAACTACTACTACTGCACTAGAGAAGAAACGGGGGCACATGCACATGGCAAATGGCAGCTCTCGTGTTTTCTCGTCCAAAAAGATGTGAAGTCCACGGTGTCATCGTTGTTCATGGTGGATTGGGGGTCGCATCATTGAGCTGTGGTTCGTTCTCGTCGTCAACCCTGCGGCATTAAGTGTGGAAAACCCATGATGGATGAGAGAAGGAGAAGGCACATAATTTTTGGAACCTACGCTCCTCAAATCTTTGTTTGAGACTGTTGATGTCCTCCATCCAACAATTAAGATCAGTTTGATGATGTGGACCTTAGAAAAAGCCAATCTATTTTTGTTTTAGGATATAATAACTAGCCGCACAAATATGCTTACAATATCTTGTATCCTTTGCAAGTATTACAAACTAATTTTTAATGTCGTATTGATATGTATTACTCCCTCCGTCCCAAAATATGTTGTGTATACTTTTCGGTTGAAGTCAAATCATATAAAGTTGGACCAATATGGCAAAAATTATCAATATCTATAATATAAATGTATATAGTCTGAAAATATATTTCACCATAGTTATAATAACTCAGTATTATAAAAATTGACATATTCTAGGATGAAGGAGTAGTATGTATGTCAATTAAAATGTATGAGTTAGGGTTTGATGTAAACCACCCTGCCATCATATTTAGTATAACGGCTGGCGAATTAATATGAATATTCTAGTGTATTAATTATACAATTAATATACTTTAGTGATACCATATTAATTTCTATTTACAATCCTTATTTTAAAATTATGAGAAATTGCATAACTTATTTATTTGTTCTTAGTCATGGAAATTGATCGTTGATGTCATTTGTCTCTTCACATGGTGTATATAATTGGGTGTGGCGTTTTGAAGCATGGTTTCCATGGAGCTTGTTTACTAAAAAAAGGCACTTCAAAGTTTTTAAAAAAAATCTTGAAAATTTTTAGAGGTAACATTGACGTACTCTACCAGTGTGCAAAAATCAATACGAATGACTTTTTCTTTTGGGATGTGCCAAATTGTCGAAATTCTGGATCTGGAATAGTAAAACAGTGCAGCTTTTGAAACCTCCAACATTTGTCACTTGTATGTAAGCCTAGAATAGAATGTGCCCTAAAAAGCCTAGAATAGAATGTACTTTACCCTGAGATTTTGCACATTGATAGAATATATCATTGGCTACATACAGAATTAATTTCAAAATTTTGAAACTTTTAAGTATCGAATTCATAGTTTTAAAAGAACAAGACCCATGTAGTTGTTACTCCATTTGGGGTTTCATTATATAATTGTCATAACTTGTTGCACGGGCAATGTTCTCTAGTGCTTCCTCTTAACAAATGACAGCTCTAATTTATTCCGTAGAAAGGCAGTTATCAAAATCCATGGTGTCGTTGTCATTCCTTGTGATATCATCGTGGTGTTTACGATCGTTCTCGTTGTCAATGATGGGTGCCTGATGGAGAAGGCACATGTTTTTCGAACTTGGCTAACTGACGTAAGTTAACAACTATCTTTAGTCCTCACATTTTGTTTCAGGCTGTTGTCTTCTTTCCATCAATGGCGTATATTTTTTTAAGAGTGACAATTGTGTACCAGATCTCCACTACTATAAAAGAGCGAGAGAGAGTCCCATCCAGTACATCTCAGCCGTACGATTAGAATATCCAACGACTCAGATCGCGTCCGTCTTTGACGGGAGCGGACAACACCCACCGCTCTAATCCGCGCCGATCTCCAAAAAAATTTCCCCAAGTCGCTTCCTCTGCAACCCCACGCCCCTGACGAAACCGCCGCCTCCGCACTCCCTCCCTGACGAAAGCGCCGCCTCCGCATTCCGTCACACACGTTCCAGATACTGGTGGCTGTATGGCGATCCCGCGGCATTGCAAAGCAACCATCATCAGCCGCCCAAGCTACAAGCTCAGGTCTGCCTCAGGTTCATCAGGCGGCGCTGGATCCCCATCATGGCACCCTTGCTTCGTCCTAGGTACTGTTTTTTCTGAAGATTCACCAGATTGCTTAATTCCTAAGGGTAGTAGTCAATCAGCATGCTTCTATGTGCATGTTCATACCTTCAATCGCCCAAGAGAGAACACACAAGATCACCTTGCGCACCAGCGCCGTCCTCAATTGATCCCGCCAGCCGCCCTGCCCGCCTTCTCTGCACCACCGCCGGACCTCAGGTCCGCTGCATCGCCGTCTGGCCGGCCGGCCGGCCGTCCCAAGATCGATTACAAGATCCCGTAAGGAGCCAGAGAGTCAACGCTGCAGACCAGCACACAAATTGTACGCTGGAAGGTCAAGGTTTGTTTTCAGAATGCATTACCAACTATTTTTCTGGTGTATCTTTGTTCATTATTCCAAGGAGCATGTAGTCGAGAATGAGTTGATTTACCATGTTCGGCTTTGTAGCGTCCAATGCAAGGATCAGATGCTATGACGTTTTTTACTTGTGTCAGAGAATAACTTTGGGATTAGGATAAAATGCTCTGGTGCAATATTTCTCCTTTGTTCGCTGGATCAAGAAAATAAAGTTTTCTAGAAGCATTTTAATGTCTGATGTATCCTGTAAAGTTGCACGTCTATGCTAGATTCATGAATGTAGGACAGTCTGTAGTAATGCCTAATGGAAATAACTCTTGATTTCTTTTGATATATGTATATGAATGCAGTTTAGCCGATGTAAACATCATTGGAAGTATAGGTAAGCAAGGTCGAAGTTCATCTTCACTATTCTTCCTTTGCTGATATTGAAGCTGCACCTCCTATAGAACTTGGGTCAACATTAGTTACTGATCCAATGATGTGTGTGGACGATGGGTTGAAAGGTATTTAGCAAACAACCCGAGAGATACTGTAGAGGTAGTATATCCTAAAGAAGACATGTGTGCAGATCCTAAACAGGCCAAGAGTCGGAAAGATATGGAGTGGCATGCAAAAAGTAAATGATGAGATCTTAAAGCGCTGACGCCAATCCTAGGAGCTTAAAAAGCAGTCAACAATCTGGTCTGGGTTAATTTTTTTCCTTTCAAAAATTTCCCTATGAAGTTCCTTTTTGTTTCTAGCGGTTGTTTCTACTTTTTATTTTGCAAGAAGATGCCCAAGATCAATGATATGAGAGGATATAAACCTAGAACCACATGATATATGTTGTTGAGATATTATTTTCTTAATTGATCACTCAGAGGTGTTAAACATATACCAGCAGGCTAAACCACCTTTTTTCTTATAGTTTAGTTGTGTCCATGCTTTGTAAAATGCATAGGTGTAAGTTGGGCTTGGTTTCAATATTTTCACAGTTGTGCCTAAATTATTGCAGATCGATTACTAAAATTTAATTATTGTTTCCTTCCACATATCTCCACTAATATAAAAAGGGAGAGAGGGTGGTGATCCAAATGATCTTAGCCGTCTAACATGAATCCTACGGCAGAAAACTTTCTAGAACGACCGAGCGGACCATTGTCCGCCGCCCGTAGCCGATCAGCGGTAATCACAAATGAAAGAACGAGGCGTCTTTTTTTGGAACCGTCTCTATCATGCGCCGCCCTACATGCGAGCACGTTGCGCTTCCCTGTACGCCGCCGCGGGTGCCGCGCGAGCCCGCCTCCGATTAGCGCCGCCGCCACTGGGGCATGCCCACTGCCGCTGCGCGAGCCCGCCTTCGACGGGAGGGGGCGCCCTCAACGCCGGAGAAGGGAGGCCACACCCTCAACGATTGGGAATCGCCGGAGAATGGAGGCCACCCTCAACGCCGGGGAATCTCCGCAGAATCGTGGTCGCGCTCCATGCCGGGGAAGTGCCACGAAATTGAGGCCGCCCTCCATGCCGGGGAAGCGCCGCAGAATCGAGGCCGCCCTCCACACCGTGGAAGCGCTGGGGAAGAGAGGTCGTCCTCCATGCCAGTAGGCCGACGACACCGGCACGCTACTCCACAACTTCCCTGCTGGTTGCTGCACTTTCTTCAGGTTCGGGGCCTTAAATTTGAGCAGAGACCTTTCGTCAAGCAATGGAACAATGGATAATTGGTTTTCATCAGATAAATGCAGGGAAAAAATTAGATTTGCTCTGTACTTTGATCTCTCAAGCGTGAACATCTGTAGTCAAGGATTCAGACCACAATTCATTTTTATCTAAAGGATGTAATCTGTAGGTTGCTACGACATTTGCCAAATGTCAATGAGTATTTGGTGGAACTAATTTGGCAGCAATGACTTATCAACACAGTAGCAACTAGCAGTAAAACTTGTTGCATCGACACTGAGTTGTTGTAGAGAAGAAAAGGGAAACTTGGTTGAGTGTGGCCTTTGTAGTGAATGCATTTATACACTATCATCCAGTAGTAAACGTGTAAATGTGCAACAGATGGTCTCAAGTAGTAAATGCATTCACTACACTTTTGTGATATATGCGAAGAAAGAGGTATACACTTCTGTGATATGCGATCCTAAAGGAGAAGGAAGACTAGATGAAGAGGTATACACTTTTGTGCTTTGTGTTCAGTTCATCATTACCAACACCTTCGTCAATGCTATTGTGATTTTCCTGGTGTGCTTTATTTTATTTTTCTGCAGCCGGAGTTAAAGATTATAGCCAGCTAAGGCCTAGAGAATTTTCGTAAGTGAAAATGTGCAGCTTCTCAGATGTGGTATGGCAAGCTTGACTCTCTGAATTATGAAATTATTTTTCTCACATAGATTCATTCTTTGTTGCGAGTTAAATGGTTATGCTGACAAAGTTTGCTCCAATATGCATATGCTCAAATACAAATATTGAATACAGACAAGATACGGAAAAGAAGACATGTGATCCAGTCTGGTATTTACATCTCAACATGTATGCATATGTTTTGATAATTTTCCTAGATTTTAATTATTCAGTATATGATAATTTACCTAAATTTTTATTATTCTTGTATTTACTTGATGGATTTTTTTTATTTATATGTATACTTTGACTATGGATAAACAATTGATGTTGTTCTTAAAATTTTATTATCAGCTGGGTTGGTCAAAGGAGATGAAACTAGCTTTTAAATCATGGATGTTTCCAGCCTTATATTGCCGTTGGATTTTAAGGTGACAATCCTCGAGAAAATTGGACCGGTAACAAGTTTGCTCTAGATGCTACCAGCTTGCTGTAAAAAAATAGCTTTCAGGTGTGAGAACTCTATCAACAAGAACATAAGTAATAATTATGATTTATAAGGATTCTTCACTCCTTTTTTGTATCGATTTTGCATTTCTAGAGGTGTCTTGGGGTGGCAGTGTTCAGTATGAGTTGAAAAAATTATCTCTTTAGATTAGACTGAGGTTTTATCTTACCTCCATAATTTAATTATTATAGAGATTTTCTTAGAAATATGATTAGTTTAGGTTGTTAGGTGATTGACAGGCTGAAACAAACCTACCATGAACTTTTGTTGTTTGTTATTGAAGGTATCTTGTTATGCAAAGGTATGCAAGGGATTGACTAGCAAGGTCAGACTTCTTTAAAAAAATGTCCATGCACAAATCATTCAAGAGGATTTGTTGCTTCGATCTTCAGAAATATTTATTTGCATGAGAACTCAGGGTTTGGAATCCTGATTTGGCAAGTTATACATATATGCAAGAAGCTTGGTGTAACTGTCACCAGCCATCTGGTCCGATTGCATTCCGAGAGAGATTTTGTCTCTACAATAATATGTGATGATGTTATTGGCGTTTTCTCAGAGCATCATCTGCAGCTGTCATGTCAGTGTTAAAATATTTTAGTTGGAGTTTCTATATGATTCTTCACTCATTAAATCACATAGCATATATACACTCAAAGATGGCCAAGGCGCCATTCTGGTGCATTGCCAAAGTAGATAAATCTTAATGCTGGTCAGGTCTGTCTTGAGGAGATGATTCCAGAGAGGAAAGTACAAATTGGAGGAGCATCAGGTATTGCAACCAACATTTTTCCAGTTTCAAATCACTTGTGTTCTGATTTCTGAAGCCTTTGTTTTATTTCATTTACAAGGTTCAGTTAAATGACATCTGGCTACATTGTTACAGGGATGTTCTGGATAGTATTGATATAGATCAATTCTTCCGGATCTTATTTTTATTCAGTTTTGTAAGACTTTCTAGATTTATGGGAGCATCTTATATGGTTGAGACCTTCAAGTCACAGTTAAGGTGGAGCCGAGAATGCCTGGCCATCTTGTGTCCTACGGATGATTGAGCACCATGAGCATATGCAAGTTTGGTGCGGGATTTTTGTACTTTGAGACAGTTTACCACCATATTTCCTGAAGGTGTGTTCAATTTTTCAGTTATTTTTCTACCTTCTTATTTATGCACCTAATTTGTTACAAAGTTAAACCGTGATTCATACATAATCACTGAATATTTCTGTACAACGACTTGCAGTATTTTGCAACAGTTAAGCATGTGGTTCCTTACAGCAGAAGCATGCACCCACCGAAACTGCAACTTGGTGAATTGATGATGACTAACCCTTTACCAGCGTTATCTTTAAAATATACTCTACATGAAAACCAACACATATTTGAATACATTTCCATTCACAACTCTCAAAGGCATAGCACACAGGATTATGAAGATGGATTGAGATTTCATTGTGGAGAACATACGTGATGTACTGACAGCATTCTTCATATGTTATTGTTCTTTATTAAGTGTACCACTCTTCAGATTGATGAACTATATGAGTTCTAATTGTATTCTATATGAAGATACTACAATACAAAAATTAGCATCAACTATATTTAGAGGGGTAAAAATCTGAGAAATATACTGATGTTCTTACATAATACTCCGTATTAGGGAGCATGCATAGGGAGCTTGTAAAGTATTTTGATTGAATTTATCTCAGTCAACACGTGCATTGTGCATGAAAGTACTTATGTGCATTTTTACCTGTGAAAGAGTTACTGTTTAAATACTAAGTGCTCACTTCTTGAGAAATAAGACCCATCATATAGTTTTTTGGGGCTGTATTCATCAATGGACATCTGCTGTAAGAACATTGCGAAGTCCTGGTTTCGTGAATGATATGTTCCTGGCATGGACTGAACCGTCCCCAACCAGACCAACATGTTTCTCCTTCTGTACTACTGTACACATGATACAAAGGAGAACTATTTACTGAATTTAGAAAAAAAATGTATTTTCAGGGTTTAGGTTTGGTTGTTGGGCAGGAGTATGTTAAGCTTGCAATTTTTGTTTTCACAAATCGAGATAGAGCGCGTAGAGTCAATTTTCTTTCAGTTTTTGGATGGATCTAATATCATTCTAATGTAAAATGAATTAGGATGGATCCAATTTGATTCCAATGTAAAATGCATTAGTTGATTTACCATGCGTGCATTGCACGTGCACATTTACTATTTTTATAGGAGGCGACAATTTAAATTACACGACTGGACCATGCAGTATCTGACAAAAAAAGAAAAGAAACAAACTCCCAGCCATCTCATACATTACCTATTCATAACCCTATCAATCCCTAGCGGTCATGTTGTCATCCATTGAACTTAATTAGTCTTTTCCCGGTGAGGCCTCGTTCAGTTCGCCCCTACCCCGCCGGGATTGGCATCCAATCCCTGCCAACCCCCGTGGTTCCGAACAGACCGGGTTTCCCTCCCCGACCTCGTCATAAACGTGTTCGGTTAAACCCGACCGAGGTCACACCCCATCCAAATCCCCCAAACCCTCTGAAACCAACCGGGATCAGATACACGTCTTCCACCTCGTGGTTTCTTTCCCAGACCGAAGCGAAACGGTACTCCTTTGCTCGCCCTGACCCTCCTGCTCTCGTGAAAATGAGTAGATGTGGCGGTAGTTTTTAACGCTCTGGCGATCGGACGATCGGCGGGCGATTAGGGTTGGGCGACCACGTCTTGGTTTTCTCCTCGAGCGTGGGTTCTTAATCGATCTCGAAGGGGATCTGCGGGTAATTCTTGGATCGCTGCGTCCTCTAGGCGAGGGGACGACTGATACGTCTCAAACGTATCTATAATTTCTTATGTTCCATGCTAGTTTTATGACAATACCTACATGTTTTGTACACACTTTATGTCATATTTATGCATTTTCCGGAACTAACCTATTGACGAGATGCCGAAGTGCCAGTTCATGTTTTCTGCTGTTTTTGGTTTCAGAACTCCTAGTAAGGAAATATTCTCGGAATCGGACGAAATCAATGCCCAGCATCCTATTTTTCCACGAAGCTTCCGAACACCCGAGAGCCAGCAGAGGGGGGCCACAGGGCCACCAGATGACAGGGTGGCGTGGCCAGGGCCTGGGCCACGCCCCCCTATTGTGTCACCGCCTCGTCAGCCTTCCGACTCCGCCTCTTCGCCTATTTAAAGGTCCCTGACCTAAATCTTCGATACGGAAAAGCCACGGTACGAGAAACCTTCCAGAGCCGCCGCCATCGCGAAGCCAAGATCTGGGGGACAGGAGTCTCTGTTCCGGCACGCCGCCGGGACGGGGAAGTGCCCCCGAAAGGCTTCTCCATCGACACCACCGCCATCTTCATCAACGCTGCTGTCTCCCATGAGGAGGGAGTAGTTCTCCATCGAGGCTAAGGGCTGTACCGGTAGCTATGTGGTTAATCTCTCTCTCTGTACCCCAATACAATGATCTCATGAATTGCTTTGCATGATTGAGATCCATATGATGAGCTTTGTATCACTATTAGTCTATGTGCTACTCTTGTGATGTTATTAAAGTAGTCTATTCCTCCTTCACGGTGTAATGGTGACAAGTGTGTGCATCGTGTAGTACTTGGCGTAGGCTATGATCATAATCTCTTGTAGGTTATGGAGTTAATTATTACTATGATAGTATTGATGTGATTTATTCTCCCTTCATAGTGTAAAGGTGACAGTGTGTATGCTATGTTAGTACTCGGTTTAAATTGCAAAGATCTATTATGCTCTAAGGTTACTTAAATATGAATGCCGAATGTTGTGGAGCTTGTTAACTCCGGCATTGAGGTGCTCTTGTAGCCCTACACAACGAATGGTGTTCATTATCAAACAAGAGTATATGTAGCACAAAGGAAGAGAACTTATTTATTTATGTGATCAATGTTGAGAGTGTCCACTAGTGAAAGTATGATCCCTAGGCCTTGTTTCCAAATACTGCAATCATCGCTTGTTTACTGTTTTGATGCATCTTTACTTTCTGCAATATTACTACCATCAACTGCACACCAGCAAGCACTTTTCTGGCGCCGTTACTACTGCTCATATTCATTCATACCACTTTTATTTCACTATCTCTTTGCCGAACTAGTGCACCTATACATCTGACAAGTGTATTAGGTGTGTTTGGGGACACAAGAGACTTCTTGTATCGTGATTGCAGGGTTGCTTGAGAGGGATATCTTTGACCTCTTCCTCCCTGAGTTCGATAAACCTTGGGTGATCCACTTAAGGGAAACTTGCTGCTGTTCTACAAACCTCTGCTCTTGGAGGCCCAACACTATTTACAAGAATAGAAGCACCCGTAGACATCAAGCACTTTTCTGGCACCGTTGCCGGGGAGGAAAGGTAAAAGGCATTCTTACTCCGGTCCCAGGTAACTAAGTACTTTTCTGTTGCCGTTGTGTGTGTGCTCGAAGTTATTTCCTTTAGATCCTGCAATTGCATCTTTTTGTTTCTTGTTTTACACTAGTAAGGCTTCATGGAAGACAACAACAAAATGAGAGATCTTTATGAACTTTATCTTGAATTAGGACATGATGTGTTTGAAGAGAAAATTAAAAAACCCATGGAACTTATGCATGCTAATGGGAATGTTATTAGTATGAATGCTTTGAACACCATTGTTGCTAATGCTATGGAAGAATTTAAGCTTGGGGAGGTCGGTTTTGATGAAAATGATCTCTTTAGTCCTCCGGGTATTGAGGAGAAAGTTTATGTTGATTATGATATGCCTCCTATATATGATGATTATAATGATAGTGGTCTTTTGGTGCCGCCTACTATGGAGGATAAGTTTAATTATGATTATACTATGCCTCCTACACTTGATGAGAATAATAATGATAGCTACTTTGTTGAGTTTGCTCCCACTACAACTAATAAAATTGATTATGCTTATGTGGAGAGTAATGATACTTTTATGCATGTGAATAAGAATGCTTTATGTGATACTTATATTGTTGAGTTTGTTCATGATGCCTCTGAAAGTTATTATGAGAGAGGAAAATATGGTTGTAGAAATTTTCATGTTACTAAAACACCTCTCTATATGCTGAAATTTTTGAAGTTACACTTGGTTTTATCTTCCTATGCTTGTTACTTTGCTCTTCATGAACTTGTTTATTTACAAGATTCCTATGCATAGGAAGCATGTTAGACTTAAAAGTGTTTTGAATTTGCTTCTTGATGCTCTCTTTTGCTTCAACTCTTATTTCTTGCGAGTGCATCATTAAAATTGCTGAGCCCATCTTAATGGCTATAAAGAAAGAACTTCTTGGGAGATAACCCATGTCTTTATTTTGCTACTGTTTTGTTGTGTCTTGGAAGTTGTTACTACTGTAGCAACCTCTCCTTATCTTTATTTTATTGCATTATTGTGCCAAGTAAAGTCTTTGATAGTAATGTTGATACTAGATTTGGATTACTGCGCGAAACAGATTTACTGTCCGTCGCGAATTTGGGCAGGGTTCTCTGTAGGTAACTCAGAAAAATCTGCCAATTTACGTGCGTGATCCCCAGATATATACGCAACTTTCATTCAATTTGAGCATTTTCATCTGAGCAAGTCCAGTGCCTCTAAAAAATTCGTCTTTACGGACTGTTCTGTTTTGACAGATTCTGCCTTTTATTTCGCACTGCCTCTTTTGCTTTGTTGGATGGATTTCTTTGTTCCATTTACTTCCAGTGGCTTTGTGCAATGTCCAGAAGTGTTAAGAATGATTGTGTCACCTCTGAACATGTGGAATTTTTGATTATGCACTAACCCTCTAATGAGTTGTTTCGAGTTTGGTGTGGAGGAAGTTTTCAAGGGTCAAGAGAGGAGGATGATATACTATGATCAAGAAGAGTGAAAAGTCTAAGCTTGGGGATGCCACCGTGGTTCATCCCTGCATATTTCAAGAAGACTCAAGCATCTAAGCTTGGGGATGCCCAAGGCATCCCCTTCTTCATCGACAACTTATCGAGTTTCTTCTCTTGAAACTATATTTTTATTCGGTCACATCTTATGTACTTTACTTGGAGCGTCTGTGTGCTTTTATTTTCGTTTTGTTATTTTCATTCTCTGAATAAATGCTTGTGTGGGAGAGAGACACGCTCCGCTGGTTCATATGAACACATGTGTTCTTAGCTTTTAATGTTCATGGCGAAGGTTGAAACTGCTTCGTTAATTGTTATATAGTTGGAAACAGGAAATGCTTCATGTGGTAATTGGTATAATGTCTTGAATAATTTGATACTTGGCAATTGTTGTGCTCATATAGATCATGTTTAAGCTCTTGCATCATGTACTTTGTACCCATTAATGAAGAACTACATAGAGCTTGTTAAAATTTGGTTTGCATGATTGTTCTCTAGAGTCTAGATATTTTCTGGTTAAGGTGTTTGAACAACAAGGAAGACGATGTAAAGTCTTATAATGATTACAATATGTTCATATGTGAGTCTTGCTGCACCGTTTTATACTTGAGTTTGCTTCAAACAACCTTGCTAGCCTAGCCTTGTATTGAGAGGAATTCTTCTCGTGCATCCAAATCCTTGAGCCAAAAACTATGCCATTTGTGTCCACCATACCTACCTACTACATGGTATTTCTCTGCCATTCCAAGCAAATACTTCATGTGCTACCTTTAAACAATTCAAAAGCTATTATCTCTTATTTGTGACAATGTTTTATAGCTCATGAGGAAGTATGTGGTGTTTATCTTTCGATCTTGTCATTTACTTCGGACAGACTATCACCAATGGACTAGTGGCATATCCGCTTATCCAATAATTTTGCAAAAAGAGCTGGCAATGGGGTTCCCAGCCCCAATTAATTAACTTGCATTAATAATTCTCTTCACATGTTTTGCTCTGATTCATCAGTAAGCAACTTAATTTTGCAAATAGACACTCCTCCATGGTATGTGATTGTTGGAAGGCACCCGAGGATTCGGTTAGCCATGGCTTGAGAAAGCAAATGTTGGGAGGAGTGTCATCCATAAATAAATAAAAAAAAATAAACTAAAGTACATGTGTAAACAAAATAGAAGAGGGATGATCTACCTTGCTGGTAGAGATAACGTCCTTCATGGGAGCCGCTCTTGAAAGTCTGGTTGATGAGGTAGTTAGAGTACCCGCTACCATTCGTTGACAACAAAAAAACACCTCTCAAAACTTTACTTTTGTGCTCTCTGTATGATTTCAAAACTTGAAAAGCTCTAGCACATGATTTAATCCCTGCTTCCTTCTGCGAAGGGCCATTCTTTTACTTTATTGTTGAGTCAGTTTACCTACTTCTTTCTATCTTAGGAGCAAACACTTGTGTAAACTGTGTGCATTGATTCTTACATGTTTACTTATTGCACTTGTTATATTACTTTATGTTGACAACTATCCATGAGATATACATGTTACAAGTTGAAAGCAATTACTGAAACTTAATCATCCTTTGTGTTGCTTCAATACCTTTTAATTTGAATCTATTGCTTTATGAGTTAACTCTTATGCAAGTCTTATTGATGCTTTGTCTTGAAAGTACTATTCATGAAAAGTCTTTGCTATATGATTCAGTTGTTTACTCATTGTCTTCATCATTGCTTTGAATCGCTGCATTCATCTCATATGCTTTACAATAATGTTGATCAAGATTATGTTGGTAGCATGTCACTTAAGAAATTATCATTGTTATCGTTTACCTACTCGAGGGCGAGTAGGAACTAAGCTTGGGGATGCTTGATACGTCTCAAACGTATCTATAATTTCTTATGTTCCATGCTAGTTTTATGAAAATACCTACATGTTTTGTTCACACTTTATATCGTTTTGATGCGTTTTCCGGAACTAACCTATTGACGAGATGCCGAAGTGCCAGTTCCTGTTTTCTGCTGTTTTTCGTTTCAGAAATCCTAGTAAGGAAATATTCTCGGAATCGGACGAAATCAATGCCCAGCATCCTATTTTTCCACGAAGCTTCCGGAACACCCGAGAGCCGGCGAGAGGGGGCCACAGGGCCACCAGATGACAGGGTGGCGCGGCCAGGGCCTGGGCCGCGCCCCCTATTGTGTCACCGCCTCGTCAGCCTTCCGACTCCGCCTCTTCGCCTATTTAAAGGTCCCTGACCTAAATCTTCGATACGGAAAAGCCACGGTACGAGAAACCTTCCAGAGCCGCCGCCATCGCGAAGCCAAGATCCGGGGGACAGGAGTCTCTGTTCCGGCACGCCGCCGGGACGGGGAAGTGCCCCCGGAAGGCTTCTCCATCGACACCACCGCCATCTTCATCAACGCTGCTGTCTCCCATGAGGAGGGAGTAGTTCTCCATCGAGGCTAAGGGCTGTACCGGTAGCTATGTGGTTAATCTCTCTCTCTGTACCCCAATACAATGATCTCATGAATTGCTTTGCATGATTGAGATCCATATGATGAGCTTTGTATCACTATTAGTCTATGTGCTACTCTTCTGATGTTATTAAAGTAGTCTATTCCTCCTTCACGGTGTAATGGTGATAGTGTGTGAATCGTGTAGTACTTGGCGTAGGCTATGATCATAATCTCTTGTAGGTTATGGAGTTAATTATTACTATGATAGTATTGATGTGATTTATTCCCCCTTCATAGTGTAAAGGTGACAGTGTGTATGCTATGTTAGTACTCGGTTTAAATTGCAAAGATCTATTATGCTCTAAGGTTACTTAAATATGAATGCTGAATGTTGTGGAGCTTGTTAACTCCGGCATTGAGGTGCTCTTGTAGCCCTACACAGCGAATGGTGTTCATTATCAAACAAGAGTATATGTAGCACAAAGGAAGAGAACTTATTTATTTATGTGATCAATGTTGAGAGTGTCCACTAGTGAAAGTATGATCCCTAGGCCTTGTTTCCAAATACTGCAATCATCGCTTGTTCTTGTTTCTGCTGCATCTTTACTTCCTGCAATATTACTACCATCAACCGCACGCCGGCAAGCACTTTTACGGCGCCGTTACTACTGCTCATATTCATTCATACCACTTGTATTTCACTATCTCTTCGCCGAACTAGTGCACCTATACATCCGACAAGTGTATTAGGTGTGTTGGGGACACAAGAGACTTCTTGTATCGTGATTGCAGGGTTGCTTGAGAGGGATATCTTTGACCTCTTCCTCCCTGAGTTCGATAAACCTTGGGTGATCCACTTAAGGGAAACTTGCTGCTGTTCTACAAACCTCTGCTCTTAGAGGCCCAACACTGTCTACAAGAATAGAAGCACCCGTAGACATCAACGATGAAGGTTTCCTGGGTCGCATCTGGAAGCGGTTTTCCTCTCTGGTTTCGTGATCTTGCCGACGGAGATCGCTCGTAGGGGTCTCATCTAGCGCTGGACAGGGATTGTATCACTCCGGTTTCGGAAGGAACCTTTGTCTAGCGCTGGTTTCTGGGATCGCTTCGTCCTGGCTTCGGAAGACACAGGGTTTTGGCGTTTTTTCTGTGGGTCCCGATCTCTCGTCGATCGCGATGGAGTGCGCTGCTGTCCCCTTCTTTCGGTACGTCTGTCAGAGCTCGGTCAAGTTAGGGTTCTGGACGGCCCGTCGTTCTATTGTTCTCAATGGCGTCGCCGGCGAACAGTTCGACAAACCAAGCTAGTGGATCGGGATTAAAGGAGAAAGAGACAATTGATGATATGCTAAATCGGTTGGGAATAGAAGAGGAAGAATTCGATGATTTAGTTTTCGAGGAAGAAGAGGCTCCAAAAGAGGGATTGAAGTGGATGGCTCTAGCGAAAGTTCACACATCAAATCCGTTTAGTCCCCAAACCTTTGAACAACATATGAGTGTTGCATGGAGTCCAGCGAAGTTGGTTTCGTTTCAGCATCTAGAGGATAATCTTTTCACCATGCAATGCAACTGCCTGGGAGATTGGCTCAAAGTGTCGGAAGGAGGACCGTGGCTGTTCAGGCAAAGCGTGGTGTCTATAGAACCATACGACGGATTGGTACTTCCTGAAACTATTGATCTGAACTTTTTTACTACTTGGATTCAACTACATAAAATACCAGTGGGCTATAGGAAGGAATCTCTGATTAAAAACTTGATTGAGAAGAAGGATGCTAAAGTGGTGAAAGTTGAATTGAATGTGCTGGGTGCTGGTAATTTCGTGAGAGCTAAAGTCCGACTGGATGTGAGGAATCCTCTGGCGAGGTTTGTCTCTATGTCTCGAGGTGGAGCTCGTGAAGTATACCCAATTAAATTTGAGAAAATGCCAAGATTTCGTGGCGCTTGTGGCTACATAGGACACTCACATCTGGAATGTGGTACTGGCGAGCATGATGAAGAAAAGCTAAAGTGGGGAGAGTTCTTGAAGGCGGATTGGGGGACTTGGTATGGACGCAGTTTCCACGCCGGCAGAGGCGGTGCCCGAACTGGCCGTGGTGCTTGGGAACCGAGGGGAGGGCGTGACCGTGGTTCTGGAAGAGGTGGAGAAGGTACAGTGGAGGGCCGCTTTGGGCCTCATGCATGGCGTCACAACGCCTTGGCGTTTGTTGATGGGGTAGCCCAGCCTCCAACGAAAGGAAATAACACGAATATGGACACGGAGGTGATAGATGATGATGATCTGAAAGATACTGGAACCAGCCCTATCAAAACTAACCAGATGGAAGTTGATAATCCTTCTAGGAGTGGTGATTCGGGAGCGAAAAGAAACCTTGCACTAGCACTACATGATCAAGAGAGTGCTAATGATACTTTGGAGAAGGGAGACGCTTCACAGCAGCCAGGTGCTGTTGGCTTGACTGACCAGGAAGTGTTGGATGCAAAGTTACTAGCGGAAAATGACCGTAAACGGTCGAAGAAGGATGGAGCTATCTCCCCTTCAACATGATCGGCGGGCTCGCGAGACGGGCCTTTCCAGACGCAATGAGAATTCTGTCTTTGAACTGTCAGGGGGCAGGGAACGACCCGACAGTTCGATCGCTTTTGGATGTCCAAAGGAGATATGTTCCCGATGTGATGTTTTTGTCGGAGACTCACTTAGGCAACTATCCGGCAGATTGCTTGAGAAGGAGATTGAAGATGGATTTTCATATAGTTAATCCTAGTACTAATAGAAGTGGTGGGGTTTTGCTGCTATGGAGGAGAGAAATTTCAATCCAACAGATCTTCTCACATCCAAAATATATTGACATCAAGGTTACAGAGGGTCCAAATAAAATTTGATGGCTGACAGGTATTTATGGAGAACCTCGATGGGAGGACAGACACTTGACTTGGGATAGAATTAGAACCATGCATACTCAACATAATATTCCATGGGCTATAATTGGTGACTTTAATGAGATTCTTTATTCTCATGAAAAAGAGGGCGGTAACCAGCGGCCGCAAAATCTTATGCAAGCTTTTCGAGATGTTTTATCGGATTGTGACCTAGAGGATTTGGTTTTTTGCGGAGATGAGTTTACATGGCAGAGAGGCAGAATTCGGGAGCGCCTGGATCGGGTAGTTGTTAATAGCTCATGGCGGGCAATGCACCCGGGGGCAATTCTCCAAAATCTGGATTATGCTCGATCTGATCACCGTCCTATTTTGCTTGATACCGAGGCTCAGCAGAACCAGACTCCAAACCCGTCTGTTCCAAAAAGATTCGAAGCTAAATGGTTACAGGAACCTGGGTTCCGAGAGGTGGTCCAGACCACTTGGGATAGAGTGAAGAATTTTGATCCAGGGGATGGCGTGCTGACCAAGCTTCACGCCATGCACGTCGATCTACATGCATGGGATAGCTCTTACCTAAAGAAACCGAAGAAACGCTTACGTCAGGCCCAACGAGAATTTGAGAAGGCAGTATCTGGTCCTATGAATGATGAGAATGAGACTATTGCTAAGGAGAAAGCCGCGTTGATTGAACTCATCTTGGAGCAAGAGGAGACGCACTGGGCTCAACGCTCGAGAGCTAATTGGCTAATGCAAGGAGATAGAAATACAACATTCTTCCACCAATTTGCTACGGCCAGAAGGAAAAAGAATCGTATCTGTAAATTAAAGGATGACCAAAATAATTGGCTAGAAGGGACTGGCGCGCTCAAACCTTATATTCTCCAATATTTTTCTAATCTGTTTACTTCGGAAGTGCAGGCTATTGATCTGGAGCTGTTGGAGAGAATTATCCCAAAAGTTGACCAAGCTATGAATGACAGTCTGCTGGCTCCCTTTTCTCATATTGATATTAAGAAGGCGGTCTTCAGTATAGGGGACCTAAAAGCGCCGGGCCCTGATGGTCTCCATGCAATATTTTATAAGAGATTTTGGGAACTTTTTGGCGATGATATATCTCAAGAAATTCTACAAGCTTTGAATACAGGGATTATACCGGAAGGTTGGAACGATACAACTATTGTATTAATTCCGAAGGATGACACTCCGGAGCTGGTGACGCAGTTTAGGCCTATAAGCTTATGCAATGTGATTTATAAGATCATCTCTAAGATGCTGGCTCTCAGATTGAAGGCTATTCTCCCTGATATCATCTCTCCCATACAGAGCGCCTTTGTACCAGGTCGTCTCATAACAGATAATGTTCTGGTGGCCTATGAAAGCATCCATATGATCAAAAATAAAAGAGCTGGTATGAATGGTGCTTGTGCGGTGAAATTGGACATGCATAAGGCATATGATCGTGTTGAGTGGATATTCTTGGAGAACATGATGAGAAAGTTGGGTTTTGCGGACAGATGGGTTTCCCTTATGATGGCATGTGTTAGATCCGTGAGATATCAAGTCAGATTTAATTCTGAAGAGACTGAGATGTTTGTCCCAACTCGAGGTCTCAGGCAGGGGGATCCTCTCTCCCCTTATTTGTTCCTTATTTGTATTGAAGGTCTTTCTAGTTTGTTGCTGTACGAAGAGGAAGTTGGTGGTATCGATGGGGTCAGGGTGTGCAGAAATGCACCGTCAGTGTCACACCTTTTATTTGCTGATGATTCCCTTATTCTCATGAAAGCAGATATGAACAATGCAACTTCACTACAGCAAGTTCTGGATACCTACTGTGCAAATTCAGGTCAGTTGGTGAGTTTGGCAAAATCAAGTATCTTCTTTTCACCTAATACTAATGCTTTACTGCGAGCTGAAATCTGTGAGGCTCTCCATATTGACACGGAGGCCTTCTCAGATAAATATTTGGGGCTTCCTGCTCTGGTGGGAGCAGACAGAAGTGACTGCTTTGAACACTTCATTGAGAGGATTATTCAGAGGATAAATTGGAAAGAGAAGTTCCTATCTATTGGTGGTAAGGAAATTCTGCTAAAAGCGGTTGCTCAGACCATCCCTGTTTATGCAATGTCTGTCTTCCAAATTCCAAAGGGCATATGTAAAAAAATGACTAATGCAATCGCAAAATTCTGGTGGGGAGATGATGAAACTGATAAGAAGATGCATTGGCTGGCTTGGTGGAAAATGTGTTATCCAAAATGTGAAGGAGGTATGGGTTTCCGTGATTTCCATTCATTTAACCTTGCTATGCTGAGTAAACAGGTTTGGCGTTTGATTAGTGATCCTGATTCGTTATGTGCAAGAGTGCTCCGGGCTAAATATTATTCTCATGGGGATATTCTGAAGGCGGGCCCTAAGGCAGGGTCTTCTTCACTTGGCAAAGTATTCTGGCAGGTCTGACCACCTTCAAGAGAGGATATATCTGGAGACTTGGAACGGGTGACAATGTGGACATTTTCCAGGACCCTTGGATTCCATCGAGCCCTGACAGAAGAGTTCTTACTCCTAGAGGCCAAATAAACCTAAGGAAAGTGAATGAGTTAATTGATCCGATGACAGAGATGTGGGACGAAGGACTTCTCCGCCACTATTTCCTACCCATTGATGTTACTCGTATTATGCAGATCCCGCTTAATATCCATGGTTTTGATGATTTTGTAGCTTGGAATTCTAACAGTAATGGACGGTTTACGGTACGTTCGGCATATCACCTGCAATGGAGGCATACTTTTGGCCCTAGGGCAAATCAACTCGGCCTACCTGGATCGTCTATCCATAACCCAGTTTGGAAGGAGCTTTGGCCTTTGCAGATCCCAAGCAAGATCAAAATATTTGCTTGGCGGGCATTGCATGGACTGATGCCTCTCAAATCCAT
Organism: Lolium rigidum; assembly: GCF_022539505.1. NCBI lineage: Eukaryota > Viridiplantae > Streptophyta > Magnoliopsida > Poales > Poaceae > Lolium > Lolium rigidum. The sequence continues at coordinate 301,195,869 of NC_061513.1, forward strand.
CCTTGCAAACCGCCATGTTGGAACCAGTGGACAGTGCCCAATTTGTCAACAGGCCCCAGAGGACATCCTACATCTTCTTTTTCAGTGTCAGCATGCGTGATAACTATGGTTATCTTTGGGTTTGAATCACATTATTGAGGATGCCATGGTCGTGGATAGGGTGGGATCAGCGGTCCTGGAGCATATTCTGAGAATGGAAAACAAATCTCCCTGGTTTTGCTTTTGGCCTGAAGGAAATTACCATTATTTCATGTTGGTACTTATGGTGGATCCGCCGTCGCAGAACGCATGATGAGACGGTGCAGCCCATGCATCAGTGTAAGATGGCGGTGTTGGCAATTGCAGCTAATTCGGCTAAGGTTGGAAAGAAAAGAAGTCCGGATGAAATTAAATGGTGCAAACCTGACATTCGGCAAATCAAAGTTAATGTCGATGGGGCTTACTATCCTGAGTTTTCTTCTGGTTCGGTTGGAGCTATCTTAAGAGATCACTAGGGGAAATTTATATCGGCGCTATCTTACTTCCTTCCTCATGTTTCTTCGGTGAGGGCAGCTGAAGCCATGGCTATGAAGGAGGGACTTGATCTGGCTAATAGGATGGGATGCTCTAACATTGTGGCGGAATCAGATTCGACGGAGATTGTTGAAGCATGTACCGGGGAGATGACTTGGTTTGATGAATTTTCTGCAGTATTTGCAGACTGTGTGGATTTAGCTACCCTTATCGGCCAGGTTCATTTCAAGCACTGTCCTAGAGAAGCTAATAGAGTTGCCCATGAGTTAGCTAGTTATGGTTTTTCTAGTAAATCTTCTTGTAATTGGGTCGATGAACCCCCTAGCTTTCTCTTACCGTCGATCCTGAACGATGTAACGATACTCTGATTTGAGCCATCAAGTTTTTGACGCACTCTTTTCCTCACCAGGGTACCTAAGGGGACTGGGAGGTTTTTAATGAGGCGGCTTGCTGGCTGGGTTATATATATTTTACATTCAAAAAAAAAGTAGATGCGGCGGCGACGACACCGGCGCCGCCAAGGACAGAGGTCCAGCCCAACCGGAGAAGAAGGCAGCGGCGGGCTTCCTCCTTGCACCCCCCTCCCCCATCCTACCGGAGGCACCACATCCAACCTCAGCGGCACTTGAGAAATTGCACAATTGTGTAGGCTATTTGTTTTCAGGAATTGATCTTGTCTTTGTCAATGTCTCACTTCCAATCGATAGGATCTGAAATGAGTAACCCCAATGCAGCGCTGGAATTTTGTTGGTGAGGGCGAGTATGGAGGTGAACAAGTGTAGGCTCATGTGTCCCATGGCAGACATGTGAGTATTTTTCCGGGTAACATATATATGACATTTGTTGAGGTTTGCTATTATACAATTTGGATCTACCTTTGTGTTTTACTAGTCAGCTAATTAGGGATAAACCATAAGATACTTCTCCTTAACAATTTTTAGTCAACTTGTCATCATGCAGTTCCTCGGGCCATTGTATATAATTTGCTGCTTGTATTTGAGAAGAAATCTATCTTCTATATTTTCATAGTACGCCACATGATGGTCAGAGTTTAGACTACTGTAATAAGATGTACAAAGATGGATCAGTTGATCATTAATGCACTGCTATTATTTATCCCTGCACATGCGCCAACGGAGGAATATTGTTATTCTTTTCCATATTGTTCAAATATGTCACCTTAGGAATAATCTTTTGGTTCGGTGATGATACAATTATTATAATTTTTTTACCGAAGGAAATCAAACCAGCTACTACAGTTTTTCTAGAGATCTTATTATTTGATTGATGGCGTATGCCATGTTGCTTCACTGTGTTAACTTGCATTTCCTCAGATGACTAATGACAAGTGAATTTATTTGTGGTTGATTACACTGACCTCTCTGTGGTTGTGTTATGCATATGGTTGAGTACAGTACCCTGCACCATGATGTATTGTTCCTTGCCTGTTCTTTCAGTAGATGATATTGACTGCCTTGTGGACAACTAATTGTGTAATTATTTGATGTTGGGCTTTCCTCAACCTATGGTGTACTTTCCCCGTTCTTTGTAACACAATAACTATATGATGTTGGGCTGACTTGGACAATGCCTCGACCTTTCTGATCCAAACCTTATCTGCAGGTGAAGTAATAAGATCAGCGTCCTTGATGCAAATTGGACATTTTTCAAACCTTCACTAGTTGAAGGTGAGTGCTTTTGTATGATCACTACGGAGTATATGACATCTCCACATGTATGTGTGTGTGATCAGTATATATTATATGCTAGTATATGTTTTAGCATTTTGTTTGGATTTGCATTTTACCTCAAGGTTGAGGTCCGAGTAAGGTCTTAAGTTGGCAGAACTTGATCATTATCCACTTCCAACAATGATTTTCGTCTGATTAACCTTCAAATGTATATCTTGTTTTCTTACTCTTTCTCTTTTTTGACCCACTTGAATGGCTCTCTTGCGTTCCGGGATTACTTCACTGATACCTATTTTTGCCTAAGCACGGCCTCTAGGTTAGTTCAAAGTGTAGTTGGTATCAACATCTAGTCCAGATTGATTTATTAGATGTAAATTTGGAAAATATATGATCTTTGGTAAATTTGGAAAATATATGATTCGACTCCATCCCGCCTGCTCCAAGCTACACGTCCATACGCACCGTCGCCTTAAACGGAGCTCCTATCAAGGACTACACCGACCCTAGATCGAACCCAACAAGGTAAGATGACCATCAACCGATGCACATCTTCATCAACCCGTCCTATACACGGACGCCAACTAAATCGACAGGAAGATCGTCTTCATTGACACCCCGACAAGGCAGCGAGGATGCCAACTACATTGGCATGCTGCCATCCTTCTACGCTGAGCGACTACTATAGTCGAGTCACGGCCACGACAAACCAACCCTCCATGGGCTCATGCACACCTCCAACATCACAAGATCTACATCGCCAAGTTCATGTACCATCGTCATGAAGTCACGCTGCCATGCGATGACATTCAAGTCTACTTCGACAACCACATCAACCCTTTTCCCCAACATTGGCCTAGCACCAACGAGGCGAAGCTAATCCATCGACATGTCTTTTCTCCGATGAAACAAACCATTTCTTGCCGGGCACCGACGAGGCAAAGGCAAGACATCAAGTCTAACACCGACAAGGCGGACACCACCAGGCCTGGCACCGACGAGGCGAAGGCCGCCCACCCGTCTGAGCTGACGAGGCCAGCCATTTTCATCATAGGACATCGACAAGTTGAAGAGTACAACTAAGCATCGCCGGGGTGACGGTCGTACCGTCCCGCTTTCCACTCCACCATCACATCATCATCTTCTATGCCAAGTGCATGGAGAAGAAGATATTTGAAAACGATGACCATTGCAGCAGCTTAATCGGAGGTGATCCTCGACCTTGACTCGCGGACGTAATTAATCAGGAGCCTTCCGAGGCCCGTGAACCAGAACACACAATCGCCCAAGTTGTACCGGCTGCGCTAGCAGGCCACGGAGCGCATATGTAAAGAGATCTTGTAATTTCGTTTCTCCATTGAGAGATTAATAAAAATACATGTTTCCCTACATTTTATTTGTGTACTTATGTACACTAGCACGCCCGTATATTCATTTTCCCCTAGCACGTAGAGAGATAATATTTAGTCCATCTTTTTATTATTTCTCGTGTCAAAAAGTTAATTCATGAATTATCTCTTTAAGTTTCATGTTCAGAATTAAGTTTTACACTGTGTTAATAAAATCGGATGATCCCTTAATTACTTCATGAATTGAGTTGCTTTTCTCATAACAAAAGTGACTTTATGCATTAAGGTTGCAATTGTAGGATTTTCCATTCTTCAGTAAACAGTGTCCAGTTGGTGATTTGTCACTCCAAAAAAATGTTTACATCCGCGGTTTATCAAAGAATACATGGTGCTTTTTCTTTCAAAATTAAATTTCAATGATATATCGATGCAAGCAATAAAATAACTGAGAGCTACACATTTGATCCACACCCGTTGTTTTTTTTCTTTTGACGGTGAACGGCAGGAACTCTGCCTTTGCATTATAGAAGTGAGAAATTGGTCCAGTTAATAAGGGAAACCGGACCCAAAAACCATACAAACACACACTACAACTTATGGCACGTCGGCCCTGCCAGATACAAGGGCACGTCGTCACACACACCCGTTTGTTCCGAGACAGGTTTGAAGAATTGTAGGAAGGGGGCCCGCCAACCATAATCTAACCTTCAAACTTCTAAAATCCAGAATAAGCATGTCAAATTTTGACAACCACATAACCATTCCAAAACATACACTACTGTTCACAACAACAACAAACACCTTGCTGAAATAGGTAACATATGCACGAAAACTCGACACAATACTTCAACAAGAAGGCAGAAGCATAAACGAACAGGCAATAGGACACACACAGCAAGTTTCGTAATCTGGACCTCAAAGTCAAAGACAGTCCAGTTTGATCAGTAGTTAGAACAAAGAAGCAAAAGCAGCAATTACTCGCTCTCACAAACAAGTTTACTCCGATGATGAAATGTGCTAATGCCATTTGGTTAAGAGCAGACAATGACACATCGCTATATAATTAAATCGTCACAGAAATCAGCATCGCACATGTCTAGTGAAAAAGGAGCACTGTCCCTGTCTCAGAAATTGAAACCACTAATTGTTGCGAAAATTTCTGTCTGTACTAAAATTTCGATGAGAAAACAGTAGTCTTATAATATATGATCAGATTGTCAGACTGCAGACATGAAGCCAATGGAGAAAGATGTCATCCACCTAATTCCTCACAGGGTGATGATAAAACACTACTAGAAAAAGGGGCTTCCATACCACCTCATTAGTCTCCAAAATATTTGAACCGCGACTAATGGGGTCTTTAGTCGCGGTTCTGCAGGCGAACCGCGACAGAAGGTCTGGGCCCAGCGGGCTAGGTCGATAGCTGGTAGACGGGCGGGCCTTTAGTCGCGGTTAGCGTGGCCAACCGCGACTAAAGGCCCACCCCTATAAATAAACTGCAGCACACTTCACTTAGCAACTTGGTGTTCCACTTCTATTCACAAGGGGTGGTGGGTTTGGCTTTGATCCTCTTATGCACACAAGGTGTTCGATGAAATGTCCGAGAACATGAAACAAACATGATATGAAGTGTCCGAGTCACACTTAAGCTTTCTCATTTATTTTTCCTCCTCGATCGCGGTTAGCAACTTGAACCTTTCATGTGTCATTGTTAAAATATGCATGTGGGTAATTCATAGTTTAATTTCTATTATTTCTAGCTAGTTAATTAGTTTAACAAATGCATGATGGTTAATTATATACTTTATATAATAATAATGCAGATGAATCGGCAATGGATGTACGGTAACCGACTCTCGGGCGAGTTCATTACGGTTTTGAATGATTTCCTCACAGTGGCTAATGCGAACAAGCAGGGTGGTTTTGTTATATGTCCATGTGCTGACTATAAGAATAAGAAGGGTTACTCTTCCTCAAGAGTCGTTCACGTGTACCTGCTTCGGCACGGTTTTATGTCAAGCTATAATTGTTGGACCAAGCATAGAGAAAGATGGATTATAATGGAAAAAGATGAAGAAGGGGATGATATTGATGACAACTATCCTGATCATTTCGGTGATATTTTCATGGAGGATGCTGAAGGAGGGGAAGCAAAAGGGGAAGGTGAAGGGAAAGGTGAAGAAGAGGCACGTGATGAGCCCGCTGATGATCTTGGTCGGACCATTGCTGATGCACGAAGAGGATGCGAAACTAAAAAGGAGAGGAAGAATTTGGATCGCATGTTAGAGGATCACAAAAAGTCGTTGTACCCAGGATGCGATAATGGTCTGAAAAAGCCGGGCTGCACACTGGATTTGCTGAAATGGAAGGGCCAGGAAGGTCTATCTGACTCATGATTTGAAAATTTGTTGAAAATGATGAGGAATATGTTTCCAAAGAATAACGAGTTGCCCGCCACTACGTACGAAGCAAAGAAGGTTGTCTGCCCTCTAGGTTTAGAGGTTTTGAAGATACATGCATGCATTAACGAGTGCATCCTCTACCGCGGTGAATACGATAATTTGAATGAATGCCCGGTATGCACTACATCGCGTTATAAGATCAGAGAAGATGACCCTGGTGACGATGTTGATTGCGAGAAACCCAGGAAGAGGGTTCCCGCCAAGGTGATGTGGTATACTCCTATAATACCACGGTTGAAACGTTTGTTCAGGAACAAAGAGAATGCCAAGTTTTTACGATGGCACAAAGAGGACCGTAAGTCGGACGGGGAGTTGAGACACCCCGCTGATGGAACGCAATGGAGAAAGATCGACAGAGAGTTTAAAAAAATTGTAGTTGACGCAAGGAACATAAGATTTGGTCTAAATACAGATGGCATGAATCCTTTTGGCGAGCAGAGCTCCAGCCATAGCACCTGGCCCGTGACTCAATGCATCTACAACCTTCCTCCTTGGTTGTGCATGAAGCGGAAATTCATTATGATGTCAGTGCTCATCCAAGGTCCGAAGCAACCCGGCAACGACATCGATGTGTACCTAAGGCCATTAGTTGATGAACTTTTACAGTTGTGTGTGTGGGATGAGCACAAAGAAGAGAAATTTGACCTTTACCATCTGGGACTAATGCCCGTTACCAACGGGGACTAAAGCCCCTTATTCTACTAGTGAAATAAAATTGGTGCTACATGAAAATATGCTACGTATTATTATTGTGGAATATGTACGTGTCCCGTGACTTCAAAATTTGGAGCCCTATTTGTCAAAACTGATTTCTCCTATACTAAATTATTAAGCTAACTGATGTGCATACGCTTTGTCCTGAATTGGAGAAGACGAATATGGCCGGGAACCAGAAGAACGTCCAGAGTACATTCGTTGATGGCTCTTAAGATGCTCAATTCCGTGTCTTCTAAGAGCATTTGGATTGACACCTGCCTTATGAGCAGCAACTATTCCAATTGCTTCCCAGTAGTTCTGAACATTCAGCTGCAAGGAAAAGAATGACGTCGCTAACAATAGTGTATCAGAAATAGGACTTATAGAAAGATTATCAAGATATATTACATACCGCTTCTATACCGAATTTATCTGGGGTATCATCAAGGACTGTCTCATTTTCCTGAACACTAATGATCAAGGGCTGCACAATTACAAAAATAGTTACCTAATTGTGCAACATAACGATAAAAAATCAATAGCTATATGGTTCTGTAATTACCTTCACAAATTATTGTGCCATTCATCAATCAAATAATTTAAGCTACATATACATACTGTATTACAGTTGTAATTGAAGAGGCAAAGTAGACAAATCAGTAATATGCACAGAGGAAGTCTACCTTGTTCTTCCTTGCAGTGCGAGCAAAAGCAAGAGTACCATCACCTCCACAAGCGTCTTTTCGAATAATCACGCTATCGATATCACTAGCCACTATGCGGCCATTGTCCAAGGTCCCATGCCTCCTCGTCAACAAGAGTCAATGAAGAAAACAGGATATAAGACTAATCACCACTACTTGCTGCTTAGTTTGACACTGGAGTTCTGCCACTGTTGTTCATCACTATGAATATCACCTGCAAATATTTAATTCAATTGTGTACAAGCAATTCAGTCAAGGATATAGATACCTCTTCTGCAGCAGATCTCGGGGACAATCGTGGGCTGAGTGGTGGGGGTAACACCGCAGGAGCGTGAGCAGCAAGGATTTTGAATTCTTTCACAATTAGGTGACTGGTGATTGCTTCTGCTCCTGCTAACAGATCAACTCCCTGCAGACATCGATATCGCCACACCGGCAGTCAATAGCATAGAAAGCTGAGAAGGTGACTTGCATATTTCGATTGTTGCTATGAAATACATCCATGAAAGACAGCATGTATTTCCCTGACAATGACAAGCTCAACATATTTCAGCGAAATAAAAATGGCAATAGCTTTCACATGTATGGAGAAGGTAGGTTCCATTCTAACATATATTTCAGGGAAATGAAAGGGCAAAAGCGAAATAAGATGCAGCCAATAAATACCTTTCCTTCCCGATAACAGTCTGAATCATCAGGATCGTCACTTCACCGCCCCACAATGAAGATTTCTCAACTGCCAAATGTGTAAGATTTCTGACCACCTGATGTACCACTGCTGGAAGCTTATCCCCCTGCAGAACATCACTAATTATTCTTCTCAATTCCCACAACCGCATGATCATGATCCTGATTTGGTCAACCATGTCATGCACATGCAAGTCTTTCAAATCCTTCACATTGTTGTTAAAACTTTCTGCCAGATTATTATTAATATGATCACACTTGATGACAATATTAAATCCCGACCTATACCACAAAAGAGAATGATATGTTTTTAGCTAGTGGTCAAACTCGGGATCTGACACAATAACCTTGCCAAGGTGATAAGCATGTGTCTTTTTAGAGTAAGCTCTTGTTGTTGGGCACAGTCGACCAAATTCTTCTCCTCTATGTTTCTCGATCACATTCATCCACATATGGCTGAAGCATTCCCTCTGCTCATCATGTGGAAATACATTCTTGACTGCATTTTCTAGCCCTTTACAAGCATCTATGTGTATAGTCGAAGGTGTCACTGGCCCAATGCATCTTTTCAACTGCATCATGAACCATGTTCATGAAGCCTTTGTCTCTATTTGAAACATGCCAACAGCAATATGAAATATCCAGTTGTGTCCATCTAGAGCATTCACTAGTAGGAAAAGGCTCATTAGTGGCACACCAATAAGGATCTGTGGTGCACAAGCCCATGCGCCATAGAATTAAGACATTATGTGGCGCACCCGAGACGGTGCACCACAGAAATAAGAGCTTCTGTGGCGCGTGTGGCCCAGGTGCGCCACAGAAATAGGTGTGCCACTGTATTTGTTTCTGGTACGCCACAGAATAATCTACACGTATACACGATTTTGTACTGCATGTTGTTTATATACAAGTTTTATACAGTTATATATACATGTATATATAGATATAATATAGACATCATGTATACTAGACAGATATAATATAGCAACATTATACATCATCATCACATTACTTAGAGCCCGATCGAGTTATACATATAGCTCCATGCAACTCATAATCCATACAAAGTTCATCATCTCGAGATACAAATGAAGTGACACCGGCCGCTGCCTACACTAGGATGAAATAGAGTACCGCAGCGACGATGGTGAGCAAGAGCGAGAGCACAATGAAGGTCTTCATCTTGCTCTTGTTCCACTTGGCAACCGCCTCGTGTCTAGTCGCATATTATTTGTAGCATTTGCTGCTGAACTTGTGCACATGTTTCTTACAGTCCTCCCACTCCTCGTAGACTCCTGGAACCCGCCCCTCGAACACGACGTAGTACGTCATCTCTATGGACACAAGGAATATTAGTATATAATGCAATGGAATGATTTAGAGGGTTCACATGCATACATATTCGCAAGAATTAAAGCAAGGAAATAATAATAAACCTAAAAGATATATAGCATCAGTATCACATAAGTAATTAAGTTCAACGACAATGACTACAATAGTAATTAAAGTCCAACAATGCCGAACATTTTGAGCAAATTAAGCAAGTTTAGTTTACAACACACTACACATTGTCCATCGATTCAAAGTAGTGGTAGGCACACCGGCCTCGATCAACAAGACGTCTTCTTCAGCGGCTCCGAGAACGGCTTGTAAATGTCCTTCGTCGTCCACGTCCTCCGATAACCTTGCCTATGTAGGCGTTCTTCGATATCCCTCTTACACAACCCTCTGACTTGGTGTAAGAGCCCCCCTCTGTTGCATACATCTTCTTCAATAATTTGAGATAGCTTTACTTGGATGCGATGAAAGTCTTCTCTAAGATCAACATCGTTTGATCTCCCCTGCCATTTTATGGGGGTCTCGCATAATAGGTGGCAGACTCATCATCTCTGCATCCGCGACAAACTCTTTAAGGTGATGGAGGACATAGAAGGCCTCCTTCATGTTGTCAGCTGGCTGCTTGATGCAAGGGAAGTCGATCACGTGCTTGAACCCGAGCTTGCCAGTGTCCGTCCTGATAAACTCCCCCTTCTTGTCGAAGGTGCCTCCATTTTTGGAGTAGCCAAGGATAGCCTCATCAGGAACACCCCTTATTATGTTGTAGTATTTCCGCGTCGTCGTATTCGACGAGTCAAAATACTAGGATAGTGACCACTTCGGGCAAAGGATGATGATTGTGCAGTATTTGTCCCTGCTCAACACATGCAATTGAAATGGAATGTTGGAAAGGATCGGCAATGGAAGAAATATATAAGAAAGCATAAGTTATGACGGCCCCGAGCGGATGTGTACTTACTCGGGAAAGACAGGCAGAAGAAGGGTGTTCTTCTCTTTGTTCCTGAGCATGAAGCTCTGGAGGTACTGCACCGCCTTGGTCCGTGTCCTTGAGCCTTGCTCTAGCTGGCTATCACGCATATAGTAGGGATCCGCTACCGCGACGTGGGGGGTCTCTCTCTGTTGAGCTTCATCTGAAGATTGAGCGCGTATAGGCGGACCAATTTATAGTCGTGCCGTTTCCAATGAAATAGATTGAAGACGTCCTCAAATGCTATGAAGAAGATATCCGCGGGATCTTCTTGGACGAAGTTCGGGTCCGCTGGCACCTTGACCGTGAACACCGGGTAATTTGGATCCTTGTCTTTAAGAAGTATGCCCTCTAGACATTGAATACTTGACTGCAAAGGGATCATTGATCCACTTGCGAGGTGTTCCAGGTTCTTAGGCAGTATCAGTTTACCAGCTTTATGACACCGGGGCAAGCCATCCGGTGTCGGTGGTACCACGTCGTCGCTCGGATCCTCTTAGGAAGAGGCTGGATAGAAGATGAGGCCTTTTAATTAGTTCTCTTCATTGACTTCTTCACCTGACCTGCTGGTGATGTTGTTGGTGTTGGTGGTGCTGATGGTGGTGCTTGGGGTGCTGGGTTTGCTTGGGGTGCTGGTGGTGCTAGTGGTGCTTGGGGTGCTGGGGTTGATTTGGGTGGCTCCCCGACGATCGTCTTATGCGGTGTGTTAGGGCTGAAAATGGTAGCCGGTTTGACTTGAGTTGGATTTCCAGCCTCCGTAGGAGTGTCTTGCAGAGAAAAAACCGTGAAGGTAAGGCGCTACGTGACTGTAGTGGCACGACCAAGTTGATCGCCGTGAGTGCGGACGACTTCTTCATCCATAGGAGGCATGTACATATCTTGGCTGCAGGCGCCTGTATTGATGTAGCCATCGATGTTGTCATCATCATCTCCATCGTTGCCTTCAAGTGGCACCATGTCCACGTCCTTATTAGCTGGTGGCGGTTGCGATGCCGACACTTGGCTTACAACTACCTTGCCTTTGGTCGATGGTCGTTGCGGTAGCTTTCCCAACAGTTGTTGGTGGCAGCGGCGATCGCCAGTTCCTTCCAGGTGGCGGCGGTGCGGGATCGGGCGATCTTGGGTCGGATGATGGGGGAGGTTGCGCCGGTGCTGCGCCTAACACTCGAAGACCCCCCCCCCGATGAATCTGGTTCTTCGGCCATGTCATAGTCCATGAGGTGAAATCCCCAAGGATCATAATGTCGTCCTCGTCTGCGCTCGGAGGTTGATGGGGGGGGTTTGATGTCGCGGTACTCCGGCACTACCATAGCCAACTTGACCTTCATCTGGTCTTCCAAAATTTTAGCATGGTGCATATTGTGTCTGACCATGACAGTGCCGCTAGCAACTTCCATCAACTGGCCGCCGGGCTCCACTGTATGCAGGAGTATGCAAGGTTCGTCCCGAGTCAGGGGCACGTTGGGCATCATGAGATGACATTCACGAAAGGAATATATAGTTAAAGAAGATGACGTGGAGGACTAACTAATGAGTTACCTTCTTGATGTCGTCAATCTCGGCTAATGTCGATACAAGGGTGTCGGTGCCGGCGTCGGGCCGCTGATCATTCTCGGGTGCATTATCAAGCACCGCCACCCTATTAGCTTCCGCGGTTTGGGGCATCGATGCGACCAGCTGGAGCAGCGGCGGGGTCACCAGTTCCGGCAAAACGTGGAAGCTTGAGTTGCTGCCGCTGATGTTGGGCACATGTATCTGCCCCTTTTGACCTGCCGCATTCCAAGCAGCTAACCCCTCCATGAACACAGGGGGATAATTTGACGGAATCTCTCGTCCAATAACTTACTCATCAGCTCAGTGTTCTCCGCCGGCTTTTCGGCCACCATCTTCTCTAGTGACTCCACCTTCTTCTACAGTGCCTGAACCTCGGCTTTATCCTTAGCCGACGTCCTCCTCTCCTTTCTCGGCTTGGCATCCGATCCGTAGTACTCGGATACCTTTATACTTGTGCCAAAGCCGGACACACGGCCAGCTGACGTCGGCGGCTTCTCTAGGTCCTTATTCTTGTATTTGTTTGTCGCCATGTTGAAAGGTGTGTCCCACGGTTCCGTCGACCCCTAGTACGACGGGCCAGCCTTCAACTCATCATCCTTCAGACAAAGGAACTTAAGGTTAGCCCATTTGGCTTCATTTCCTAATAAGATGAACGCAATAATATAAACTATCCTTACCAGGTATTTCTCGAAGTCCTTCATGGCGGGGTCATCCGTAAAAAATTCCCCCGTCTTTGAGTCTAAGTAGTAGCGGGACCAGAAAAATTGCCTAGTCTGTAAATCCGCGATTTTTAGCCAGGGGTTTTCTTTCCCCAGACGTTCAATCTCGCGGTCCTCCTTGTCCCAAATGGGTTGTTTTCCTCGGTAACCATCGCTTCCGCAATGGTGGACCCCTATGTTCAATTCCCGCATCTTCCTCCCCCAGTTTGTCCATTTTTTAGCATTATCAGTGTCTAAGGATGACTTGAATGCGTCAAAGTCTTCTTTGGACAGTGGCGGCTCTTTTCTACTTATCTTCTCCCAGCTTTCATCGGCCTCGATCATTCTCTTTAGCCGGTTTCTCCAGCTGCTCAAGGCGGTGCCCATCTTCATGAGAGCTAATGATTCCAACTTTTTATTGAACGGCACCGGGAACATGTATCGTTGGTGAAGCTTCTGGATGAGGGTATCTGCCAAAGCCGCGTTAGCCGACACGGTTTCACGAACAATGCACCCTAGTTGCATGTTGTACCCTTTGGCAACCTCCGAAGGCTCCAATGGTAGGCCACTTTTGGAGACTACCGTGAAAGCATCGGTGACGTTGGTGAGCACTTGCGGCTTCCGATCCCTCCTAGGCCTCCTCGCCTTCCTCTTCATCTTAGCCTCCTCAGGGTTTCCGCCGCTATCACCTTCCGTGCTGTCGGTAGTCTCTTCACCAGTCTCGGCGATGTCGTCCCAGGCCTCTTCCTCATTGCCGGTCTCGGCGGCAGCCCGCCGGCCTTCTCCCTCATCGCCGGTCTCGGCGGAGGTGTCTAGGCCCTCTTCCTCATCTCCAGACTCGGCGGCGGCCTCCTGGCCCTCTCCATCGTAGTCCTGCCAGAAGTCCTTGTTGGCCTCTCTGGTGTCTTCCTCCTGGCTCCTGGGCTTAGAAGTGCCCGACATGTTTTTTTGCACTTCATTAAAAAGAGGAAAAAATTTAGTTCAAAATTTTGGCATGACCTCTGCTAATTTTTCTACATGGGAGTGCCCATTTCTCAACCGAAATGGAGGTGAATCAACGCTTCTGGAGAAATGGGCAACTCAATCAAATCCCTGCAAAAATATATTCATACAAAACCACCACAGATTCATCATCACCACACATTCATCATCATATATTCATCATCACCACCACAGATTCGTCATCACCACACATTCATCATCATATATTCCAAGTCATGTTGGAAAACCTAGAGCATGATTTAACTACAGAAATCATATGCTTGTACCAGCATTTCATCACCATTCTCCAACATAGATAAATAACAAGGAATCATATGCTTTTACCTAGGCAATAATCTCCTGAAAATAACAAGGAAAATTTATCTCTATTTTGTATTAAAAAATAACATGGAAATAACTAGCTTGTTCATTCAAATAGTAGGCAGTAGCATTTCATTCAAATAGTAGGCAGTAGCTTTTTATCTCTATTTTCTGTTAAACCATAGTAGGTAGTAGCTTCTCATCATTAGCTTGTTCATTCAAATAGTAGGCAGTAGCATTTCATCATTAGCTTGTTCATTTTTTCATTTGTATTAAAAAACCTACTGAATTGTTCAAACATTGTTCATTCTACTAATTTGCAAATTTTATTGAACCATGTACATCAACAGAGTAGTAGCAGCTTCATTTTAATTTTCATTTAAACAAACTTCATTTTAGTATATAAATTTAAATAGTAGGCAGTAGATTTTTCATTCAAATAATAGGCAGTAGCTTGTTCATTCAAATAGTAGGCAGTAGCTTTTTATCTCTATTTTCCACTAGTTCATTTGCTACTACCAACTTAGAGAATTTGGTAAACCTGCTGCGAACCTAAGTTTGCTACTGCATTCATTTGCTATTGCCAACTTAGAGAATTTGGTAAACCTAAATTTCCTAAACCTAAATTTGCTACTGCCACCTAAACCTAGCAGTAGCTACTGCATTTTCATTTTTAATTTGCTATTGCATTACTTCATTATATATATTAACCATGCAAATTCGATGTAATTGGCCACTGCAAATTCGAATTGGTGAAGAACCAGAGAAGAAGAAAGGGGAAGAACCAGACAAGAAGAAGAAGAAGAAGTGGAGGTTCTGGAGGGGCATTACAGGCGAGGACGGCGAGCGAGGACGGATGGCGCGTGCTCCTCCACAGGTCCTCATCCTTGTCAGCTCGAGCAGTTGCGGCGGTGGTGGTGGCAGTTCGTCCTACTCCTCCTCGGCGGCGGTGGAGGGGAGTCCTCCTCCTCCTCGGTAGGCGGCAGCGGCGCTAGGCGATGGTGGTGGTTACGAGAGGAGTGGGCTAGGGTTGAAACTGTTGTTGTGAGTGGGGAAGAAAGGTTCGACTCGATTCATTTCACCAAGTGTCTAAATTCTATGGTGCACCCCTCTGTAGGTGCGCCACATAATTAAGGAATTCTATGGCGCATCAACTAACATGCGCCACAGAATTCCTTAATTATATGACGCACCTACAGAGGGGTGCGCCACAGAATTTGGACACTTAGAAAAACAAACTGGTCTAATGTTGTGTCCTGACAAAAACTTAGCACTAGCCCAGTGGTTAAGGCCAATGTTAGCCCATTATTAGCCAAGTTTGAACCCTGGCTACCACACAAATTTTTTCACAATTTTTCTTCCTTTTTTTATATTTTAGTTACATTTCACTAAATAACACAACATTTAGTAATTAGTAGAGAATTACAAATTACTTGTCTCACACACACATGTTCTTGTCTCTCACACACACACATGTACTTGTCTCTCTCTCACACACACACACACACACACACACACACACACACATGTGAATAGACCAAAAGAAGATCTTCTTCGTCCTGGCTCTGAGCTCTAGCGTCTCTTCGCAATCTTCTTGCCCTTGTTGTTGGCGGTTGAATACTTTATGCCGGACACCTTGAGATTTCTTCGCGTGAACGGACAACCTTTAGAGGGTGGGGAGGTCTTCCTTCTTACTTTACTAGTAGTAGGCATGTTGAAGTGCTTGTCAAATTCCTCCTCGATCTTCGGATCACCATTCTTGTCCAAGTCTTCCTCGTTGGCATCTCCTTGCATTCCTATGATGCTCCTCTTGCCCCTGCTCACGACAACACGTCTAGGCCTCGACGGGTCGGTGATTAAGAAGTATTGGTTGGCTACCCAGTACCAATGGCTCATTTTTCGTAGATGTGTTCTTCGATTTGGCATCGGGTATAACCATGGTGGTGAAATATCGGCCTTCTTTCTTGACCTTCTTGGCCCATATCACACGGAACATTGGCACCGTCTCTCAAGAGTAATTGAGCTCCCATATCTCCTCGATCCTTCCGAAAAATCTTTCCTTGACATTAGTCTTGTCATTGGCGTATGATCGCATAGTTACTACTCAGTTTTGATTTTCGCTATTCCTGTCCTTTTCCTCGGTGTAGAATCTATAACCGTTGATGTCGTACCCCTGAAAGGTCCTTACATTATGCCCGGGGCCCTGTGATAAGGTGTATATGAGTTTTCCATCTTCCGTAGAAGGCATTTTGCTTTGTGCTTGAAGCAGTTGACTTTGCTTCAACCAACACATGAAGATGGAGTTGTGCTCTTTGGTTACATCTCCCATCTTCCTCGTCCATCCCATATCGATGTAATTCTGCTCGATTATACTTTTGTGCTTGTCCACGAAAGGTTCGATCAATTTTAAGTGTTGTAGCACGACCCGATGAGCCCTTTCAAAGTCGTCGCGTCGATTGTCAGTGGCGGCATGGACTGAGTGGTAGCCCTCGCGGTGACCGACTCCAGCGAGCCTGCTGAGGTTCGTCTTGGTGGGAAGACCAACATCGTGGTCGTCCTTGGTGCTTAGATAATTCTGGCAGAAGGAGATGAACTCGTAGGTTAGAAACCCCTTGGCCATGCTTGCATCTGGACGGGCCCTGTTGCGAACGTATACTTTGATGACACCGTTCTGCCTTTCGAATGATATCATGTTGTGGAGGAACATCGGGTCGAGCTGCCTGATGTCATCAACGATATGGAGAAGGAGATGGACGCATATATCACAGAATGTGGGCGGGAAGTAAATCTCAAGCTCTCATAGTATCACCACAATCTCATCATGTAGTATCTTGAGCTGTCTCACGTCGATCTACTTCCTGGTGGTAACGTCAAAAAAGTTGCAAAGGAAAAACAGTGTATCACAGACGTGCTCGTCCATTCTCCCTCGGATCGCAAGGGAAAGTATCTGCGTCATGAGCACATGACAATTGTGAGACTTCATCCCGGTGAACCTCTTCTTCGCTACGTCTAGATATCTTCTTATATTCCCCGAGTAACCGTGCGGAACTTTCACTCCTAGGAGGCACCTGAAAAACTGCTCGAGCTCCTCCGGACTCGTTGTGAAGCAGGCAGCGGGAAGCACCACCGCGTTCTTCTTAGCCCTTTTACGGAGACATTGAGTCCCTTATGTATGATCATCATCATTATCGTTGTCGTCATCGGTATTGAGGGCTTGAAGATCTTTCCTGATGCCAAGATGTTTCAGATCGTATCTTACTTTCGTCCCATCCTTGTATTTTTCCGAGTTGCAAAGAGTGCCAAGCAGACTCTCGGTAACGTTCTTCGTAATGTGCATGACATCGAGGCTGTGAGGCATGTGGAGGACCTTCCAGTACTCCAAGTCGTGGAAAACAGACCTCGCTTTCCATACACCGATCAGCGGCTGTGGCTTCGTTCGCTTCTTTCCCGGCGCTGAGCACTCCTTCTAAATTTTCAGAAGATCGTCGATATTTGCGCTACTCCTCGGGCTAGGGGCTCCATCAGGCTCATCTTTACCATTGAACAGATCACCGCGTTTTCTCCACGGGTAATCCAAGCGAAGCCACCTTCGAGCACCTGGGTACACGGTTTTCGAGGACTAGGGATCCCTTGGTAGCTGTAGATACGGGTCTCGTCCATGCACTTCACACAGTCGCAAAATCCATGGCCGACCCGAGCAGATACATATGCATAACCAGGATAGTCCGTGAACGTTATGATCAACACGACTCTCATATAGATATAATTTCTAGTGTAGGCGTCTCACGTACCGGGTGGCGTCTTCCACAACGTGTCTAAATCCTCTTTCAGCAGCCCGAGATACAAATGCATGTCGATACCTGGTTGTTTCGGCCCCTGAATAAGAATACTCAGGTGTCTGTACCTTTGCTTGGTGCACAACCACGTGGGTAGGTTGTAAGGCCATACAAACACATGCCGGGGCTATGCGTGCTACTGTTGTTGCCGAACGGATTGAGTCCATCGGTGCTCATACCCAGCCTGACGTTCCTTGCATCGCCCCCGAACCTAGGGAAGACCATGTCCAATGCTTCCCACTGGCCAGCGTCTGAAGGGTGTGTCAGGATATATCCCATCTCCGGATCTTCTTCGGGCTTCTCCCTTTCCACGTTCCATTGCATGAGCTTTGCTTCCTTAGGGTCCACGAAATACCGCTGCAGACAGGGAGTGAAGGGAAAGTACCAACCCACTTTTCGAGGTACCTTCTTGTTCCCACCCTTGTACCGTCCGTGGACGCACACCGAACATGTGGTTCTGTCCTTGTACTCGCCCCGATAAATCACGCAATCATTAATGCAGGAGGAAATAGCATATCACACCACATGTTGGTGCTTTTTTTGCAAAGAACCACAACAATGGTTTGTTGTTGCAAGGAACACCACATTTTGCTTTAATTATTTGCACAGAACACATAAAAGTAATTAAGCAATTTGATGGCCAATCCATTAGTCAGGCTTACTGTTACGCCGACAATTCGTCTCGGTCTGCCGCATCGTCAGTTTGGACCGACCCAACTACCATTTTTTTGTTTCATTTCCAATTTTCCTTTTTATCTTTAGAATATTTTTAAAAATTGCATATTTTTAAAAGTCAACCAATTTTTAAACATTTTTTTTTGTAATAGTCAACTATTTTATAAAACACTATGAACTACCCATGCATATTATCAACACATACTACCTCCATCCCAAGGCTTATGGCACCCAGAACTCCGAAGTCTGAACAGCAGCCGGCAGCACTGGACGGCCCTTGTGGCATTGGTCAAATCACGAGGTAAAAAGCATCGCCGAGAGAGAGACGGATCATCTCATCGGCCGGCCGGGTACATTGCCTTGGAGCATCGGGGTCAATTATGGATGCCTAGGCAGGAAAAAGGTAACACCCGATGCAAAACGATGTGTCTCACGAAGAGGTACGCGTGCTTTGGCGACTCGGGAGGCGACTGGGAGCTCGCCCTCCACGAGCGTCGCCGTCGTGGTACCTCCCGCACCCTTGGGGGTGCCGGGAGCTGCGCTCGATGCCGGTGAGGAAGGGGAATAGGTTTGCGCCCCTTGCCGCCGCCGTCTCCGAGGCCGAGGAATCGGAAGAAGAGATCTAGGAGACGGACAACGATGTGGCTCTGCAGCCGCCCCTTCCCCGGCGAACCTTGGGTGGTTCTAGACGGATCTGGGAGGGGGGGCGCCGCTGGCGTCTATGCCCGGCTCCCCGTGTGTCGCTTGGGCAGAGCGGGTTGGCCCAAGTGACGCGGGCGCCCCTTGCCGCGGATGCCCGGCTCCCCGACTCATTCTCTCCAATGCATGCTTAGATAACTTGCCAATATTTGCGATGGGTATGTTCCTCCTCCATGACGGGATTCATGCGAGGTTTGACTCCCATCGATCCAAGTTCTATTGGGAAGGTGCAGGTCCGAAGAGGAAATACCACCTTGTTAATTGGCCAACGGTTCGTAGACCCAAAGAAGTTGGAGGTCGCGCGAGGAGGGTCCTGCCGCCGGAACTCGCGCGCGCGTCTCTGCTGGTGCCGCGCCGGTTCGCGGATTATGATTCCGCCACTTAGTAAGTCCAATTGCATTGACACGGAAGTTTAAACCGTGCCGAAGCGCGAGGTGAAGGAGTACACGACACCGCCCCAAATTGGAGACGCGGCAGCAACGGCGGAATCACAATCCGTGAACCGGCATGGCAACAGCAGAGACGCGTGGGTTCTGGCGACATGACCCTCATGGTCCCGAAGCCGGAGGTGAAGGAGGAGGAGGATGATAAGGAGGCCGCGAAGGTATTGGAGTACCTTGGATGGCAGCGCCTCATCGTCGGCAGCGATGACCCCCAAGACTGCCCGAGGTACTTTATCACCATGCATCTAATGAGAAAGGGTGGCATAACCCTTGGGATGGAGGTAGTATGTGTTAATAAAATGCATATGTAATTCATAGTGTTTTATAAAATAGTTGACTATTACAAAATTTGTGTTTAAAAATGGTTGAATTTTTAAAATATGTAATTTTTAAAAGTGATCTGATTTTGAAAATTAGGAAAAATAAACATAAAAAGGAAAATCTAAAATGAAACAAAAAAATGGCAGTTGGGTCGATCCAAACGATGTGGTAGACCGAGAGGAATTGCCCGCGTAACAGTAAGCCTGACTAACGGATTGAACATCAAGCTGCTTAATTACTTTTATGTATTCTGTGCAAAGAATTAAAGCAAAATGTGGTGTTCCTTGCAACAACAAACCATTGTTGTGGTTCTTTGCAAAAGAAGCACCAACAAGTGGTGTGATCTGCTATTTCCTCTTAATTCAGGCGTGGTATTTTTCGTGCGGTAGATCAAGAGGGCACACGACTTTATTGGCCTCCTCGGTACTACTTGGCAATGTGTTCCCCTCTGGGAGACGATCATGCAAGAATTTAAAGTTCTTGCTGAAGCTGGAGTCGGTCCATTTGTTCTACGTCTTCATCTGCAGATAATCAAGCGTTACAAGCAAGCGCGTATCCTGCGGACGACACCCAGGAAAGATCGGAGTCATCCCATCTTTCTCCATTTGCGCCAGCTTGGCTTTCTATCTGGCTGCAGCTCTGTCGTTGCTCGTCTCCTGGAGAAGCAGATCCTGAAGTCTGAACATGATATTCCTGCAAGGCCAAAATTAGCGGGGTCGCGTCGGCATATTCTTCTGCATGATGATCTTCTCCGCCGGCATCTTCTTTATGATGATCTTCTCCGCCGACTTCTTCTTCATGATGTTCTTCTCCGTCGACATGTGGTGCTTCGTCATCTCGATCTCCATGGTCTTCATGCGCACCATTTGTTGGGGCCGGCCGTGCCTCTTTGTCGCGCATGAAACTGCGCCTCAGCAAGTTCTCCTCCAAATGTACGAAATTAGGGTTGATCCAGCGCACAAGTTTGCGTGATCGACACGGACATCTTATCGGGCGCCTATTATTCCGAAACATGTCCTCCTTCGCGTCTTTCTTGTATCTAGAGATCTGAACAGAACTCATCGCGAGACCATGGTTGCCTGCCAATGGTATACATAGAGCATAAAATTAGAACCGCAACACATGCACAGACATGCATGGACCTCTCCTAAAGGTATACATAGAGCGGAAAAATTCGGCATGACCTCTCCTAAAGGTAGAACGTATGAGTGCAAAAATTTGGCGAAACGGAAATGAATCAACGTTTCGGAAAACATCCATGCACCACACTGGCACCCACAAGCGCTTCACCTGCAACAATCATCCATACACACCGACGGCCACACTAGATCGACATGCATATGCATGTCCGCTCCAACTAGTCACCTTGTAGATTTGATGCAGAGACGAGACCGCGATCGATGAGAATGTGGTGTGTTGGAGAGGAGGAGAGAGTATGGAGAGCCTTCTCCTCACCATCAATTATGTATCAACCAAAGTAAGTGCAATAAGTACCAAATAAAGTGAAAAGTGTGTCCAAAATTGGATGAGAGAGATGGGGGAGACGAGCTAGATAGAGAGGAAGAATGACTTAGGTAGTGAGGTTGGTGGGGGGTTGGCACTTTTCTAGATCTGGTTCGCTAATTCTGTGTGGCACTAGGACCAATGCGCCAAAAATGTCTTATTCTGTAGCGCATCAGGCTTGGTGCGCCACAGAATGTCTTAATTTTGTGGAGCACCACGCATGGTGCGCCACAGAATGTCTTAATTCTGTGGCGCACTGTGCCTGCTGTGCCATAGAATTAGTGAAACCAATGATTGGGGTTGGCCGGGTGTGGGGCCCACCTGATTTCTGTGGCGCATGGGTGTAAGGTGCGACACAAAAATACGCTATTTCTGTGGCGCACCGTGTCTGGTGCGCCACGGAAATAAATTATGTGGCACACGCAAAACTGGTGCGCCACAGAATAGCATCCCACCTATAGCTAGTTTCCGACTAGTGATTGCATGCTGCCAGTTGACCATTCCACCTTCCAGTCAAAAAAGATAAGTCTATAGTCAAATATGGCTGACACCCTGCTTTGAAGCCATCAATGCAAGGCTATAAAGCCATAAAAATTTTGGAGAAAAATACCTTGCCATCAGGTGCAACCTCGGTATCTATCTCCACAACACTGCTAGGTGACCTCTTCTCCACCTCTGCCTTGAACCTATACAGCAACCTGAAGGAATTTGCCCAATCACCATATTATTCTTTCATTGTGTGACGCCCCAGAACCGGTATGATGCGATGCACTTATCTAATTTAAGCGGAGCCAGAACCCCGGGCAAACAATTAAGGTTGGAGTTTCATTTCTACCGACAAAGTTAACTGTTGATTAGCATGGAAAAACATGGCAGGGGTGCGCTACTTCAAAGTTAAACGGAGCGGGGAAACCCTAGTCGGTGTCCGAAATACTCCGCATATATGTGAGGTGAAATGCACAAACTATCACGTCACGAAATGATGCGAGATGAAAATAGGTATATGAATGGCATATTTAGGTTCCTTATATTTTTCTGATCAATTTTCATATATAAAACATTTTCATTTGAGTTACAGAATAAAAGTTATTAACAGATTAGTTTTTATAATTTAAAATAGATAAACCGGTTTTATTTTAATTACGAAAGGACCTGAAAACAAACTCTATCCAGGGGAAGGACCCCGGGTTAGTTTGAAAAGTTTACAGGGGGTTATGCTAAAAGAGCTAGAGGGGAGGACGCCGGGTTCAAGATTTACAAACACAGGGGCCTCTGTGCAAAAGGTTCCAGATCTGGAGGATGGGGATTTTCTCACCTAGCTAGGTTCTAGCCAAAGGCGATGAGGGTTGGGGCCCGCTGGCCATGTGGTTGCCGGCGTGGCGAAGCTTGCGTGCACGCACTGCAGGTGCTCGACGCGGTGACCACCGGCGTTGGCGTGGAGGCGCGCGGGCGAACGGGCGCTTCCCAGGAAGCGAGCGTGGCCGCGTTGGGTGCCCCTCACCGACGCGGACCCGAAGGTGGCGGTGGCGCTCGGAGAAGATCACCGGAGACTGCCGGCGGCGAGGTCCTGCGGGGCATGGCGTCAGCATCACCGTGAGAAGGAGGAAACATGAAGCGGGGAGGAGAACCAGGG
The DNA here is from genome assembly GCF_022539505.1 of Lolium rigidum. Lineage (NCBI taxonomy): Eukaryota > Viridiplantae > Streptophyta > Magnoliopsida > Poales > Poaceae > Lolium > Lolium rigidum. Next base: position 301,218,937 of record NC_061513.1, read on the forward strand.
TGTCCAGGAGGTTCGGGAGCTCACCAGGAAGGTGATGGTGTGGTCGGGGTCGTCGGAGGGGAACCACGGCAGCCGGAATCGTCACCGAAAGATGACGGCCGAAGCTGAGAATCCGCAAATTTGGCGGCGATTGAAGGACTCCCAGGTGGAGGGGGATGATGAGGAAGACGAGCCGCATCTACTGGTGTCTTCGGCTCGGCGAGGGGAGCTCTGCAGCGGCGGCGCCATGGCGAGGTGGAGGCGCTACTGTGGGATTTTTTCCCCTTGGTTTCGTTCAGAGAGAAAAGAGAAAGGGGAGAGGGGTTGCGGCGCTGAGGAAGGAAAAGGGAGGGGAGTTTGTAGCGCTAGGGTTTGGAGGGTAAGATAAGGAGAGGGGGGAAAACGATTGTGGCGTGGTCCAGTGAGCCATGGTGGTGACGTTGGCCACGGCCTCACGCGCCTCGCGTGAGAAGGAAGGCGACAGGGAGATATTTCTCCGCGCGAAGGGGTACGCGGCCGGAGGAGAGAATGGGCCGAAAGGGGGAAAAGAAATGGGCCGCCGGGGTGGGTCGGGCTGCTCGGTGGATGGAAGGGAAAAAGATGTTGGAGATATGCCCAAGAGGCAATAATAAAAGTGGTTATTATATATCTTTATGTTTATGATAAATGTTTATATACCATGCTATAATTGTATTAACCGAAACATTAGTACATGTGTGATATGTAGACAACAAGAAGTCCCTAGTATGCCTCTTAAACTAGCTTGTTGATTAATGGATGATTAGTTTCACAATCATAAACATTGGATGTTATTAATAACAAGGTTATATCATTATATGAATGATGTAATGGACACACCCAATTAAGCGTAGCATAAGATCTCGTCATTAAGTTATTTGCTATAAGCTTTCGATACATAGTTACCTAGTCCTTATGACCATGAGATCATGTAAATCACTTATACCGGAAAGGTACTTTGATTACACCAAACGCCACTCGCGTAAATGGGTGGTTATAAAGGTGGGATTAAGTATCCGGAAAGTATGAGTTGAGGCATATGGATCAATAGTGGGATTTGTCCATCCCGATGACGGATAGATATACTCCGGGCCCTCTCGGTGGAATGTCGTCTAATGTCTTGCAAGCATATGAATAAGTTCATAAGAGACCACATACCACGGTACGAGTAAAGAGTACTTGTCGGGAGACGAGGTTGAACAAGGTATAGAGTGATACCGAAGATCAAACCTCGGACAAGTAAAATATCGCGTGACAAAGGGAATTGGTATTGTATGTGAATGGTTCATTCGATCACTAAAGTCATCGTTGAATATGTGGGAGCCATTATGGATCTCCGGATCCCGCTATTGGTTATTGGTCGGAGTGAGTACTCAACCATGTCCGCATAGTTCGCGAACCGTAGGGTGACACACTTAAAGTTGGATGTTGAAATGGTAGAACTTGAATATGGAATGGAGTTCGAATATTTGTTCGGAGTCCCGGATGAGATCCCGGACATCACGAGGAGTTCCGGAATGGTCCGGAGAATAAGATTCATATATAGGATGTCATTTTATGTGAATTAAAATGATGCGGAAGGTTCTATGGAAGGTTCTAGAAGGTTCTAGAAAAGTCCGGAAGAAACCACCAAGGAAGGTGGAGTCCCGGAGGGACTCCACCTCCATGGCCGGCCAACCCTAGTGGGGGAGGAGTCCCAAGTGGACTCCCCCTATGGGGGCCGGCCAAGCCCCCCACATGGAAGGGGGGAATCCCACCCAAGTGGGATTCCCACCTTGGGTAGGTTTCCCTATCACATGGAAGGTTTTGGATTCGGGTCTTATTCGGAGACTTGTAGTCCAACACTTGGGGCTTCCACCTATATAATGAGGGGCCAAGGGGAGGGGGCCGGCCACCCCAAGACCACAACCTGGCCGCCCCTTGAGTGGCCGGCCACCCCCTCCCAAACCCTAGCCACCCCCTCTCCTCCATAGCTCCCGCGTGCTTTAGCGAAGCTCCGCCGGAGTTCTCCACCGCCACCGACACCACGCCGTCGTGCTGTCGGATTCAAGAGGAGCTACTACTTCCGCTGCCCGCGGGAACGGGAGGTGGACGTCGTCTTCATCAACAACCGAACGTGTGACCGAGTACGGAGGTGCTGCCCGTTCGTGGCGCCGTGATCAAGATCTTCTACGCGCTTTTGCAAGCGGCAAGTGATCGTCTACCGCAGCAACAAGAGCCTCATCTTGTAGGCTTTGGAATCTCTTCAAGGGTGAGACTCGATAATCCCCTCGTTGCTACCGTCTTCTAGATTGCATCTTGGCTTGGATTTCGTGTTCGCGGTAGGAAAATTTTTGTTTTCTATGCTACGTTATCCTACAGTGGTATCGGAGCCGTGTCTATGCATAGATGGTTGCACGAGTAGAACACAATGGTTTGTGGGCGTTGATGCTTTTGTTATCTTTAGTTGAGTACTTTGCATCTTTGTGGCATAGTGGGATGAAGCGGCTCGGGCTAACTTTACATGACCGCGTTCATGAGATTTGCTCCACGCTCGACATGCAACTTGTATTGCATAAGTGGCTTTGCGGGTGTCTGTCTCTCCTACTATAGTGAAGATTCAATTTACTCTTCTATTGACAACACCCTAAACCACGTAAAATATGCAAACCAAATTAGAGAACGTCTAACTTGTTTTTGCAGGGTTTGGTGATGTGATATGGCCATAATGTGATGATGAATATGTATGAGATGATCATTATTGTATTGTGGCAACCGGCAGGAGCCTTATGGTTGTCTTTAAATTTCATGTTGAGTAGTATTTCAAAGTAGTTGTAATAGTTGCTACATGGAGGACAATCATGAAGACGGCGCCATTGACCTTGGTGCTTCGCCGACGATGATGGAGATCATGCCCGTTGATGATGGAGATCATGTCCGTGCTTTGGAGATGAAGATCAAAGGCGCAAAGACAAAAGGGCCATATCATATCACATATGAACTGCATGTGATGTTAATCCTTTTATGCATCTTATTTTGCTTAGATCGCGACGGTAGCATTATAAGATGATCTCTCTCACTAAAATATCAAGATAATAAAGTGTTCATCCTTAGTAGCACCGTTGCCAAGACTTGTCGTTTCGAAGCATCTCGTGATGATCGGGTGTGATAGAATCAACAAGTGCATACAACGGGTGCAAGCCGCATTTGCACATGCGGATACTAAGGTGGCCTTGACGAGCCTAGCATGTACAGACATGGTCTCGGAACACGTGATACCGAAAGTTAGAGCATGAATCATATGATTGATATGATGAACACTTTGAGTGTTCGCCATTGAAGTTACATCTTGTCTCGTGATGATCGGACTTGGTGTGGTGGATTTGGTTCGTGTGATCACTAAGACAATGCGAGGGATATTGTTTTGAGTGGGAGTTCACCTAGTTTTTAATTATGTTGAATTAAAATTTGAACTCAATTTATCATAAACATTAGTCTAAACTATTGCAAATATGTTGTAGATATGGCGTCCTCAATCAATTTTAACCAGTTCCTAGAGAAAGAAAAGCTTAAGAGCAACGGTAGCAACTTCACCGACTGGTTCCGTCATGTGAGGATCTTCCTCAATGGCGGAAATCTGCAATATGTGCTTGATGCACCGCTAGGTGACCCTCCTGCAGAAACTGAAACCGATGAAGTAAAAGCTGTTTACGCAACTCGGAAAACTCGGTACTCTCAAGTTCAGTGTGCCATCTTATGCAGTCTGGAAGCCGATCTTCAAAAACGTTTTGAGCACCACGATCCACATGAGTTAATCAATGAGTTGAAGACTATATTTGAGACTCATGCGGCCGTGGAATGCTATGAAGCATCTAAACACTTCTTCAGCTGCATGATGGAAGAAGGCAGCTCCGTTAGTGAGCACATGCTCGCCATGACCGGGCATGCGAAGAAACTCAGTGACTTGGGAATAGTGATTCCTAATAGACTGGGGATTAATCGTGTCCTTCAATCACCGCCACCTAGTTACAAGAACTTTGTGATGAACTACAATATGCGGAACATGAACAAAGAGTTACCTGAACTCTTCTCCATGCTAAAATCTGCTGAGATTGAGATTAAGAAAGAGCACCAAGTGTTGATGGTCAACAAGACCACCAGTTTCAAGAAACAAGGCAAGTCTAAAGGCAAGAACAAGAAGAATGGCAAGAAAGCTGTCACGCCTCCTGTGAAACCTAAGACTGGCCCTAAGCCTGATGCTGAGTGCTATTACTGCAAGGAGAAGGGACACTAGAAGCGTAATTGCTCCAAGTATTTGGCGGATCTGAAGAGCGGCCTTGTCAAGAAAAAGAAAGAAGGTATATCTGATATACATGTTATAGATGTTTATCTTACTCGGTTCTCGTACTAGTACCCGGGTATTTGATACTCGGTTCGGTTGCTCATATTTGTAACTCGAAACAGGAACTAAAGAATAAACGAAGACTACTAAAGGATGAAGTGACCATGCGCGTTGGAAATGGATCCAAAGTCGATGTGATCGCTGTCGGCACACTTCCTCTACATCTACCTTCGGGATTAGTTTTAAGCCTCAATAATTGTTATTTTGTACCCGCGTTGAGCATGAACATTATATCAGGATCTTGTTTAATGCAAGACGGTTATTCATTCAAGTCTGAGAATAATGGTTGTTCTATTTTTATGAATAATATCTTTTATGGTCGAGCACCTGAAAAGAATGGCTTATTTCTGTTAGATCTCGATAGTAGTGATACACATATACATAACATTGATGCTAAGCGAATTAAATTGAATGATAATTCTACTTATATGTGGCACTGTCGTCTTGGTCATATTGGAGTGAAACGCATGAAGAAACTCCATACCGATGGGTTACTTGAATCACTTGACTTTGAGTCACTTGATAGATGCGAAGCATGTCTAATGGGAAAAATGACTAAGACTCCATTCTCTCGGTATTATGGAGCGAGCTACTGACTTATTGGAAATCATACATACCGATGTGTGCGGACCAATGAGTGTAGCATCGCGCGGTGGTTATCGTTATGTTCTAACCTTCACAGATGATCTGAGTAGATATGGGTATATCTATTTCATGAAACATAAATCTGAAACTTTCGAGAAGTTTAAGGAATTCCAAAGTGAAGTAGAAAATCAACGTAACAAGAAGATTAAATTTCTACGATCAGATCGTGGAGGTGAATATCTGAGTTATGAGTTTGGCATGCATTTAAAGAAATGCGGAATACTTTCACAATTGACACCGCCGGGAACACCACAACGAAATGGTGTGTCCGAACGTCGTAATCGAACTCTCTTAGATATGGTTCGTTCTATGATGTCTCTTACTGATTTGCCGTTATCATTTTGGAGATATGCATTAGCGACAGCCGCATTCACTTTAAATAGAGCACCATCAAAATCCGTTGAAACGACACCGTATGAATTATGGTTTAATAAGAAACCTAAGCTGTCGTTCCTGAAAGTTTGGGGTTGCGAAGCCTATGTAAAAAAGTTACAACCGGACAAGCTAGAACCCAAAGCGGAGAAATGCGTCTTCATAGGATACCCTAAGGAAACTATATGGTACACTTTCTATCACATATCCGAAGGCAAGATCTTTGTTGCTAAGAACGGAACCTTTCTTGAGAAAGAATTTCTCACTAAAGAAGTGACTGGAAGAAAAGTAGAACTCGATGAGATTGAAGAATCTCTGCTCGTTGATCGGAGTAGCGCAAGATGCGGAAGATGTTCCTGTGCCGCCTGCACCGGTAACAGAGGAAGCTAATGATAATGATCATGAAACTTCAAATGAGATAGCTACTGAACCTCGCAGATCGACAAGGGAACGTGCCACTCCAGATTGGTATGATCCTTGTCTAAATGTCATGATTGTGGATAACAATGATGAAGACCCTGCGACGTATGAAGAAGCGATGATGAGCCCAGATTCCAACAAATGGCAAGAAGCCATGAAATCCGAAATGGGATCCATGTATGATTACAAAGTATGGACTTTGGTAGACTTACCTGATAGCCGCAAGGCTGTCGAGAATAAATGGATCTTCAAGAGAAAAACGGATGCCGATGGTAATATTACTCGTCTATAAAGCTCGACTTGTCGCAAAGGGTTTCCGACAAATTCAAGGTGTTGACTACGATGAGACTTTCTCACTCGTAGCGAAGCTAAAATCTGTAAGGATTTTGTTAGCAATAGCTGCATTTTTCGATTATGAGATTTGGTAGATGGATGTCAAAACGGCGTTCCTTAATGGAGACATTGAGGAAGAGTTGTATATGGTACAACCCAAAGGTTTTGTCGATCCTAAAAATGTCGACAAAGTATGCAAACTTCAGCGTTCAATTTATGGACTGAAGGAAGCATCAAGAAGTTGGAACCGACGCTTTGATAAGGTGATCAAAGACTTCGGGTTTATACAGTGTCATGGAGAGGCCTGTATTTACAAGAAAGTGAGTGGGAGCTCTGTAGTATTCCTGATATTATATGTAGATGACATATTATTGATTGAGAATGATATAGAACTATTAAGCAGTGTAAAGGGTTATTTGAATAATAGTTTTTCAATGAAAGACCTTGGTGAAGCATCATATATATTAGGCATCAAGATTTATAGAGATAGATCAAGACGTCTAATAGGGCTATCACAGAGTACATACACTGGACAAGATTCTAAAGAAGTTTAGAATGGACGAAAGTAAGAAAGGATTCTTACCTATGTTACCAGGCAAGGTCTTGAGTAAGACTCAAGGTCCAGCTACGGCAGAAGAAAGAGAAAGGATGAGTCAGATCCCCTATGCCTCGGCAGTAGGCTCTATCATGTATGCCATGCTATGTACAAGACCGGATATAGCACATGCTGTTAGTTTGACTAGCAGATATCAAAGTGATCCAGGAATGGAACACTGGACAGCGGTCAAGAATATCCTGAAATTCTTGAAAAGAACTAAGGATATGTTTCTTTGTTATGGAGGTGACCAAGAGCTCGTTGTAACAAGTTACACCGATGCAAGTTGGAACACTGATCCTGATGACTCTAAGTCACAATCTGGGTACGTGTTTATATTGAATGGTGCTGCAGTAAGCTGGGCAAGCTCGAAGCAGAGTGCACGGTGGCGAAATCCTCAACGGAATCGGAGTACATAGCGGCTTCGAGGCTTCGTCGAAGCGGTATGGATGAAGAGGTTCATTGTAGAGCTCGGTGTGGTTCCTAGTGCATTGGACCCACTAGTCATCTATTGTGACAACATGGGTGCCATCGCCAATGCACAAGAACCAAGGTCACACAAGAGGTCGAAGCATATCAAGCTGCGTTATCATTCGATTCGCGAGTACATCGACGATGGAGAAGTAAAGATTTGCAAAGTACACACCGATCCGAATGTAGCAGATCCGTTGACTAAAGCTCTCCCTAGGGCAAAGCATGACCAACACCGTAATGCCATGGGTGTTAGGTACCTTACAATGTAATCTAGATTATTGACTCTAGTGCAAGTGGGAGACTCGTTGGAGATATGCCCAAGAGGCAATAATAAAAGTGGTTATTATATATCTTTATGTTTATGATAAATGTTTATATACCATGCTATAATTGTATTAACCGAAACATTAGTACATGTGTGATATGTAGACAACAAGAAGTCCCTAGTATGCCTCTTAAACTAGCTTGTTGATTAATGGATGATTAGTTTCATAATCATGAACATTGGATGTTATTAATAACAAGGTTATATCATTATATGAATGATGTAATGGACACACCCAATTAAGCGTAGCATAAGATCTCGTCATTAAGTTATTTGCTATAAGCTTTCGATACATAGTTACCTAGTCCTTATGACCATGAGATCATGTAAATCACTTATACCGGAAAGGTACTTTGATTACACCAAACGCCACTCGCGTAAATGGGTGGTTATAAAGGTGGGATTAAGTATCCGGAAAGTATGAGTTGAGGCATATGGATCAACAATGGGATTTGTCCATCCCGATGACGGATAGATATACTCCGGGCCCTCTCGGTGGAATGTCGTCTAATGTCTTGCAAGCATATGAATAAGTTCATAAGAGACCACATACCACGGTACGACTAAAGAGTACTTGTCAGGAGACGAGGTTGAACAAGGTATAGAGTGATACCGAAGATCAAACCTCGGACAAGTAAAATATCGCGTGACAAAGGGAATTGGTATTGTATGTGAATGGTTCATTCGATCACTAAAGTCGTCGTTGAATATGTGGGAGCCATTATGGATCTCCAGATCCCGCTATTGGTTATTGGTCGGAGTGAGTACTCAACCATGTCCGCATAGTTCGCGAACCGTAGGGTGACACACTTAAAGTTGGATGTTGAAATGGTAGAACTTGAATATGGAATGGAGTTCGAATATTTGTTCGGAGTCCCGGATGAGATCCCGGACATCACGAGGAGTTCCGGAATGGTCCGGAGAATAAGATTCATATATAGGATGTCATTTTATGTGAATTAAAATGATGCGGAAGGTTCTATGGAAGGTTCTAGAAGGTTCTAGAAAAGTCCGGAAGAAACCACCAAGGAAGGTGGAGTCCCGGAGGGACTCCACCTCCATGGCCGGCCAACCCTAGTGGGGGAGGAGTCCCAAGTGGACTCCCCTATGGGGGCCGGCCACCCCCACATGGAAGGGGGGAATCCCACCCAAGTGGGATTCCCACCTTGGGTAGGTTTCCCTATCACATGGAAGGTTTTGGATTCGGGTCTTATTCGGAGACTTGTAGTCCAACACTTGGGGCTTCCACCTATATAATGAGGGGCCAAGGGGAGGGGGCCGGCCACCCCAAGACCAGAACCTGGCCGCCCCCTTGAGTGGCCGGCCACCCCTCCCAAACCCTAGCCACCCCCTCTCCTCCATAGCTCCCGCGTGCTTTAGCGAAGCTCCGCCGGAGTTCTCCACCGCCACCGACACCACGCCGTCGTGCTGTCGGATTCAAGAGGAGCTACTACTTCCGCTGCCCGCTGGAACGGGAGGTGGACGTCGTCTTCATCAACAACCGAACGTGTAACCGAGTACGGAGGTGCTGCCCGTTCGTGGCGCCGTGATCAAGATCTTCTACGCGCTTTTGCAAGCGGCAAGTGATCGTCTACCGCAGCAACAAGAGCCTCATCTTGTAGGCTTTGGAATCTCTTCAAGGGTGAGACTCGATAATCCCCTCGTTGCTACCGTCTTCTAGATTGCATCTTGGCTTGGATTTCGTGTTCGCGGTAGGAAATTTTTTGTTTTCTATGCTACGTTATCCTACAAAAGAGAGATAGGCTGGGAGGAGAGGAAGAGGCCCGGGAAGAGAGGGGGCCAGGAAGGTTAGGGTTAGATAGGTTTTTTCTGTTTCTTTTATTAAAACATTTGAATTCAAAACCTTTACTTTTTTGAATTTGAAACAAATTTGAGAACGAGATTCAAAAATAGTTGCAGAATATTTACTTTGTTGTAACCAAAATAAAACACATTATATTCAAAAACTTCTTTGTTGGAAAAATATAAATTATAAAATAGGTAATATGAGGGGGAGAGAGATTAGGGTTTTATTTAAAGTGAAAGATAAGGGAGGGTTTATAAAATAGTTTTATTTAATAAAATCATGGATGATATGATGCATGATGCTTGATGATGCATAAAATAAAAAAGAACAAACAAATCTATTAGGGGTTCTACCCGGGGCCGATACACATTGCCTTCTGTTTTGCCTTCCATACTGTGGTATAATTCAGCTTAATAGGGTACTGCTTTTCCATGTCTAGTTTCAGTTTCTTTGTAGTAGTGTTTGGTGTTTTGGCTAAAATAGGAGTGATCTTTTGTGCAACACAGGCTGTGATGTCATGGTTGATATACAAGTATGTTCATGTGGAATTTGATTAACCCTGAAAGTACTTCCATCAGGTTGACGTCTAGCAGAAATATACCACTTGCAAGGCTTGGCACCTCCATCAAAGCCTCTACACCTTGCATAAAATTTCTTTGTATCTATCCACAGAGTCTTGGTGTCAAACTCCCTCTTCACTTCGTAAGTCTTGAAACACATCCTAAACTCATCCATGGCTCAAAATAACTTTCCCACTTCAATTAGAGGGTTGTCTCTGTCATATAAATTTACCGACTCATCCTGATTGCCATCATCTACATCATCAGCAGCTTCCTTCATCAACTCCGGATCCACATCTTCAGAACCAGCAGCATCATTAGCCTCATTCCTCTCCTTCTCCTTCTCCTTGACATTATCATCTACTGGAATTCCAATTTTTTTGGATATCTCATTGTTAGCCATTGGTGCAATTATCAAATCATTACGGTCTTGCAGTTCTACTGAATTCCATGTAACAACATCCACATTTGCAGCAACATCACATCCCTCTTGTGCATCATCAGCTAACACTGTCACTTCGGTTACAATAGGCATCAATTGTCTACTTGCAGCCCAATCATCGTCTGCAATCTGCATAGCCAACTTTGATGGCACATATCCTACCCTTGAATCTGATTTCAGATCAACCAGCCCGACAAGAAATGTTGTATGTTTGCTTGTCAAGCCATCTTGCCAATCGATTTCATCAACAAGCGCTTCGCCATCCCCCATTCTCACATACTCTCCCTTCCATTCTTCGAAGCATACCAATGCTGCTTCTTGCTCTGAACCCAAGGAATACTCTCCCCTATTTTCTCCACAACATTCATCACTGCTTTCTCTTCTTGGTTCACTAGTTCTTGTGGATCAATCTCTCCAAATTCAAACTCCCAACTAACTAAACTATCATGCTCTATGTTCCTCAAGATACCATCAGCTAGCTTCGCCTTAGATAGAAAGAATTGGGCAGACAACTCGAAGCTACGCCGGTCATCTCCCCTGTGTTGACAATGGAAAACCCGCGGGAATGTGACGAATTGGAATCGAACGAGCTCTAATCGAAAGTAAAATCAGCATGAGAGTGATGTATTACCTCGAACTTGACTCTCCTAGCTCCATCTACTTCCGTTATGCCGGGCTGCTGCCGGCACCCAAAAACTGCTGCAAATTGGGCAAAATCGGGCGCGAACAGGTCAGATTCGGGGCTGAATTCGGAGGAGAATGCGACTAGGGTTCGATGTCACTCACCAGAGATACCGCCGACAAGGAATACAATGCCCATGAGTAGAATAGCTCTGCCGCCGAAGAGGGATCTCGGGGCGGCGCGCACCGTCAGGCTCGTGCACGATCGGTTGGCGCTCGGTCGGGCGGTCTGGTTTTACTCGATCGTGGCAGCTCAGTGGGACCCATAGCCGCTAAACCTAATTTCACAATACTTAACTATCACAAATAAGTGAAACTGCCCTTTCATCACCCATAGTGGGTCGTGGCTATTTTGATGCTCATAGACGTCGTATGAGAGCTATTTTGCTCAACAACGTCGCTTCCCAACCAATTCCCATGAAAACCGTCGTATGAGAGCTATACGCCCATGTATTATTCATAATCGGTCTAGCAATTCAAAACATCATCTATAATTTACCCATTTAAAGTTAGTACGAACATATGATTATAAATTCATTTTATGCTATGTAATTTTCGCTACTGTATGGTACAAAAGATAGGTCAAGCAAGGACTGCTTCATTTGGATTCAATTGACAATCAGATTTAAACATATGAAATGTTGTTCATTTGATTTAACGTACTCCCTCCGTCACATGAAATGTATCTTAGATTGTCAAAGATGTCTATTACATCAAAATTTTGACAAATCTAAGATAAATTTTATGAAAAGGAGGAAGTAGCACCGTATAGCAACAGAAGGTCTTTGTGCTAGTCTCTTCAAGAAAACGGTAACAACATGTTTCTATAGAAGTAAATTACGGATCTTGCACACTATACGAACTTGATAAAGGTTGCACACCTGCCATAAGAAAACACTCTATTTATTACATCGAACACAATGCGTAAACTTGATAAGCTCTCGTCTGGTTTGATCAACAGCGGCCGGGGATGAATCCAACCTTCTCTGCACGAACATCATACACCATCTCCGCCCCCTCCTGTGCCAAGGTGCCGATGACCGCCGAGACCCCAGGAGGGAAGGACCACACAGGCGAGGCGAACGCGAGGCATCCCACAGAGAAGGGGTTGTCACGTTCCTGGAAGTACATCGCCACAGGTATACCAAGGACCATGCTCACCCCATTGTCGAACCTGAGATACACCGTTGGTGCACCAAACGACCTTAGACCAGTGAAGTTGTAGCAAGTGTCGAGAATACCCATGGGCGGTGCTGCAGGGTAGCGTTCCATTTGCGCCTTGAACTGGTCACGGAGAGCCGCGTAAGTCTCAGGCTTCAGGTAGGTGAATGTGGAGTGCAGTGCGATCACTGCATCACCTGCAGGGATCGGGATGTGCGGACCACCATTGCTTAGGTCTAGACCGGCGAGCCGAACTAAGTACATGTTGGGAAGGGCAGTGTTGCTCCGTAGGGCGATGTAGCTCACGTTGCCTTCAGGGCGTGGTGCCCCGATGGAGAGGAAGCCCTGGTCGACCGACAGTTCAGATGGTAGGCAGTAGGAGAAGGCCACCGTGTCCGGAGCCGAAGGAGCTCGATACGCAAGAGAGTGCTTGTCCCTGCTAAGATCGAGAAGGCCAGATGAACTGTCAGTCGTAGTAGCACCCATCTCGAGGCATGTGACCCTGAAGTTTTCCAGGGTGGTGATTGGTGTCGACTGCGATAGTGTGAGTGTGTCTGTCACCACTGCAGCGCCATATTGCACGACGCCCTTATCTTTCACAATGACGGAGCAGGTGGATCCAGTAGTACAATTTCGGAGCGGACAGTCTGGCGACCCACATGGGACTGGGGCGATGGAGGAAGACTGGGACTGGTCGAAAGCTGGGATGTTACATGTTGAGTCTCCACATGGCTTGCATTGGATAAATGTTTGCCCACCCGACCCGATATTGAATCCCACGGTGAGGTTCTGCACCGGGGTGCCGTAGCCGATGACAATGTGGTACTCAGATTCCCATGTGCTCGGGGTACTACCGGGGCGATTGCCCGTGACGGGGACCGTGAAGAGCGAGTGTAGCCGTCTTTCGTCGTTTTGGAGGGCCGATAACCTGTTTCGCTTCCCGGCGGGACCGAGGGGCGAGCATTGGCTCATCCGATGCACTACGGGCAACCATGATCCTGCGATCCTACCGCCATCTCCTGAAAATATAAACATGTAATTAAGTTCGGTGCATGGGGAACAATAGATTAATCTTAAACAGACTAATCAATAAAATATTTCTTGTGCAATTAGGGATCATGGAATTACCATAAGGAACGGTAGAGCAGTACGTCATCGCCTGTGATGGACGGCGTGCACCAGATGAGGAGCGGTGAACGAAATGCCTGCCGCCATGGGTGCGGGTGGTGTAGCTGGTGGTGGAGCTGCCGGGACAAGGAGCAATGAGAAGAACAAGGAGAAGCAGGAACAAGGAGGAATTGGCTAATGAAGCCATTGGTACTGTTTCTTGTGTAACTTCTGTTCCGTGTACTAGCTGCACTACTGAGTACTGATACGTACATACATATCCTATTTATATACATCCATCCATGTAGGGTTGGACCCCAAGTTCCTAATTTTCATTGGAGAGCAAGCTGTTGCCCCGAACTGATCGATGGCGACTGATCGATGATGGGTATCGACGTTCATGGCGACTCCCTTGTTTAGTAATGTTCCTTCGTTCAGCCCAAAGCTAATTAAGTTGTCTCGTGCATATGGAAAACCGGGTGATTGGAATTAACGCCTGCCAGAACCTGCAAAGAAACTGCTACTCCACTACAGAAGAAACGGAGACACATGCACTTGGCAAATGGCAGCTCTCGTGTTTTTTCGTCAAAAAAAAAATGTCAACTCGACGGTGCCATCGTCTTTCATGGTGGATCGCATCATTGAGTTGTGGATCGTTCTCGTCATCACCCCCGCGGCATCAAGGGTGGAATACAGATGATGGATGATAGAAGGAGAAGGCACATAATTTTTGGAACCTTCGCTCTTCAAATCTTTGTTTGACACTGGTGGAAAAAGGGGCTTTGGTCGCGGTTGGCAACTGCCATTAGTCGCGGTGGCGCAACCGCGACCAAAGTAGCGCGACTAAAGGCCCCCCCCTTTAGTCGCGGTTCCTTACGAACCGCGACTAAAGGCCCGTCCACGTGGGCCGCAGGCGGCGCCAGGGCGGAGGACCTTTAGTCGCGGTTCTTCCGGCCAACCGCGACTAAAGGCCTCCGCAGGGTTTAGGGTTTAGCCCCCCTCCCCCTAAATCTGGTTTCTTTTTAATTTGTATTATTTTATTTCTTTTGGGTTTTAATTTTGAAGGAGTTTCACATATTCTACGGTACTGTATACATACATGCATATGAATGTACAATTTCAAACAAATTTGAAATTAGAACCAAAAAGAATTCAAGAGGAATATACAATATATATTTAAAATATTCTTGTGTTTCTCAAAGTACGGAGCCACCAAGCTGGAATTGGTCAGAACTGTGTGGTGTGCTTCAGTCAGAGAATGGCCGTCCATACATATCATTGATTTCCTTCCGATCGTGCATTTTCCACTTAGTCTCCCCTCGTGCCGCGATTGAGGAAGACCAATCGGCTTAAGGTCAGGAACAAAGTCAACACAAAACTCAATTACCTCCTCATTTCCATAGCCCTTGGCGATGCTTCCTTCCGGCCTAGCACGGTTACGAACATATTTCTTTAATACTCCCATGAACCTCTCGAAGGGGAACATATTGTGTAGAAATACAGGACCGAGAATGGAAATCTCATCGACTAGGTGAACCAGGAGGTGCGTCATAATATTGAAGAAGGATGGCGGGAACACCAACTCGAAACCGACAAGACATTGGATCACATCGTTACGTAACCGTGGTAGAACTTCGGATTGATTACCTTCGAGAGATTGCATTGAGGAATGCACATAGCTTCACAATGGCTACTCGAACATTTTCCGGCAGGAGCCCCCTCAAAGCAATCGGAAGCAATTGCGTCATAATCACGTGGCAGTCGTGAGACTTCAGGTTTTGGAACTTTTTCTCCGCCATGTTGATTATTCCCTTTATATTGGACGAGAATCTGACGGGACCTTCATACTGCTCAGGCATTCAAAAAAGATGACCTTCTCTTCTTTGGTCAGAGCGTAGCTGGCACGACCTTGAAACCGTTCCGGATGCCGGTCATCAGGGTCTTTCAAACTTTGCTGGTCCTGCCGTGCTTCCTTTGTATCATTTGACTTCCCATACACGCCCAAGAAGCTTAGGATGTTCACGCAAATATTCTTCGTAACGTGCATCACGTCGATTGCAGAAGCGGACTTCTAGGACTTTCCAATATTCTAGCTCCCGGAATATAGATTTCTTCTTCCACATGGCTACGTGCCCGTCAGCTCCCTTCGGAATTGATTGTCCGCCGGGACCCTTTCCAAAGATGACTTTCAAATCCTTGACCATATCAAATACCTCAGCACCGAGTGTGTTCCGCAGGCTTCGGCCGGTGATCTGCCTTGCCGTTGTAATGCTTGCCTTTCTTTCTTCTTGGATGACCTTTCGGAAGAAATCGACGATGCCCAAGGTACACGTTCTTCTTACAATTTGGCAAATGTACACTTTCGGTCTCATGTAAGCGGTGCGTGCATGCATTGTATCCCTTATTTGACGAGTCCCGAAAGGTTACTAAGAGCAGGCCAATCGTTGATGGTTACGAAAAGCAACGCTCGTAGGTCAAATTCCTCTTCTTTGTGCTCATCCCACACACGGACACCAGGTCTGCCCCACAGCTGTAAAAGTTCATCAACTAATGGCCTTAGGTACACATCGATGTCGTTGCCGGGTTGCTTCGGACCTTGGATGAGCACGGGCATCATAATGAACTTCCGCTTCATGCACAACCAAGGAGGAAGGCTGTAGATGCATAGAGTCACGGGCCAGGTACTATGGCTGGAGCTCTGCTCGCCAAAAGGATTCATGCCATCCGTACTTAGACCAAATCTTATGTTCCTTGCGTCAGCTGCAAAATCTTTGAACTCTCTGTCGATCTTTCTCCATTGCGTTCCATCTGCGGGGTGTCTCAACTCCCCGTCCGACTTACGGTCCTCTTTGTGCCATCGCAACAACTTGGCATGCTCTTTGTTCCCGAACGGACGTTTCAACCGTGGTATTATAGGAGCATACCACATCACCTTGGCGGGAACCCTCTTCCTGGGTTTCGGCCCTCAACATCGTCACCGGGGTCATCGCCTCGATCTTATAACGCAATGCGGTGCATACCGGGCATTCATTCAAATTCTCGTATTCACCGCGGTAGAGGATGCGATCGTTGATGCATGCATGTATCTTCAGAACCTCTAAACCTAGAGGGCAGACAACCTTCTTTGCTTCGTATGTAGTGGCGGGCAACTCGTTATTCTTTGGAAACATATTCTTCAACATTTTCAGCAAGTTTTCAAATGCCGAGTTAGCTACACCTGCCTGTGCCTTCCATCTCAGCAAATCCAGTGTGCAGCCCAGCTTTTTCAGACCATCATCGCATCCGGGGTACAGCGCCTTCCTGTGATCCTCTAACATGCGATCCAAATTCTCCCTCTCTTTTTCAGTTTCGCAGCGTCTCCGTGCATCGGCAATGGTCCGACCAAGATCATCAACGGGATCATCACGTGCCTCTTCTTCACCTTCCCCTTCACCTTCCCCTTCACCTTCAGCATCCTCCATGAAAGTATCACCGAAATGAGCAAGATAGCTTTCATCGATGAAATCATCCCCTTCTTCATCTTCTTCCATTATAACCCCTCTTTCTCCATGCTTGGTCCAACAATTATAGCTTGGCATGAAACCGTGCCGAAGCAGGTGCATGTGAACATCTCGTGAGGAAGAGTAACCATTCTGATTCTTACATTTAACACATGGACAGATAACAAAACCCCCCTGCTTGTTCGCATTGGCCACTACGAGGAAATCTTTCAAACCCGCACTTGAACTCGCCGGAGAGTCGGTTACCGTACATCCATTGTCGATTCATCTGCATTATTATAATATAAAATATATAATTAACCATCATGCATTTGTTAAACTAACTAGCTACAAACAATATAAATTAAACAATGAACTACACACACATGCACATTTTATCAACGACACATCAAAGGTTCAAGTTGCTAACCGCGATCGAGGAGGAAAAAATAAATGAGAAAGCTCAAGTGTGGCTCCAACACTTCATATCATGTTTGTTTCATGCTCTTGGGGCATTTCATCAAACACCTTATGTGCATAAGAGGAACCAAAAGCAAACCTAACACCCACTTGTGAAGCTTGTGAAGAGAATGGCACCAAATGGCTAAGTGTTGGCTGCTTGGGTGGGTATATATAGGGGAGGGGCTTTAGTCCCGGTTGGCACTGACCAACCGCGACTAAAGGCCTTCGGGCACCTGTTAGTCGCGGTTGGCCCGGCCAACCGCGACTCAGCCCCACGTGCACCGGCTGGCCACCGAGCGCCCTGGGCCCAGAGCCTTTGGTCGCGGTTCGCCTCCCGAACCGCGACTAAAGGTACCATTAGTCGCGGTTCCTGCAGCATCGCGACTTATGGGGCTCACCCGAAGCCTGTTTTTCCACCAGTGTGAGGCTGTTGATGTCCCCCATCCAACAATTAAGATCATTTTGGTGATGTGGAGCTTAGAAAAAAAACATGTGTTTTTGTTTCAGGATATAATAACTAGCCGCACAAATACGCATACAATATCTTGTATCCCTTGCAATTATTACAAATAATCTTCTAATGTCTTGTTGACATGTATTACTCCCTGCATCCTAAAATATTTTGCGTATAATTTTCAGTTGAAGTCAATTTGTATAAATCAGTACGAATGATTTGTGTTTTGGGATGTGCAAAATTGATGGAATTGTGCATCTGAAATGGTGAAACAGTGCAGCTTTTGAAACCTCCAATATTTGCCACTTTTATGTAGACTAGAATACAATGTACTTTACCTTGAGATTTTACACATTACTAGCATACATCATTCACTACATCTAGAATTACTTTCAAAATTTTGAAAATTTTAAATATTTCATAGGTTAAAAAAAACACGACCCATGTAGCTCGGTCTCCATTTGAGGTTTTGTTGTATAATTGTCATAACTTGTTGCACAGGCAATGTTCTATAGTGCTTCCTCTTAACAAATGGCTGCTCTAATTTGTTCTGTAGAAAAGCAGTTATGAAAGTCCATGGTGTCGTTGTCATTCATGGTGATATTGTCATGGTGTTTTTGATTTTTCTCGTTGTCAATGATGGACGCATGATGGAGAAGGCACATGTTTTTGGAACTTAGCTAACTGGGCGTACGTTAACAACTATCTTTAGTCCTCAAATTTTGTTTGAGGCTGTTGTTTTCTTTCCATCAATGGGATATATTCTTTTTAAGAGTGAAAATTTTGTACCATATTTTTATAAGAGGCAACAATTTAAACTACAAGACTCTGGATCCTGCGGCATGTGAAAAAAAAAATGGAAAGAAACAAACTCCCAGCAATCTCACACGTTACCTGTTCCTAACCCTATCAATCCCTACCGATCATGTTGTCTTCCATTGTAATAAACTTAGTCTTTTTCAGGTGATGCAATAAACCTTAGTAATAAACTTAATTAGGCCGCATGGTATAGTGAAGATGTCAAGAGAAATGGAAATTGCAATTTCAGAAATAAGGTTACACCAATAATAAGTTAAGCATGTGTTGCTTCTTATTACATCGACACGGCCGATAGTAAAATGAGATGTTCTTAACGATTTGATCAGTCGCAGCGGTTGGAGACAAACCCAACCTTCTCAGCACGAACGTCATACACCACCTCTGTCATCTCCTGCGCCAGGGTGCCGATGATCACCGCGACCCCGGGCGGGAATTCATACGCCGGATTGGCGAACGCGAGGCAGCCCAAAGACCTGTTGTCACGGCGATGGAAGTACATCTTCTGCCTGACACCGAGTTCCAGACTCACTTCGCCGGCAAATCTTAGTGTGATGGTTGGCACGGAGATGTCGCTCAGGCCGGTAAAATCATAGCACGTGTCGAGGACACCCAGCCGCGGCGCCAACTGATACTGCGCCATTTGCGACCTGAAATACTTGCGGAGAGCAGCGTAAGGCTCGTACACCATATAAGTGAAGGTGGTGCCCACCGCGATTAGCGCGTCACCGGCAGGGATTGGAATGTCAGGCCCATCAATGCTTAAGCCTAGCCCAACGAGCCTGACCAAATACGATTTGGGAAAGACAGCGTTTCTCCGTAGTGCGGTGTATGTCATGTTGCCTTCTGGACGGGGTGCGCCGATGGAGAGGAAGCCCTGGGTCTCTGTTAGAGACGGCAGGCAGTAGGAGAAAGCCACCGTGTCCGGAGACAAAGGAGCTCGCGATGCCAGCGAGTGGATGTCCCGGCTGAGATCGAGAATGCCAGATGAGCTGTCTGACGTCCTTGTGCCCATCAACAAGCAGTTGGCCCTCACGTTGCGCATGGTGGTCGGCGGCGACCATGGGAGCGTGATCACGTCTGTCACGACGGTCATACTTGGTAGCACGACGCCGTTTCCATTCACCGTGGTGGCGGTGCAGTTGGGCCCGGAGCATGTTTTCAATGGGCACTCTGGCGACCCGCACGAGACTTGGGCGATGGAGGAGGACTGGGACGGGTCGAAGGCTGGGACATCGCATGCTGTGCCGCACGGCTTGCACTGGAGAAATGTGGGTCCGTAATCTCTGGTGTTAAACCCCACGCTAAGGTTCTGCGCCGGAGTGCCGTAGCCGATGACGACGTGGTACTCGGCCTCAGATAAGCTCGGGAGATCATTGAGGGGTGTGCGGGTCACCGGAAGAGAGTTGGGTGGCACTGCCTGGGAGTCCCAAGTGGAGCTGCCAGGGCGAGGAGCGAGAAGAAGAACAAACATAGTTAGCAGACGCAAGTGCGTGGAGGAAATGGCTAATGAAGCCATTGATATTTAGAGTTTTGTATCCTACTGCGCAAGTGATACGGTGTAGAAGATCGTACTACTGCTATATATAGTGATGAACTGATGATTGATAGTGGGGCAAATGGTTGTTATACTTGTGATATCTATATGTTCCATCGTTCAGCCCAAAGCTAATTGCCGTGTACAGCTAATACAGTTCCTAAACAACAATTGTCTGCTACATATGGAAAATATGATGACAAAGATCAACGCCGGAAACTGCAGTGGAATTGACAGAAGAGACATAGGCACATGGCCTCTTTCCTGTGGTTTTAGCGAAAATGTATAATCAACTCCATGATTTCATTGCCGTTCTTGGCATTCTCACCAAGGTGTTGTTGTTGATCTTTCTCGTCGTGATCCCCAGGGCATCAACTGTGGAGAACCAACCATGAATGCCTGATCGAGAAGGCTGGTTTTTTTACACATGACATAGAGCTTTAGTACGGAGTATATCGATTCATAAGGATTACCTGATGTAGGCGATAGAGCAGCCAAGACCAGAGGTAGGATCAGCTGAGGCAGTTTGAATGTTTGCAAAGAAGAATTGATTAGGTGACTGTTAGTTCATCAATCATCTCTTTATGTTTTCGTGTTCAAATTTAATATTTTACTTAGTGTTAATAAAACCAGATGATCCCTTAACTACTTCATGAATTGAGGTGCTTTTTCATAACAAAAGTGACTTTATTATGCATTAAGGTTGCAATTGTAGGATTTTCCATTCTTCAGTAACCAGTATCCAGTTCGTGATTTGTCACTCCAAAACAAGTTTGACGCACACCCGTCGGAGACAGCTTTGAAGAATTGCAGGAAGGACCGCCAACAACCATAATCTAACTTCAAACCTCTAAAATCTAGAATAAACATGTCAACTTTTGACAACCACATAACCATTCCAAAAAAATATAATATTGTTCACAACAACAACAAAAATACCTTGCTAAAACAGGTAACATATGAACGAAAAGTCAACACAATACTTCAACAAGAAGGCAGAAGCATAAACGAACAGGCAATAGTACACACACAGCAAGTCATAATATGGACCTCAAAGGTAGTACAGTTTGATCAGTAGTTACAACAGGGAAGGAAAAGCAGCAATAACTCTCTCTCACAAACAAGTGTACTCCGATGATCAAATGTGCTAACGCCCATTTGGTTAAGAGCAGACAATGACACATCGCTATATATATCGTCAGAGAAATCAGCATAGCATTTGTTTTCCAAATGGGCGTATATCCCAGCCTCTCCATCGAAACAATGCATATGGATGGATCAGCATAGCACATATCTAGTGAAAAAAAGAGCACTGCCCTGTCTCAGAAATTGAAACCACTAATTGTTGCGAAAATTGTTGTGAGTACTAAAATTTCGATGAGAAAACAGACTTATAATATATGATCAGATTGTCAGACACATGGAGCCAATGGAGAAAGATGTCACCCGCCTAATTCCTCACGGGGTGACGATCAAATAAAATTAGTGTTACATGTAAATATGCTGCGTACTATTATTGTGGAATATGTACCTGTGACGTGTCTTCAAAATTTGGATCCTCCTATTTGTCAAAACTGATTTCTCCTCTACTAAATTATCGAGCTAGCTGATGTACATACACTTTGCCCTGAATTGGAGAAGAGGAATATGGCCGGGAACCAGAAGAACGTCCAGAGTACATTCGTTGATGGCTCTTAAGATGCTCAATCCCGTGTCTTCTAAGAGCATTTGGATTGACACCTGCCTTATGAGCAGCAATTACTCCAATTGCTTCCCAGTAGTTCTGAACATTCAGCTGCAAGGAAAAAAAATGACGTCACTAAGAATAGTGTATCAGAAATAGGACTTATAGAAAGATTATCAAGATATATTACATACCGCTTCTATACCGAATTTATCTGGGGTATCATCAAGGACTGTCTCATTTTCCTGAACACTAATGATCAAGGGCTGCACAATTACAAAAATAGTTACCTAATTGTGCAACATAACGATACAAAATGAATAGCTACATGGTTCTATAATTAGCTTCACAAATTATTGTGCCATTCATCAATCAAATAATTTAAGCTACATATATACATACTATATTGCAGTTGTAATTGAAGTGGCAAAGTAGACAATCAGTAATATGCACACAACAAGTCTACCTTGTTCTTTCTTGCAGTATGAGCAAAAGCAAGAGTACCATCACCTCCACAGGCGTCTTTTGGAATAATCACGCTATCGATATCACTAGCCACTATGCAGCCATTGTCCAAGGTTCCAAGCCTCCTCGTCACATACTGTGGAGCACTGCTTAACCCCGCAAGCACACACGGTAGAAAGGTATAACCAATCTGTTAAGAAAATGTCAACAAGGGTCAACGAAGAAACAAGATATAAGACTAATCACCACTACTTGCTGCTTAGTTTGACACTCGAGTTCTGCCACTGTTGTTCATCACTAAGAATATCACCTGTAAATATTTAATTCAATTTTGTACAAGCAATTCAGTCAAGGATATAGATACCTCTTCTGCAGCAGATCTCGGGGACAGTGATGGGCTGATTGGTGGGGGTAACACCGCAGGAGCGTGAGCAGCAGGGATTTTGAATTCTTTCACAATTAGGTGACTGATGATTGCTTCAACTCCTGCTAACAGATCAACTCCCTGCATACATCAATATCACCACACCGACGCGCGGTCAACAGCATACGAAGCTGAGAAGGTGACATGCATATTTCGATTTTTGCTACAAAATACATCCATGAAAAAAAGAGCATGTGTTTCCGTGACAATTACAAGCTCAGCATATTTCAGCGAAATAAAAAACGGCGATAGCTTTCACATGTATGGAGAAGGTAGGTACCATTCTAACATATAATGCAGAGAAATGAAAGGGCAAAAGCGAAACAAGATGCAGCCAGTAAAATACCTTTCCTTCGCGATAACAGTCTGAATCATCCGGATCGTCATCCGGAAAGCGCGCAACGACCGCCACAGCGTTCACGCCGGAATGTTTCACTAGCGCGTCCACCGCCCTCAACAGAGAACCGGAGTTCCCAACACTCCCCGTCGACTTCCCGCATTTCGGATCGAACCATGTCTTGATCTGCTCCATGCAATCAAAGTTTAGTAGGCTCCCGAGTAATCAAGTTTGTTTTTTTCCTAACAACTCCGTCAACAATAGATGAATAGAATGCGCATGCACCTCCAGAGGGGCATCTGTGACAGCGTACTCGACCACGGGGAGGCCGAGCGAGGCCCTCGCGGCATCCGCGGCCTGCAGGTGGCGGAGCCGGAGCTCCTCCTCGATGCCGGCGTCCAGCACCAAGCCTACCTAGGTGAAATCAGTCGGTCACGAGTTGCATCAAACTGCTCTTTGCTGGTGTGTGAGATCGATGAGCCTGGTGAGCAGTCATCAACAATGTGGCAGTGTAGCACTGACCTTGTTTTGGTGGACTGGTTGAAGAGCCCAGGCGCCCTCGGCGAACCTGTCGAGCGCGTATCCCTCCACGTACAGCGCGTTGGGCATCGGCCAGTACAGCATCGCGGCGTTGAGCACCTAGTGTGTGGGAGTGGAAGCCTCAGCATGCGAGAAAGCGAATTCCAACGGAGCAATGGCCACACAAACCAGAGATAAACTTACATTGGGGTGTGATATGACGCAGTCGGCGACGGCGGCGAGGGCGCGCGCCACGGGCAGGGCGTCGCCGGCGAAGCCCCCGACGGCGGCGCCGACGCCCGTGGGGATCACCAGGACGGACGTGTACGGCCTCCTGAAGCTCGGGCTCCGCGCGTCGGCGGAAGGGGATACGGAATGTGCCCGGGCACGGCGGCGCGGCGGCGGTAGGCGAGCGGGGAGGCCCAACGGCCGCGCGAGATGAAGCGCCATTGTTTTACCGGAGCTTGCGCGGGTGAAGCGCAGAGAGAAGGATAAGGTTGGACCAACCGGGCTGCGGTAGCCCGGCCCATCCATGAGTCGGACCATTGGGCTGCTTTCCTGGGCCTCCCTTCGGCCCGTCTTCCCTGTAGATTTCCCACCATGAAGGCTCGATGGATCGCCTTCAGAAAAACAAAAACGACGACGCGCCCACCATGAACAGATCACAGAGCAGAGCACAGCTGCCTCTGTTTCTACTGGCAATTCCTCTGAAAGTTCTACGTACGCGGCTTTGCGCGGAACGAGGAAACATATATATATCAACAAGGCAGATATGCCATGCAAGGCGAAGAATATCCACCACCCATCATCGACCAATCATCAGTTCACATGAAAAAAAAGTTTATCAGTTCTTGAAACTCTATATATACGGAAACAATCCTCCCTACGACATATAAACTTGCAGTATACAACTTATATACATGCAAATATCAATGGCGTCAGCCGTTCCCTCTGTGCGCTTGTGCCTGCTGCTTCCGCTTGTTCTTCTTCTCGGCAGCTCCTTCATCCGCCCATCCGTGGCACGCACATCCCGCTCGATCATACATTCCGGTAAAGTACGTTAACTACGTAGTAGCTGAAAAGCGACATTTTCTATACTCCGTCCGTAACGTTGATATTCAGGGTGGCAGGACTTACCCGCAATGCCTACATCAAAAGAAATTTTCATACATATAGTGTACAAGCACATACACCGATATACCCTCGCGCGTGCACATAGTGGGTTAGTGTAGCTACGGTTTAATGTCCATTCACGTTTGACTAACATGTCTACATTTTTTCTAGGAGATGGCGGTGGAATAGCGAGGCAGCTGCCGGTGCCGGCGGGAGCGAACCCTTCCGGTGATAAACCGAGCGCGTGTTAACACATATGCTATGTTTTTTGCTTATTCATGTGTGTTTCTTCTCGAGTTCACTGACTAACTAGGTCTGTTCTGCAGGGGATGGTGGCGGAATAGAGAGGCCGCTGCGTGGAGCGAATCCTTCCACTCCTATGGGTGAACTACCTTCCGAAAACTAAGCTACTATATTACTTAGTGCAAGATAAATTTGAACTGTTATGTTGTTTATGCACACAGAGTGAGTTAGTGTACATATGCTTTGAAGTTCATTTGCATTGACTGATACTTCTAGATTTTGTAGGAGATGGCGGTGGGATAGCCAGGCCGGTGCCCGGAGTGAACCCTTCTGGTAAATCATCTTGCATTTAGATATGAAATAATTTTGTTTATGATTTCATGTTTTCCCTGAGCTTTCACTAATTAACTCTATATCGATCGTCTAGGGGATGGAGGCGGAATAGAAAGGCCACTGTATGGAGCAAATCCTTCAATTCCTACAGGTGAACTACTTGCAATAATCCTTCTACGTGGAGCATCCCTCAGGGTGTCTTGATCACATCCATTCGTCGCATATAACCACGAATGAAAATAACATACTATATTACTTAGTGCAAGATATGTCTTGATTTTGTAGGAGATGGTGGTGGGATAGCAAGACCACTACCCGGAGTGAACCCTTCTGGTAAATCATCTTGTGTAGATATATGAAATAATTTTATTTGTACTTTACCCCTGAGATTTCACTAATTAACTCCAAATTTTATAGGGTATGGAGGCAAAATAGAGAGGCCACTCCATGGGGCGAATCCTCCCATTCCTAAGGGTGAACTATCTTGCATTAATCCCTCCAATGGAAACATTCCCCACCGTTTCTTGATCACATGAAAACTTATCGCATATGCCCATAGAAAAAATAAGCTATTAAATTACTTAGTGCAAGAACAAAATGAACTACCACTTATATTTTGAAGTTCTTTCAACAGGACTAACATGTCTACATTTTGTAGGAGATGGTGGTGCAATAGCAAGGCCGTTGTTGAGAGAAAACCCTTCAAGACCTCGTGGTAAATTACCTTCCGCTGATATATATGAATTCATTTTGTTTTTGTTTGTATGTTTCCTAGAGTGGGACTGATTGGATTGGTATTTTGTAGGTGATGGAGGTGGAATAGAAAGGCCATTGTATGGAGCGAATCCTTCCATTCCTACAGGTGAACTACCTTCCATTAGTTCCTCTAACAGAAGCATCCCTACTACTATCCTAAACACATGCATACTTATCACATATATATGCCTACAAAATAAATAAGATACTATATAACTTAGTGTTCAAGATAAAAATCAAGCTACTATATTTGCTATGCATAGAGAACGAGTTAGTGTACCTATGGTTTGAAGTTCATTCTCTTTGACTAATATGTATACATTTGGTAGGAGATGGTGGGGGGATAGCAAGGCCACTGCCGGGAGCAAACCCTTCTAACCCTTCTGGTAAATTACCTTGTGCTGATACAGATGAGATCATTTTTTAATGTTTCCCTGAGTAGTCACTGAATAAGTCGGTATTATTTAGGTGATGGGGGTGGAATTGAAAGGCCACTACATGGAGATAATCCTTCCATTCCTACGGGTGAACTACCATGCATTAATTCTTCTAATGGAAGCATTCACAGTAGTGTGCCCATCACATGCATGCTTATCTCATATGCACGCAATAGAAAAACAAGATACCACATTACTTAGTGTGCAAAATAAAAATTTAGCTATTCCTTCTCCACACAAAGAGAGTTTGTGTTCCAATGGTTCGAAGTTCATTCGCATTGACTAAGATGTCTATATTTTGTAGGAGATGGAGGTGAGATAGCAAAACCGCTCCCTGGATTAAACCGGCCTTCTGGTAAATTACCTAGCACTGATACACATGAAATCATTTTGTTTTATGTCTGTATATTTCATGGAGTGCTCATTGATTAACTTGGTATTATGTAGGTGATGGAGGCGGAATAGAAAGGCCACTGCATGGAGTGAATCCTTCCATCCCTACGGGTGAACTACTTTGAATTAACATCTTTAACAGAAGCATCCCACATAGTGTCTTGATTTATATTGGAAAATAAATACATTTATGATTATATATGCGCCAAGCAGTGGATTTATTGATTTCTACATTGTTAGGAGGGGGCGGTGGAATACAAAGACCTCTTCTACCTCCACCATCCATCCCCACGGGTAAGGTTCAGTGCATCAAATCTGTAGGATAACGTTGCATAGAAAACAAAAATTTTCCTACCGCGAACACGCAATCCAAGCCAAGATGCAATCTAGAAGATGGTAGCAACGAGGGGATATCGAGTCTCACCCTTGAAGAGATTCCAAAGCCTACAAGATGAGGCTCTTGTTGCTGCGGTAGACGTTCACTTGCCGCTTGCAAAAGCGCGTAGAAGATCTTGATCACGATCGCTTCCGGCGCCACGAACGGGCAGCACCTCCGTACTCGGTCACACGTTCGGTTGTTGATGAAGACGACGTCCACCTCCCCGTTCCGGCGGGCAGCGGAAGTAGTAGCTCCTCTTGAATCCGACAGCACGACGGCGTGGTGTCGGTGGTGGTGGTGAAGTCCGGCGGAGCTTCGCTAAGCGTGCGGGAACTATAGAGGAGAGAGGGGCGGCTAGGGTTTGGGAGGGGGGCGCCGGCCATCTAGTGGTGCGGCCACCTTGTGGTGCTTGGGGTGGCCAGCCCCCTCCCCTTGGCCCCTCATTATATAGGTGGAACCCCAAGAGGTGGTGTCCAAGTCTTCGAATAAGACCCGAACCAAAAACCTTCCATAGGAGGGGGGAAACCTAGCCAAGCTAGGACTCCCACCAAGGTGGGAGTTCCACCTCCCATGTGGGGGGTGGCCGGCCCCCTAAGGGGAGTCCACTTGGGACTCCTCCCCCACTAGGGTTGGCCGGCCATGGAGGTGGAGTCCCATGTGGACTCCACCTTCCTTGGTGGTTTCTTCCGGACTTTTCTAGAACCTTCTAGAACCTTCCATAGAACCTTCC
This sequence comes from Lolium rigidum, assembly GCF_022539505.1. Taxonomy (NCBI): domain Eukaryota; kingdom Viridiplantae; phylum Streptophyta; class Magnoliopsida; order Poales; family Poaceae; genus Lolium; species Lolium rigidum. The sequence goes on from NC_061513.1 coordinate 301,246,798, forward strand.
GCGACATTTTATTCACATAAAATGACATCCTATATATGAATCTTATTCTCCGGACCATTCCGGAACTCCTCGTGATGTCCGGGATCTCATCCGGGACTCCGAACAAATATTCGAACTCCATTCCATATTCAAGTTCTACCATTTCAACATCCAACTTTAAGTGTGTCACCCTACGGTTCGTGAACTATGTGGACATGGTTGAGTACTCACTCCGACCAATAACCAATAGCGGGATCTGGAGATCCATAATGGCTCCCACATATTCAACGATAACTTTAGTGATCGAATGAACCATTCACATACGATACCAATTCCCTTTGTCACGCGATATTTTACTTGTCCGAGGTTTGATCTTCGGTATCACTCTATACCTTGTTCAACCTCGTCTCCTGACAAGTACTCTTTACTCGTACCGTGGTATGTGGTCTCTTATGAACTTATTCATATGCTTGCAAGACATTAGAAGACATTCCACCGAGAGGGCCCAGAGTATATCTATCCGTCATCGGGATGGACAAATCCCACTGTTGATCCATATGCCTCAACTCATACTTTCCGGATACTTAATCCCACCTTTATAACCACCCATTTACGCAGTGGCGTTTGATGTAATCAAAGTACCTTTCCGGTATAAGTGATTTACATGATCTCATGGTCATAAGGACTAGGTAACTATGTATCGAAAGCTTATAGCAAATAACTTAATGACGAGATCTTATGCTACGCTTAATTGGGTGTGTCCATTACATCATTCATATAATGATATAACCTTGTTATTAATAACATCCAATGTTCATGATTATGAAACTAATCATCCATTAATCAACAAGCTAGTTTAAGAGGCATACTAGGGACTTCTTGTTTGTCTACATATCACACATGTACTAATGTTTCGGTTAATACAATTATAGCATGATATATAAACATTTATCATAAACATGAAGATATAAATAATAACCACTTTATTATTGCCTCTAGGGCATATCTCCTTCGAGTCTCCCACTTGCACTAGAGTCAATAATCTAGTTTACATTTGTAAAGATATAACACCTTGGCCTTCCGGTGCTTTATCATGTATTGCTCACGGGAGAGGTTTTTAGTCATCGGATCCGACACGCTCGTAAACGTATGTATTTTGTAATTCATTTGCGTCTCAACGCATCACTCATTTCCAAATGAGTTGGCATTTAAATATGTTTGATCTTTCGGTGGAACCTTAATTCCGCTGTCCGAAATATGTCACTAATATTGTCACACACAATATAGCTTCAAAGTTCGACTACTGTCGGAACTACACCAAGTTCTCAAAGAACCTCTTGACTTAACATCCTTTGTCATTGTCAAAATAATGACATACTCTGCCTTCTTTTGTAGAATCCGTCACAATATTTAGAATTCTTCTAAATCTAGCATAGACAACTTCTAGCTCATTGTGCTACCTTTTAAACAACACTTAGTCTAATTTGAGATTGAAATTATATTTTATATGTGACAAAACCAATATCGGTGTAACACCTTACAGCGATTTGTTTGTCATTTCTTCATACAAAAATATATATATATATATCCTTAGTCCTTCTAAAGTACTCAAGGATATTCTTACTGTCGTCCAATGATCATCATATGAATCATTCTGGTATATGCTCATAACACTTTATAGCACATGATATCCGATTGTGTACATATTATTCGTGATCTATAATCACTCATGTGTTTTTACTCATTGAGTGTCAGATACACTCAAGTCTTGTTAAACCTTCACATGATAAGAACATTTTCTTAATATTTCTATATTGAACTACTTCAATATCCATCATATGTACTTTGACTTAAACTTATTTATGTGTTTCAATCTATCTTCATAGATCTTGACACTAAATTTGTTTCAGTCCATATCCTTTCATTGAAGTTAATTCTCAATGAAACCTTTTTAATCAAGTATATAATTACATCATTTATAACCAACTATATGTCACCTACATAAAGTATTATAAATGTGTCTTAGCGCTCCCACTTAATTTCTTGCAAATGCAAGCTTCTTCATCGTCTCTCGATGAAATCAAAAACTCTTTGACTATTTCATCCGGTGAAGATTCCAACTCCGTGATACTTACTTCATCCAATTGAAGCTTGTATACCTATCTAGTATTCCATGGACCAGCAAAACTCTTGGTTGTATCTTGTATACATACTTCGTTAAGTAGTGTATTTTGCCATCCTACTAGCATATCTCATAAAAGAAATATGTAGTGATTACTAGAATAATCCACATAGACTATAAGCATTGCTACGGAAGATCTAATCTTATCGTATTCAACTCTTTGAACTTTGTCGTAAACAATTTTTCGATAAGTCAAGCTTTCTTCAAGGATATTTCATCCAAGTCTATCAATTTCATAGATCCATTTACTTTCATAAAGTATTCATCTATCTTGGATTTCATGGCGCATGGCCATTTTAATGGAGTCAGGGCCCATCATAACTTCTTTGTTTTGTAGTTGGTTTATCATTGTTCAAAATCAATCCTTTGTCCACAAATCATTTATTTGATCACAAAGTAAACCATACCTACAAGATTCAATATGTACTTCGATCTCCATGGCTAAAACACTTTGTAGTCATGAGAGCCATGATCGTCGTGGCCGCTTCTGAAACCAATTCCGATGCTGCGCTACTCTCATCATTATGCTCAGGTTCATAAACCTTATCAAATTATATTGTCCTCCCACTCAAATACTTCACTCGAAACAATTTCTCGGAAATAAGAAACATTGACAAACACTTTTGTCTTTGTCTCGTGGGAAGAATTCCCAATTAAATCTCACGGGATAACCAACAAAGACATTCATCCGATTTTGGTTGACTATTAGGGTTTATACCCATGTCATAACTTGTATGGTGTCATTTCAACGGATCATGATGATGCTCTATTCAGTGTAAAAGCGGTAGTCACTAAAGCATAATCCACAAAAATATAATGGCATCAATATTTTATCTCATCATTGATCCAACAAAGTTTGGATATATCTCTTGGATACTTCATCATCACTATGATACTCCAAGAAACGTAAGTTGTAGAACAATTTCATAACTCTCTTAGATGTTCGCTAAAACTTGTAATTCAAATATTTCCACCATGATCCAATCATAGATATTTGATTTCTATTACGATGATTTCCACTTCATGCTGAAATTTATTTGAATCCTATTCAAATGTTTCAAACTTTTCCTTATTGAATATATCCACATATATACTCAATTCATTGTTTGAAAGTTTTCATGAAGTAGAAGAATCTTCCGCACACAACTATGCCCGATGAACCACATATATCATTATGTATGTTTTCACTAAGTTAGTTGCCCGTTCAACTCTTCGGCCTATGAACGGTATTTCGGTCATTACCTTTTAGAAAAGATTTTGCAAGTGCCAAACGATTCAACAAATCGAATGACTCCAAAAATCCATTTGCATGGAGTTCCTTCATGCGATCCTTTCTAACATGACCTAAATTGCGGTTCCACAAATAAGTGGAATTCAAATCATTTGCCTTATGGCATTTTTAGCGTCGGTGTTATGTATGTGTGTTTCACCATTAAGATTTATAATAACTTATCCATCATACATGGAGTAATGTCATAATTTGAACAACTCATTGTTTTCATTTGACCGAGCAAAATAACAATTATTAAGTTCTTTATTATAAATTCTAAGGGGTAGATAGAATACCAACGACGAACATAATAACACTTTATTTTGTTCCGGACGTGCATTCCTATCATATTCCTTGTCAGTCACTTAGGCCATTGTATTCTTGTATTGCGTTGTTTTGTATGACACTTCATACCAACCAATATGGTATTAATACCCAAGAATTTCATTGTGTGACTTAACTAGGAATACAACCATAACATGTATATCATTTATATACACCTGAGCTAGACTTTCTAGTCTTTTCTTTTCTTTTGCCAAAATATCTTTTGCAGTTTCTCTTTTAGCTTTCCTCATTATTCGGAAAAACATTTCAACATCAATAACTTCTAGGTTTGTTGGTCAAATACCAATAACCTTGAGGTTCTTACTTTGAAGTTGATCATCATATGATAAGTGTTTCAGATTTCACTATTAGTAAATTTGTAATATGATGAACAATTTCACTCATAATTTTATCCATCAATTCATGATAACTTTCTGAGACCATGTCTGTACATGCTAGGCTCATAAAGTTTAAACCTTAGTATTCGCATATGAAAAACTGGCTTGTACCCGTTGGAAGCACACGTAGAATCTATAACACCCGATCATCACGTGATGCTTCGAAACGACGAGTCTTAGCAACGGTGCATACTAAGGACAATCACTTCATGGATATGCGAATATTGTTAGTGCCCCAATAGTTGGAGGATTGGGACGCCTTGCGTCTTCAACCTTCGTACATTCCCATAAAACTTATGAGTTTATGTAGTCTCACCAAATTTATATTCTATCATCTTGCAATAAGGTCTTAGATATCACATATATCTCGTACCTTGATTATTTCTGAAAACTAAATTTTCAGCTCCTTTACTTTTCAAACAGATTTGAACTTCAAGTTTCACGGAGACAAGATAACTTTAGGTACTAATTGAAACCATAGCTCTCTGAATCAACAAAGTGAGTTTCACTAAATGTTTGCAATAGGACTTAATCATTTCTTGATTCATTAACAATACGGTACTAATCCGTAAAGTTTCTAGTCAGATTTTAACGAGTATTTCTATCTCAATTATAAGACTAGCGCATAGTAGTAAACGGATGCCAATACTACAAAATTAATTCAAAATACTACTCGGACTATGTTTATGATAATTAGTTCATGTTTTAATCTAATTACTAATGAACTCCCACTTAATACAACATCCCTCATAGTTGTAAAGTGGTACACGATCCAAATCCACTACACCAAAACCGATCATCACGTGAGATGATGTAGTTTCAATGGTGAACATCAACATGTTGATCATATCATCCATATGACTCGTGTTCAACCTTTCGGTTTCCATTGTCCCGAGGCCATGTCCGTACATGCTAGGCTCGTCAAGCAAACCCAAGTATTCCGCGTGTGCAACATGGCTTACACCGTTGTATGTCGAGTTTATCACACCCGATCATCACGAGATGCTTCAAAACGTCGAACAATGCAACGGTGCATACGAGGGAAGAACACTTTATTATCTTGATATTAATGTGAGGGATCATCTTATAATGCTACCGTCGCGATCTAAGCAAAATAAGATGCATAAAAGGATTAACATCACATGCAGTTCATATGTGATATGATATGGCCCTTTTGTCTTTGCGCCTTCGATCTTCATCTCTAAAGCACGGACATGATCTCCATCATCAACGGGCATGATCTCCATCATCGTCGGCGTAGCGTCAAGGTTCATGGCGCCGTCTTCATGGTTGTTCACCTCATGTAGCAACTATTACAACTACTTTGAAATACTACTCAACATGAAAATTAAAGACAACCATAAGGCTCCTGCCGGTTGCCACAATACAATAATGATCATCTCATACATATTCATCATCACATTATGGCTATATCACATCACCAAACCCTGCAAAAACAAGTTAGACGCTCTCTAATTTGGTTTGCATATTTTACGTGGTTTAGGGTTTTCGATATAGATCTAATCTACCTACGAACATGAACCACAACGTTGATACTAATGTTGTCAATAGAAGAGTAAATTGAATCTTTACTATAGTAGGAGAGACGAGACACCCGCAAAGCCTCTTATGCAATACAAGTTGCATGTCGAACGAGGAACAAGTCTCATGAACGCGGTCATGTAAAGTTAGTCCGAGCCGCTTCATCCCACTATGCCATAAAGATGCAAAGTACTCAACTAAAGATAACAAGAACATCAACGCCCACAAACCATTGTGTTCTACTCGTGCAACCATCTATGCATAGACACGGCTCTGATACCCATTGTAGGATAACGTTGCATAGAAAACAAAAATTTTCCTACCGCGAACACGCAATCCAAGCCAAGATGCAATCTAGAAGATGGTAGCAACGAGGGGATATCGAGTCTCACCCTTGAAGAGATTCCAAAGCCTACAAGATGAGGCTCTTGTTGCTGCGGTAGACGTTCACTTGCCGCTTGCAAAAGCGCGTAGAAGATCTTGATCACGATCGCTTCCGGCGCCACGAACGGGCGGCACCTCCGTACTCGGTCACACGTTCGGTTGTTGATGAAGACGACGTCCACCTCCCCGTTCCAGCGGGCAGCGGAAGTAGTAGCTCCTCTTGAATCCGACAGCACGACGGCGTGGTGTCGGTGGTGGTGGTGAAGTCCGGCGGAGCTTCGCTAAGCGTGCGGGAACTATAGAGGAGAGAGGGGGCGGCTAGGGTTTGGGAGGGGGGCGCCGGCCATCTAGTGGTGCGGCCACCTTGTGGTGCTTGGGGTGGCCAGCCCCCTCCCCTTGGCCCCTCATTATATAGGTGGAACCCCAAGAGGTGGTGTCCAAGTCTTCGAATAAGACCCGAACCAAAAACCTTCCATAGGAGGGGGGAAACCTAGCCAAGCTAGGACTCCCACCAAGGTGGGAGTTCCACCTCCCATGTGGGGGGTGGCCGGCCCCCTAAGGGGAGTCCACTTGGGACTCCTCCCCCACTAGGGTTGGCCGGCCATGGAGGTGGAGTCCCATGTGGACTCCACCTTCCTTGGTGGTTTCTTCCGGACTTTTCTAGAACCTTCTAGAACCTTCCATAGAACCTTCCGCGACATTTTATTCACATAAAATGACATCCTATATATGAATCTTATTCTCCGGACCATTCCGGAACTCCTCGTGATGTCCGGGATCTCATCCGGGACTCCGAACAAATATTCGAACTCCATTCCATATTCAAGTTCTACCATTTCAACATCCAACTTTAAGTGTGTCACCCTACGGTTCGTGAACTATGTGGACATGGTTGAGTACTCACTCCGACCAATAACCAATAGCGGGATCCGGAGATCCATAATGGCTCCCACATATTCAACGATAACTTTAGTGATCGAATGAACCATTCACATACGATACCAATTCCCTTTGTCACGCGATATTTTACTTGTCCGAGGTTTGATCTTCGGTATCACTCTATACCTTGTTCAACCTCGTCTCCCGACAAGTACTCTTTACTCGTACCGTGGTATGTGGTCTCTTATGAACTTATTCATATGCTTGCAAGACATTAGAAGACATTCCACCGAGAGGGCCCGGAGTATATCTATCCGTCATCGGGATGGACAAATCCCACTCGTTGATCCATATGCCTCAACTCATACTTTCCGGATACTTAATCCCACCTTTATAACCACCCATTTACGCAAGTGGCGTTTGATGTAATCAAAGTACCTTTCCGGTATAAGTGATTTACATGATCTCATGGTCATAAGGACTAGGTAACTATGTATCGAAAGCTTATAGCAAATAACTTAATGACGAGATCTTATGCTACGCTTAATTGGGTGTGTCCATTACATCATTCATATAATGATATAACCTTGTTATTAATAACATCCAATGTTCATGATTATGAAACTAATCATCCATTAATCAACAAGCTAGTTTAAGAGGCATACTAGGGACTTCTTGTTTGTCTACATATCACACATGTACTAATGTTTCGGTTAATACAATTATAGCATGATATATAAACATTTATCATAAACATGAAGATATAAATAATAACCACTTTATTATTGCCTCTAGGGCATATCTCCTTCAAAATCCTAATAAAAGAAACATCTCCTTATGTATTTAAGCACATAAAAAATGTGTATCATCATAAAAAAGGAATGATCGAGTTCACCTTGTTGCAGGAGGCAATGGAGATGGTGTTTGACGCTGGAACAGAAAAGACTGGGCTCGTCTCCAACCACTACTGATCAAAGCACAAGGACTAGCTCACCAAATATATCTATAAATTTCATAATTGTTTAGTAAAGTCTTCATATCTGGTTTTGTTTCCTTCAAAATAGATGTATCAATGTAATAAGAGTACTCTGAGGAACGAGTTGACGTTCTGAATTATGGAGTGGAGTTATATATAAGCATAAATATATTAAATATGGTTGTGCTACTTCTTAATTACATGAATATTGTGTAAATTAACTCCACATAAGTTCCATACTACGATTTATGGAATCATGTGATTTTTTCAAATTATAACAAAATATCAGCGCGTTTTTTTATTTCGTGGACTGTATGATGAACATGATAGAAGTAAATTTGGTTGAATATCGAATCAATGTAAGCTCGTAGAAATGTCGATAATTTTCTATTTATATTTTTTTTAAGAGAAGACCTCCTCAAGAGGGGCCTGGCATTTTTATGAAAGCCAGACAAACACAACAGATCTTACAACTGGAAGAACCAGTTCAACAAAAGAAAAAAAACAGGAAATACAAAGACCACCACCGCCCACAGCAAAAAGAAAGAAAGGCAACACCCACACAGGGGATCCACACTAGACGGCATGATCAACCAATCCCTCTTCCAGTGCCTGCCGTCAACGATATCTTTCGGGCCATCGTCTTCAAGTGATCCATGAGCGTCCTCCAGTCTTGCTCAAGCTCTTCCGGCCAAATGCATTTCCATTGCGACAAAAGATTACTCATTTTATACACAACCTGTAAAGATGAGGAAACAACTTTCCCATTAAAAACGACATTGTTGTGAGATTTCCAAATTGACCAGGCCATCGCCCGAAAAATAACCCACCCAACCTGCTTCGTCCTAGCACCCGGCGCATAAAGAGCCACACGGACAAAATCATTCCATTTCATCGGTGCATCACTCCACCCAAGTGACTCACGCATGCACCACCAACTAAAATGCGATAGAGGGTAGGCAAAGATTAGATGGTTCACTGTCTCCACCTCCCCACAAAGACAATACCCAAGCTGACCCGGCCACCCTTTCGCAGCCAAATCCGCCGCCACCTGCACGCGACCCTTAACACACATCCAGGCGAATAGTTTAATCAAACACATGTGAGCATGCCAAAAATCCATGATCCCCAAATCCCTCCCACACGGGTGCAAAATCATCTCATAGCTAGATCTAACTGAGAATTTCTGATTCTTAGTTAGCGCCTAGACAACAACCATCATCCTGGTTAGAAAAATGAAAACTAGACAAGAATTTTTTTAAGTCATACCATTCCTCCACCTCCTGAGAGCCAAAAGAACGATGGAAAGAGAGCCCCACGCCCCCTCCCGCAACCACATAAGCAACTGAAACATCAATCTACTCACAACAAGCATAAAGCGCAGGATAAATCAGCTTCAAGGGCACCAAACCCAGCCACACATGCTCCCAAAAATTGGTATTTTGCACATCTCCAAATCTATATTCCGTACCACGCTTCACCTAGTGTTTGATCGCATGGAGCCCTTTCCAAAATTGAGACCCACCATAACTTTCAGACTGGATTAGCTCCCTGATCCTAGATCCTTTTTCCTAAGAAGCTTAGAGAAAAATCTAATCCCATGATTGTAACTTCATTATCCACTGATTGTAAGAAAGCCACATTCCTGGTTTTACTATCCACAAACCCAAAACCTCCAAATTCCTTTGGTTTCGGAAGGTTCTGTCATCAAATCATATGGTACTTATGTTGGTCACCTGAGCCTTCCCAGTAGAACTTGGCCCTAGACATGTCCAGTTTATGATGAATACCATCCAACAAGAGATAGAAGCCCATAACATAAGATGCAATGTTGTCCAAACAAGAATTGATAAGCACTGATCTCCCACCTGTTGAAACCGGATGCCACATCCCAAGTCTCTTCATTACTTTAGAATTCAAGAAAATCAAACTCCGAAGCCAACAGCTTCCTGCTGCCGCTATAGGAACCCCCAAATATTTTGTTGGGAACGAGCCAACCTTGCAGTTAAACAGATTGGCCACTCTTATTCGTTCCTCATCCTCAACCCCAACCACAAATACTTCACTCTTTTCATAATTATTTTTTAGTCCAGACATTGCTTCATAACAATACAAAAGGAATTTCATTGTAACAATCGACTGTTCCGTCAAGTCAAGGAAAAACAATGTATCATCTGCATACTGCAAATGAGTCAGACCACCATCCACCAAGTGAGGAACCAAGCCCCTCAAATGGCCACTCTCCTTAGCTGTCGTGATCATTGCATCGAGAGCCTCTCCTATAATGTTAAAAAAGCAGCGGAGATAATGGATCCCCCTGCCTCAAACCCCTGAAGGTACGGAAATACTCACCATTTCTCACCATTTATATTGATGCAAACTCCGTCTGTTTCCACATCCCACGAAATCCATTCAACCCACTGGTCACAGAACCCTTTCTTCCTCAAAACTTCTTTAAAAAACGACCATTGTACCTTGTCGTAAGCTTTCTCGAAATCGAGTTTGAGGACAATGCCCTGCGCTTTCGTCCTTTTCAACTCATTAAGGACTTCATGGAGGACACCTACACCCTCCAAGATGTCACAACCCGACAAAAAAGCAGCTTGAGTGGGATGAGTCATTTTCTCAGCAACCCGAGTCAACCTCACCATCAAGACCTTTGTAATAATTTTAAAGACCACGTTTAGTAAACAAATCGGCCGGTAATATTTTATCACATTAGCATCTTAAATTTTCGGAAGTAGCGTGATCACCCCATAGTTCAACCTCTCAAGGTTTAACCTACCAGCATGTAGATCATCTAACATTTCTAACTGTTCCTTTGATTTCAGACAAGAATTCCTTGATTTTCTATTTATAGTAAGAATCGATAATGTGGAATTTAGGATGACAGATTTTAGAAAATACTATTAGTCAACCTAGACACCTTCTTTTATCCAATCAGGAATTAGAAATTATACCTAGATAACATGGATCATCTTGGGCCGTCCAAAGTGCTGATAACCTTCCCCTAGGCCAGTTATCAAGGCAAGAGACGGGCCACCATTTTGCTCTGAATACCGAGGCCCCCACCAACTGGCCTTCTGGCCCCCACTTGTCAGCCAATTGGACCAAGTTGTCACATCCCCTCGCCACTCGACGAGAGACGAAAGGAACACGAAGCTTCGCCGGCCGCCATGTCGCCGCCGTCCCTGTGCGCCGCCGCCTGCTCCACCCCTCTCCGCGCCGCGCCGCCCCCTCTCCTGCGGTTCCGCCGCCCCGCCTCCTCCTCCGTCTCCGTCTCCGCGTCCCGTGCCGCGGCCCCGTCCGTCTCCGACGACCTGGTCCTCCGCATCGCCGAGCAGCTGGAGGACTCGGCGGCCGCCGCCCCGCTCCTCGACCCGCTCCGCGCCGCCTCCGCGCTCTCCCTCCTCTCCACGCCCTGGCCCACCCGCCGCGCCAACGAGGCCTTCCGCTTCACCGACATCTCCTACCTCCGCTCCCTCCCCATCTCGCTCCCCGCCCACACCCCCTCCCTCGCGCCGCCGCCCTCCCCCGACGCCGAGTCCCACGTCCTCTTCTCCGACGGCCTCCTCGTCTCCGCCGCCGGCGCCCACGTCGCCGCGCTCGCCGACATGCCCCCGGGCAGCGCCCGTGACCGGGCGGCCGCCGCCGTCGCCGCCTCCGCCCAATTCTCCCACAGGGACATCTTCTACGACTTCAACGCCGTCGGCGCGAGCGACGTCGCCGTCGTGTACGTGCCCGAGGGGGCCAAGATGGCCGGCGACCCGGTCCACATCATGTTCGGTTACAGCGGCAGCGACGGTGCCAGCATGATGATGTCCAACCCGAGGGTTCTGGTGATTGCGGAGAAGGGCGCGGAGGTGGCCATCGTGGAGGAGCATTTTGGGACTGGGGAAGGCTGCTATTGGGCCAACCCGGTGGTGGACATCATCGTGGAGGAGGGCGCTAGAGTGGTTCATTCCTATGTGCAGCGGCAGTCGTCCGCCGCGGCGCATACCAAGTGGACCACCGTGCAGCAGGTGCGGCTGTCTTGTGCATTCAGTTTATTTGACCTTGGCTTTTGCTTGCATAAATGTTGTGATACTGGTGCTGTTAGAAGTTTGGCTGGGCTATATAATTGTTTGCACATTCTGCTACGACAGTGATCAGTGATAAGGAGAGAACCTAAGTTGATTCAGTTAAGAACAGACTTGATTACATTTAATATGATGATTATACGTAGCAGTAATTATAGCAGCTATATTGGTGTTGCAATTGCATATAATCATGTTTGCTCCTGTTGTCTACTGTTCTAGCGGTTATCCATGGCATCAGGTGATTATATTTGATGTTATAGTGTAAGAGTAGGATATAAATAATGATCAATGAGTTAGTTCGTTAAGTCGGTCTTATGTAATACCAGATACAGAAGGAGAACATGATTATTCGAAAATTATTAAAGAGACCGGGAGTAAGACTCCCCTGACTTCTTAAACTAATTTAGTGGGCTAACAGGATCATTTTGATTGTAGAAAAACAAGACATGCGTTCAATTAGCATACAATAGAACTAAATAGATCCCCTAGAAGCTTGCAATTCAGAGTAATGATTTTAATGGCTTAGTTTCATTGTTCACAATTGCTCTTCCTATGAAACTGGAAATATCTTTGCTGTGCTCCTATGCATTCATCTTATCTGATTATGGGTTTTGCATAAATGTTGTAATACTGGTGGTGGTAGAAGTTTGGCTGAGCTATATGATAGTTTGACACATTCAGCTTGGACAGTGGTCAGTGATGATTAGAGAACCTAAGCTGAATCAATTATGAGGAAACATCGTTACAGTAAATAAATGATTGTATGAAGAAGTAATCACATAAATACTTGACTGCTTGAACTATATTTCTGTTGCGATTGCAAATAATCATGTTTGCGCCTGCTGTGTACAGTTCTAGTGGGGTTCTGTGGTACTAGGTGTTTATATTTACTGTTATATTTAAAATTAGGATATAAATATTGATCAATGAGTTACTCTGTTAAGTCAGTCTTATGTCACACCAGATACAGAAGAACATGGTCATCTAAAAATAAAGAGACCAGGTTGAAGACTCCCCCTGACTTTATAATCAAGTTGTTAGTCCTTAAAACCTGGCTGAGTGGGACAACATTATCATTTGATTGTAGAAAACGAGACATATGTTGAACATAGCTTGCATTACAGAGTAATGGTTTAATGCTTTGTTTCATTGTTCTCTAGGTGCTCTTCCTATGAAATTGGACATAGCTTGCTGTTTCGCTACTCATTACTGAGTCAGTTGCTAATTCGATCCGATTAGGAATACAAATAGTCAGACTTATTTGGTTGATTCTAGGGGGCAGTAATCACATCAATATTTGTTTGTTTGAGCCATAGTGCAATTTGAACTACACATTATCACATCTCTGCTGTCCTAGAGGTTGATATCAGGGGTCTGCTTGCTGTCATAATGTCAAAATATGACCACATAGCATATCTGTCAACAAGGAAACCAGTGGATTTCCCAGAAAACTAAAGGAAGCCAGTGAAATCAGCCTTAGTGATACCAAGCTTAGTATGTACGCTTCTGTAATGATTTAAATTAACCATCCATGAAATCAAACAGACATTTAGTAGACTGAACTTTCAGAGTAATGACCACATAGCTTATCTTATCCTGCTTTTAGTGTTATTCCTATGAAAATGGATTAATGGAAAGAGCTCACAGTATGCATATTCATTGCTGAATCAGTTGCCAGGTATCTATATTTCAGTGCCTACGAAAATGTGGCATGCAAAGAAATTTGTATTAAAGTAAAGCTTATTTGAAAGAGAATAGTCAGTCTCATTTGTTGTTCGTTTCTATTTTTCAGTGCGTATGAAAAATGTGGCATTTAAAGTTTTTTTTAAGTAAAAGCTTATTTCATAGAGAGTAGTCAGTCTCATTTGTTGTTCGTTCTTTTCAGAATACATCTAGTACATATGAGTTTGTTGAGGTCAGCACTGGAGGAAGACTGAACAGGCACAACCTTCACATCCAGCAATTGGGTCCAGAGACGGTCACGGAATTATCAACGTTTCACTTAACATCTCAGAATAAGCAGATTCATGATCTGCATAGCAGATTAATACTTGATCACCCAAGAGGTTATTCACGTCAGCTGCACAAATTGATTGCTTGTGGTTCAGGAAACGGTATTTTTGATGGAAATATCCAAGTCAACAGGTATTTATTTGCTGAGACTGCTTGCATGTGTTAACCTTTTCTTCTCTGAAAGGAAAACTCTACGATCATTTTTGAAACCGCATTGCAGAAATGTATATTTCTTAGTTTGGAGTAACATCTTACTAGTCCTATGTAAATTCTTTGATTACCTTACATCCTTACTGTTGCTGAAAATAGCACTTTGTCAGATTAGTTTTGCCGTTCCATGATGATTTAGGATAATGCGCTAGTTTTAGTTTAAAGTAGTGATATGCTCATGAAAATGCAACAAGTGAACTAACAAAAGCATGTTCTGATTGTATTTTTTGTACGCTTGTTATAGCAGTACAAAGCAAATGTAGCATTTTACATTTTAGGAAATGTACGCTGTAATTCTGTTTCACCTATTGTGACATTGTCTGTATAGGACCTAACATTAGAAAACATTGCATTTATTGTAGTTGTTGTAGCCGTAGAAAACAATTAATATAACATTTTACTATTTTATAAGAAATGCATACTGTTCCTCCTATTATAACATTGTCTATACGACCCAATATATGAGAGGACAATTGTGTATACGACCCAATATGAGAGGACATTGTATTTATGGCATTGACAAAGCTTATAGTTGCATCAGTATATTTTGCTGGCCTGATGTTTAATGATGTTGATTCGACAGGTATGCACAGCAAACTGATGCAGGGCAACAAACCAAGTGTCTTCTCCTCTCACCAAAGGCTGTTGTGAACGTGAAGCCAAACCTTCAGATCATCGCTGATGATGTCAAATGCACACACGGAGCTGCCATCAGCGGTGACCTTGACCCAAACGAGCTCTTCTATTTCCAAGCTAGAGGCGTCGATGTCAAAACAGCAACTGATGCCCTGCTTTTCTCGTTCGGAGCCCAAGTGATAAACCGCATCCCGTTTAAGCCCGTAGAGCAAAAGGCATTGGCACAGCTCAAGGAGTTGCTCACCCTGTCAAGGCAAAGCAACTGATGAGATACTCCGAGATGCTCGTTGGCGTAGCTCAATACATTTTGGTTGAGATGGAAAGAGTAGGGCACGAATGGTTGGACCGTTTGGATTCAACACAAGGTGAGGTAGTACAACTATGTTGGTTAACTGTGATAAAAAAATACCACCCTAGCCTTTTTTTTCTTCAAATTCAGCATATCATCTGTAAATTACTTGTTTATCCCTATCAAAGGCAAGAATGCATGAAGAGCTTCTTCGGTAGTAGATGTTTGTTCAATACAAACTAGTATTATGTGCGTGTTTCGGCAACTGATAATTCAATTCAGCAGCAGACTTCAAATTAAGGGTTGATGCCAAGCGCTGTAAAGAAAAAAGAAAGCTGTAAAAAAGAAGAGTCCATGCCAGGCGGTTGACCTGTCGTCCAGATTTTAGTGGTAAATTATTGCTGCATCAGAACTCAACTTTACTTTATTATACATACCAAAATTTTGTTTGAGCATCACGGTGGCAGGTGATCTTTTCTGTTATCTGAATTTCATGTGTGTGAAGTATATATGTATGGCCTGAGTTCAGCCATCGACACTGGTCGTGCGAATTTGGTGGCCTTCTCCTTGGTACGTGAAATCAGTGGGAATCAACTTAGTGGCATACCTGCATCAACGAAGCAGGATCAAGTTGCATATATAGTTGCATACTTCCCTATATAGGAAGAGTAAGAAACACATCCCAGGTTTGTGATTACAAACTTGAGGCTCCGAGGTTTCCAGAATGTTAAAAGTAAGATTCCCATAGTGTGCTGCCTCTTCACTAGCCCAACAACCAGCGGCCTACTCCCTCCCCCCTCGCACAGCTTCCTTGTTCTGCAATACCAACAAATCCAGTTCTTCTATCTTTTCACATGATTGAAGCTTGCGACTTCCCTATATCAGCAAGAACAAAGTTTTTCTCTGAAAAGAACACAAAAGAATGACCAATTATCCTAGATGATAAGATAAAGAATAAACCTCAAGCTAAACTGTTGAGTAGCCAACTTAGGTAGATCAAGTAAGCAAACTTATTCGTGTTCAGAAGCCAACTTGATCAAATTTAAAAACCAACTATCCTAACCCTAACCCTAAACCCCAACCCTAACCCTAACCTAACATAACAATTCTACTCATTTCGCTCCACGAGACAATTCAACATCAGATGAACCGAGCACGGATCAAACATACTGGGCATAATAATGTAAACTATGATATGTGCAATGACAACATAATTATAACATCTAAAGAACCTTTACTCAATCGGTGCCTATACTCATATTTGGAATGAAGCTTGCTGCTGAACAGAAGCTTACTAATGTGTCGCTGGAGTCGGACAGTTCCGTGGCAATGGCAGCCTCCGCTAGCTCTGCTCCAAACCACTCACATATATGAAGTATTTACAGAGATATTGCTGAAGCCAATGCTCTGTTCCGTGAGTGCCCTGTCTCACATGTTATGAGAAAGCTCAACTCTGTAGTTCATTCACTTGCCAAACAAATTAATAGTTAAGGTGTGTGTATCCGCTGATTTGTACCAGTGCCATATGTTGTCGTTGATCTAGATAAGAAAGATGATGTAAGCCTTGGTTATGAGTATACTCACATGTTTCATATTACGACAGACTAATGGCAATTTTTTTCTGTTTTTAACCAACGGAGCAATCAAAATAGATAAACCTGTAGAGCAACCAAAACCGATAAGAAGCCTACACAGCACTACCAGGAGGCAAAACGCCAGACAAAAGCTGCTCAGTTTCGTATCTTGATTTCAAATGATTTGAGACGAAACTACACCTAGAGGGATGAGACATCATCCACCCATTCCCTCAGTCTAGAGAGAATGCCCGTTGAGGAGCTCCCTGAAGAAACCAGAGATCTCCTTTATTTTTGCAAACTCTGATTCTGAGTGAAAATAGGGTTCTAAGTGAATTGCTGCATAGTTTTGGCCTAGTCAGACAACTGAAGTGTTCGCGTGATACATATTGTGACTGGCTACAAGTGCATGATTGCATGGACATCCCTACAAGACCTATCATTGGTTGTAGACGTCATCAGCTTCCTTTTCTTGGCAGAAGGGCTGAGCAAGCTAAAAGAGATCAGAGACCTCCACACTTGGGCTCATTGGGAGCGTGGTAATATTACTTAGTTTCACTCAGTGGCTAATGGTAGAAAGAGGAAGACAACAATTTTCTGTCTTGATGGAGAGAACCGAAATATTCATGCTGAGGGAGAGTTCGAAACACACATCTATTACTTCTATAAGAATCTCTTCAGGAAGGAACAGAGGGGACGTCGGAGACTGTATGATAACACATGGTCTGATCAACATAGAGTGGTACCTACAGACAATTCACTCATAATCAGACCCTTCCCTTGGGAAGAAATAGATGGAGTAATAAAAGAACTAAATATTAGCACTGCTCTAGATCCTGATGGTTTTATAGTGATTTTCTTGAAGAAATGCCGGGGTACGATCAAGTTTGAGGTCAAAGCTATTTTAGATTATTTTTATTTAGGGCAAAGGGAGTTAGGGAGAATTAAGTCTGGTGTTCTATCTTTGATTCCAAAGGTGAAGGGAACTACTAGTTTGAAGCAGTTCAAACCATGTGCTATTTTCAATATGATCCTTAGAGAAGTTACCAAGATTTTTGCTTCAAGACTGGCTCCTGTTGCTCACTCTATTATCAATCCTTGTCAAACTTCCTTCATCAAGGGGAGGCAAATTTATGATGGGATTGTGGTAATTGAAGATGTCCTTCATTAGTTGAGGATTAAGAAACTGTCTACCATTCTTCGAAAGCTGGATTTTGAAAAGGCTCATGATAGGGTTGATTAGGAGTTTTTGGAAGAAGTCTTGCTTAAAACAGTTTTGATCTTATTTTGGTTAATTTGGGTAATTTTAACTATGAAGAATGGGCATCTTCCCGTTAATATTAACTAGGAAAAGTGCCCGTGCGTTGCTACGGATTAATTTTAGCCGAATATATTGTTGATCGTTTAATCATAAAATTGCCAGGTGTGATTACTCATTCCACTCTCAAGCCGTGCTTCTTTCTTGAGTGTTGATTTTTGTTGAATATCACACTATTTATTTATTATGCATGCAAGGCATAGGATGAGGCGTTTTTGCTCCCGGGAGAATTCGCTCCCAGTTTTTGAAATGTAGTTAAAAATTTCGAATAAAAATTGACGTGTACATCTCAACATCATATGTGCTTAGAAAGTTGTTTCACGGAAAATTGACATTTTCAATATCGTGTGAAAAAAACAAAATTTGGTCCTTAAAAAAGTTTTTCATGAGCATTTCTTTGTCTTTTAAACACTGGACACAAAAAATGTCTTAGTCTGATGCTTCCAATTTTTGCCATTAGTTGTGCTTATTATGCTTATTCTAAGGGCATCAGCAGCGGCTCAGCGACCGTTTGTGTCCGTCGTGATCGGAAATGCGTCTGGGGCCTGTTACAGACGCGGTCGTCCGCTTGCATAGGCATAGGCCAGCAGCCACCCCGACACGGCACCACCTCGATCTATTTCCCATCAGCAGCTAGATGCACTCATTTATTCTTATGGCTGAGGTGTCTCTCCCTGTTATTTCCCATCAGCAGCTAGCTGCACTTATTTTTTTCTTATGGCTGAGGGGTCTCTCCCTGTTCCCGTCAGGTAGGTGCTCTACGGCAAGGTCGACTATTTGTTTCCTTTCATCTGAGCAGCTGATCCCTCTCTCACACCGTCCTTCATCGGCTTGCTAACGACCAAAGAATCTGCCTATATATACCGGTGAAATTTCCTACAACAAAACGGGGTGGGACTAATAAAGGCATACTTTGTACGTAGCCATTGGCTTATAGCTAAGCTAGCTCAATTTTTTACGATTGTACTTGTGTCCTGGCCTTTGTACCGCTCGGCAGGGCCTATACGTTTGGGCCCTTGATCGGCCCGAGAAGCCATTCCTCGTTCTGCTACATAGTCGTTCTTCTCCGGCCCTACCAGGCTCCAACGTCTCTGCCCCCACCAGTCTTTCTATCCTGGCAGTCCCCATCCCTCTCTCTCTCCTCTACTGAGATCTCGAGGGAGACGCGCAGCCTGGAGCTCGATGTAGAGCCGCCCCCTCTCTCTGGCACCCTCCCGTTGGAGCTCGAGTCCAGGAACGGCGCTCATCTTAGAGTTCGACCGATACGGCGGCCTCGCCGGAGACCATGCAGCGCGTCGTCTTCGAGGGGGCCTCGATTGGGTGGGAATCGTGGAGCGAGGAAGGATATCGATCGGGAACAAAAGAAAGAAACCAACCGGTACGGTGGTACCAGTGTGTTAAATGTAATTTTGTGGGAGGGCAAAACGGGCAAAATAAATGTTGGACGAAAAATTTGGCAAAAGCCTTAGCTCCTTTATTATTAGGTATAGACTAGGACAAAACCCGTGCGTTGCTACGACGTCTAAAATTGAGCATGTTTCGTAAACCTAAAACTCTTGCTACGACGTCACATTAAATAAAATGAAAGACCTTTTATATATTTATAAATGAATAGGAAACATGCTCATGCATTAAAAAAGGAGAGCAACATATATGTTGCAACCGTTATCGGGCGTCCATCCTGTGGAGTTGATAATGCCACCATGATGACGAGCTCTTACTCCGTGTGGTTGTTAAAAAAGATTACTGGTGGCCGCATCTTCAATGAACGACCTATCGATAAAGATGATGATGAAGTCCGTAGAGTCCTTGTCGAGGACGATAGGGTTAGCCTTGTGGTATATAGATTAATATTTTTTTTCATTTGCAACATAAATGAAGTAGCTTCGCTACAATTTGCATATTACAAAATGACATAAATTAAAAACTGAAATTAAAATAAAATTATAGATGAGCTAGAATTTACTGAAAATTGAAAGCAAATTAAAGCATGAACTAAAAACAATTTTGCATACACACAAGGATTTGTCTCATGACATCTCTTACTGGTGAGGAGAACACGAATTAATTTCCAATCAATGAGACGAACAAATGTAAGAACCGAAAACGATGCCTGCTAATATGGTCAGGTAGAGCTCTATTGCTCCAAACAATCAACATCTGAAAGATCCATTGGATTGGATAAAAGAGTAGCCTGAATCCACCCGGACATCCGGTGCGGTAGCAACTTTATTTCAGCGAGCGCAGGAGGAGCAGCAGTAGCGATGACGCTATAGCGGCGACCACTGTTTTCTTATTCTACTACTTTCCGGCGTCGAGTCTGTCTCCATTATGTCCCGGCACATCGTCCATGTCACCGAGCATTTCCCACATGAGATATATCTACGCACTTCCTTGCACATCTTTCCCAGCCGTTGTAAGCTCTTCTTCCCTCTTCTCTCTAGCGGTGCTGGCCTGTGAGATGTTTGTCGTCTTTTTTCTGAATATTCCCATGGTCTGTTGTTGATGAGCAGAGAGAACCAAAGCCCAGAATCCTCCAGATCCTCTTCTATTAACGATGCTCGTCTTTTGTCGAGGAAGCCTAGGCAGTAGGGCGGAGGATGCGCGCGATGGGGATAAACCAGATGCTCTGAATCTCCTGCATGAGCCCGTAGCCGCTCCTGTGTTGAGCTGAATCAAGCAATCGATCTTCCGCTTTCCCTTGGTCATGCAGGCGCCCAGGCACGACGCAGCTCGCCCATGTGCTTATTCTGGTCGTCCACCTAGCATACGTGCTCAATCTCGAACGAGCTAGGACGCGTCGGGATCCATCGGCCCTGTGAAACGCCGTGCAGCCTGCCTGGTTCGGGCAAAAGTTGCAGAAGATATCTTATGCTTCCCCTTCGTCATGCAGGCACCCGCAACCTCTTGTCGTCGGCTGTCGGCGAGCTCGACCTAGGCGCCGCCGCCGACTGATTTTCGATCGCTCACATGGCTGAAGATTTAATTGATCGTTCTATGGCGGCCGTTCTGATTTAGATACATAGATACGACTAACCCTGCCTAGCTAGGCACCCGGACTTGCTAGGATGTTTTAGTTTGGATCGATCCGTAGTCCTTCCACATAACGTGGGGTGCTAGCTAGCTGTTTTGATTTGGATCGAACTCTGTGTGCGTGTAGACGGACGAAAGCGCACTTTAAGTTGGACCAAAACGTATTTAGACAACCAAGGAAACGTTAGCTCCTTTATTATTAGGTATAGATAGATGGGGGAGCAAGGGCCTTATTTCAATACCTCCAGGGGAGTGAGACACGGAGACCCACTATCAGTTCATCTGATCGATTTATTTCGTAACTATCTGGCACAAACATGTAGCAGAAGAGCCTTTAACTAATCATCGACCGCAAATGTAACCTTGTCTTTGTCTTCTATATGGTAGTGATAGAGTGATTGCTGGTCATATGGGGATGTCACCGTGGGTGATATTAGCAACATAAATTGTTGACAAGGACCTTGCAACTGACGAGACTATATATCCAGGGCGAGTAATAAAATTGATTAGTCCTCTCCCGACCCCTCCCCTACCCCTCCTCTCCCGACCCCTCCCCAACCCTAACCGCCGCCGCCGCTGCCGGTAGCGCCGCCGGGGCAAAGACCCTCGGGGCGTGGCGGCGGCGGGGGCCTCTCCTTGCCGACGTGGGGGACGGCGGACGGGCTCTCCCCTCCTCGACGCACGCGGCGGCGGCCAGCATGGATGGTGATGGGCGGCGGCGGCTCTTGCGCTGCAGTCTCCCCCCTTCCCTCCCGTAGGCTTCCACCCGCGGAACACCGGCAGGGCTGGTGGTGGGCAGCGGCCAGGCCCTCGGTCTGTGCCATGCCCTCCCCCCCGCCTCTCGTCGGTGCGTGGAGGCGATCTCGGGCTTCTTCCGCATCACGAGGGCGCCCGGGGCAGCAGCCTTGGGTTCGACGGAGGAGGTGGCTCTGTTCTACGCCGGAGAGGGTCGGCCTGCGGTTGGTGGTGGTGGATCTTTTGATCTATCACCGCGATCCGGCGGTGAGATGGAGGGGCATGGAAGCCGGCGATGGTGTCGCCGGTGGAGGGTTGGATTGGCCAGCCCGGGATGGTCGCCGATGTGGGGGTCCGACCTGTATAAAGGCGGCGGTCCTAGGGCCTCTCTTGCGTGAAGAGGAGGACCTACCGGAGGCCCGGACTCGTGATCCGGCCGGGGGTTGAGTTCCGGAAGGCTCCGCCGGCGAATGTAACAGGTGCTTTGCCCGGAGTTTGCTGGATCGGAGGTATTCGGTCGTGCGCACCCATGCTTTTATTCCGACCGATTGGTTCTGGAGGGAGCGGCGCGAAGCTCTTTTTCTGTGTTGACATCAAGTGACTATGGATCCATGATGAAAGTCGGAAGAAGAGAATTTCATGAATGCCAGAGGGGAGGACTAGCTAGGGGAGGTTCAAGTCTTCGTGCTATTGAGAGACTTGCTTGGTGTTCCGGGCTTCACAACAACGGTATGAAAGTGGGGGCGATAACACAGGTGAAGTGCAGAGTCCTACCTTTCAGGGTGAAAACCCAAGGTCTGGCCTTAACTGGTTATGCCTGGCAATGATCTTGGTGGAGGCATTGTTTTGAGAGCGGGGACTATCTTCGGGATGAAAACCTAAGATCTTTGATCGGGCGACGACGGTGTTTGAGCACTTTTCCCTTCTTGGAGGCGTCGTTTTTTGGAGAGTCTGTAATTCACGTGTTGTCTTGGTGGTGGATGTATTGCTGTTGTTAGGCCCGAGATACTGTAGCGGGACTTTTGTTTCTTAGTTTTCTTTTCCTTTTTTTGGATGTGTGTATCCGTAGTGCCATCAAATAGTTTCTCGAGCTCGTTATATACTTCCTTGTATGCCACCATGCTATCATTGACTGCATCACATTGGTTCATGACTTGCTGGACCACCAATTGTGAGTCGCCAAAGATTTTTAGTCGAGTTGCACCGCAAGCTTCTGCCATCTTCATCCCGTGTATAAGAGCTTCCTACTCTGCCTCATTTTTGACGCATTTGGAAACTTCATCCGTAAGACATATTTTAATTTGTCGCCTTCAGGTGATATGAGTATCACGCCTGCTCCAGCTCCTTCTAACCTTTTGGACCCGTCGAAGTTCATAGTCCAGGTTCTCGATAAATCCGGAGGCCCTGTATTTTGTAGCTCCATCCACTCTGCGATGAAGTCTGGCAAAATTTGCGACTTTATTGCTTTTCTTTTTTCATACGTGATGTCCCGAGGAGAAAGTTCTATTCCCCAAAGGGAGACACGACCTGTAGCTTCTGGATTGTTGAGTATATTGGATAAAGGCGCCTCATTGACCACTATTATCGGATGCGCCGAAAAATAGTGCCGCAGTTTTCTTGCGGTTGTGAATACTCCGTATGCTAGCTTCTGGTACTGTGGGTACCTCTGTTTTGAAGGCGATAATACTTCGCTTATGAAATATACTGGCCTCTGTACTCCATGGAGTTTTCCTTCTTCCTCTCTTTCGACAACTAGTGCCGTGCTGACCACCTGAGGTGTAGCCGCAATGTATAGCAGGAGGGGTTCCTTCTCTTTTGGCGCCACCAAGATTGGTGGTGTCGAAATTGCGCGTTTAAGATCCTCGAAAGCTCTATCTGCTTCTTCGTTCCACTGGAATTTATCTCCTTGTTTGATTAGGGCGTAGAACGGTAACGCCTTTTCTCCCAGCCTGGCGACGAATCTGCTTAAAGCTGCGACTCGCCCAGTCAGCTGATGTACTTTTTTCAACTTTGTTGGCTTCCTCATTGTGACGATAGCTTGGATTTTTTTGGGATTTGCTTCAATCCCTCTTGCTGAGACTAAGAACCCGAGAAGTTCTCCTGCAGGGACGCCGAAAGAACATTTTGTCGGATTCAGCTTGAGACAAAAGTTGTCGAGATTGCCGAAAGTTTCCTTCAAGCCCTCGATCAATGTTGCCCCCTTTTTTGATGTTATAACGACATCATCAATGTATACTTGTACGTTTTTCCCAATCTGTGTTGCTAAGCACTTCTGCATCATCCGCTGATATGTTGCTCCCGCGTTTTTCAGACCAAAAGACATTGTTCGATAGCAAAACACGCCATAAGGTGTGATGAACGCTGTTTGAACTTCATCTTCTTCTTTTCAATCTGATCTGGTTATAACCAGAGTAAGCATCCAAGAAGGAAAGACGTTCACATCCTGCCGTGGAGTCGATAATTTGATCGATCCTCGGGAGGGGAAAGTGATCCTTTGGACAATGTTTGTTTAGACACGTAAAGTCGACACACATGCGAAGGACTTTAGTGTTTTTCTTCGGGACCAATACTGGGTTTGCTACCCACGTGGCCTCTGTATGCAGTTCCTTGATGAAACCAGCTTCTCTTAGTCGATCAATCTCTGACAGCATAGCTTTGCGGTTTGGCTCCGAAAAACGCCGCAAAGGTTGTTTTATTGGTCTCGCAAGTGGATCCAAGTTTAGGTGGTGCTCGGCAAGTTCCCTGGGTACTCCTGGCATGTCAGCTGGACACCATGCGAAGATTTTCCAGTGTTCACGGAGGAACTCGACGAGCGCGCTTTCCTATGCGAGGTCCATGTTTGTTGCGATGGACGTCGTCTTCTTCGGATCTGTCGGGTGAATCTGCACCTCCTTGGAATCCTTTGCAGTGTTAAAGGTTGGCTCTTTATTAGGTCTCCCCACATCTGGTAGCACATCATAATCAGTCGTAAGTGTTGACTCCATATATTCTGCTTGCATCCCGAAAGTTTCTGATAATCGATGAAAATCCTTGTCACATTTATCGGCTAGTGCAAAGCTTCCTTTGACTGTGATTGGTCCCTTAGGCCCAGGTAACCTCCACAATAAGTATGTATAATGTGGTACTGCCATAAACCAGGCATATGCTGGCCGCCCCAACAAGGCGTGATACTTTGATGGGAAATCCACGACTTCGAACTCTAACTTCTCTATCCTGTAATTTTCTCGGGTTCCAAACTGAACGTCGAGATTGATCTTTCCCAGCGGATAACTTGGCTTCTCCGGCGTAATTCCATGGAAACGCGTATCAGTTGGCTTTAAATTTGCTAGGGAGATGTTCATCTTTCTTAGCGTATGCATACATAAGGTTTAGGCTGCTGCCGCCGTCTATGAAAACTCGCGATACGTCGAATCCCGCGATTACTGCTGGTAAGATAAGTGCTGACTGCCCTGGTCGAGGAACTTGTTGCGGATGGTCTGCTATTGTGAAGCCAATATCTTGCCCTGACCAATTGAGGTACTCAACCGTTGGTGGAGGCATTTTCTCTGCCATGAACACCTGTCGCGATATTACCTTCTGAGCTCTATTGGATGGCCTGCCTTTCTGAATCATCGAGACCGCTCCATGAGAGTTGGGATCAACGTAAGGTGGTGGTGCTGGTGCTGCCGCTATTCTGAGCTGGTGTCGATTTTCGTCTGTAATTGCGGGAGGAGGTGGCAAATGAATCTCACTCCTGGGCCCTTGCGGATTTCTATTTGTCGCATGGGCATTGGCGTGCTCTCGCCCACCTTAGCATTGCCTCGAAAATTTCGGCAATCCTTTTGCAGGTGTCCCGACTGTCTCTTTCCATTGTTGTCGACATAGAAGTGCATTTGGCATGGCCCGTTCATCATCTCCTCAGGGGACACAAAAGGTCTCTGAAACCTAGGTCCATTATTTGGCCTATTATTTCGGGAGTCATCTCTATTGTCGCCTCGCTGCTCGTTGCTCCTTTGATAATCATCTCTACTGTTTCCTCCAGCACTTGCTCGAAATCCAGCCGAGATTTGGCCAGGTGCGTCATAACTCGCGAATTGTCGAGAAAATCGTCGTCTATTTTGAAAATTTCGACTGCGGTCCTCCTCTGGTGACCTATGTCGTTTATTATGCACAGCATCCTCACCATCTGCCCATCTGTTTGCTACTTCCATTAATGCTGATACTGTCCTTGGGTTGGTTCTTCTCAAGTCCTCCACAAAATCGCCTCGTCGAACTCCTGCTACGAACGCAGCTATCGCTCTCTCGTCAGATATATTCTCTGCCGAGTTCTTAATGATGTTCCACCTTTGAATGTACTTCCTCATTGATTCATCATGCTTTTGTCGACATGATCTCAATTCCTCTAGTGTCGCTGGCTTTTTGCAGGTTGATCGGAAGTTCTTGACAAACACATCATCTAAGCTATCCCAGCTGTCTATAGAACCTGGAGGAAGCTTTTTTATCCAAGATCTTGCGGCTCCACTCAGGTGTATCTGAATTCTCTGCATGGCTGTTGCTCTAGTCCCACCTATCAACTTTACCGTCTCGAGGTAATCGACTAGCCAATCCTCGGGATCTTGTAGGCCATCAAATTTCTTGAAACTATCAGGTAACTTGAATCCTGATGGGACTCGAGTTTTCCGGACCCGTCGCGTAAAACACGGGAGTCCACACATATCTTCTTCAGCGAGTTCTGGTGACTGTCGATGTTCTCTTCTGCCTTGTCGCGCTCTATCTACTCTGGTCTGAGCCGCCGTATCTCTGACTCCACTTGGTGCCGGTGGATTTTGCACTGCTGCAGTAGGTCTCGGGCTATTTTGTCTTGCGGCTCCTTCGGGAGGAGGTGTGGCTGCAAATGCTGCTCCCATGATGTTGCTTGCTATCGACGAAGTCGACGATCATGAACGTGCCATCAAGATCAGCTCCTTGTCGCCTCTAGACCCCACAGACGGCGCCAATTGACAAAGTATTAATTTGTCAATGCCTACAAGTTGTAGACTAGGGTTTCGTTGGATGTAGAGGGCAAGTAGATCTCGAAGGTTTCAGCCGAAAAGTACTCGACGATGTAAAAGCTAGGGTTTGTGAGACAATGGTTCGATCCTTTCTTTGTCCCTCGACTCCCCCTTATATAGGAGGTGGAGCCGATGGTTTCATAACATACAAGTTTACAGAGTCCGGGAGGGTTTCTAACCCGTCCCGCAAGATTATGAATAATGCTTCCTATTACAACTCTAACTTTCCTTAACAGTATCTTGGACTTCCGAATCTTCTTATTCTTCGGGTCATGGGCCTTTAGTAAATCCTGGGTATCTTCTTCGGCAGGCCCATTGGGGATGCCTATGTCAGGCGGGTTAAGATCATTTATTTTCTAAATTCAGCTAGCGCATCCCATTAAAATCATACTACATCTGATCTATATTAGGCTCCTAACAATTACCAAAATTCCAGCCACAACAAATCACCGATCAGTTTTGGAACTTTTCTCAGTCACGTATCAGGTTTGGACTATTAAATCATCGTATCAGCTTTACACTTATTTTTTAATCAACAATTAGCTTTAGAGATAGCTTACATGGGACGTTGCTTCTAAGGTAGTCTCCAATATATAAACGTGTCAAACGGACCTAGATTGTTACGTACTTTTATTAAATCGTATCCGTTAATTTTAGATCTAACTGTTAGAATAAATTAGTACATGTGGATTAAGGTGGTGTCTCTATTAAACATCTGTATTTTGCTTTTAGTATATAAAAACCTGACCCAAATGAGTCTATCTATTCTTCCTACAAAGATACTGTATGAAACAAATAATGGTTGCATGTGTGTAACAGTAGTTTTTATGGATTTAAATAACGAAGGTCAAATAAACTTTTAATCGGCCGTATTAGTTGTCTCATATTTTTAATTTTGTATTGTAGTTTCTACAACATATTTCCTTCTTCAAAACATTTTACATGTATTCAACCACAAATCATTTGTATAAAGTTGAAGCCAGAGTACGTAGTTTTATTCTAAACGGGGCAGCTAAGTTCCTTCTAAGATAAGTCTTGGAAATAAAATAATAATAGTAGTTTTATCTTCCCGTTTTTGGATGGTACCGTTTTTTCTTCAAAACTGTCCAATCTGTTATGATTTTCAAGTTCCATGAGTTACGGAGTCCGGCGGGTTAAGATCATTTATTTTCTAAATTCAGCTAGCGCATCCCATTAAAATCATACTACATCTGATCTATATTAGGCTCCTAACAATTATCAAAATTCCAGCCACAACAAATCACCGATCAGTTTTGGAACTTTTCTCAGTCACGTATCAGGTTTGGACTATTAAATCATCGTATCAGCTTTACACTTATTTTTTAATCAACAATTAGCTTTAGAGATAGCTTACATGGGACGTTGCTTCTAAGGTAGTCTCCAATATATAAACGTGTCAAACGGATCTAGATTGTTACGTACTTTTATTAAATCGTATCCGTTAATTTTAGATCTAACTGTTAGAATAAATTAGTACATGTGGATTAACGTGATGTCTCTATTAAACATCTGTATTTTGCTTTTAGTATATAATAGATAGATAGATTTTCAGTGACCACCATATATAGTCATAATGCATTGAATCTTCCTTACAAAACCAATGGACCGCTCCTGTGTTGAGTATGTTGTCCAAATTAAGTTTATTAGTGGTCTACCGCGATCATGTATATATAAATTCTTGGTACATTACATAAGGGAAACAACACCGCCGGCCGGCGGCAGATGGCCTCGCAGCAGCCAACAACAAGGTTGAGTTATTCTGAAAGAAAAAACATGCTTGTGCTAGCTAGTAGTACGTGCCTTATTCAGAAAGAAACAGAGGCGGGCGGGCAGCGGAGCGATGATAAAAGTGATAAAACTAACATGGAGTTCATGAACGAGCAATCTGATTGGCGAGGGTCATTCCATCGGGCATGACGGCGGTGTGGAACTTGAGGTCCCGGATGGGAGGCACCTTTCTAGGGGAGCCGATGATGAGGTCGATGAGGCGGCCGCTGACGGTGATGAAGATGAGGCCGGCGATGGCACCAACCACAAAGCCGGCGAGCGAGCACGCGAACAGTGCCGCGCCGGCGTTGGCGACAGCCTTGGTGACGGCCCCGGTGACGGCGACATCCACGGCGAATGCCCCCACCGCCGCCATGACGTTGAGGCTGCCTCTGAGGATGGCTTCCGCGTTGTGCTCGGCGGTGTAGACGTCGTACACCATGTTGCCCGCCGCCATGATGAAGACGGAGATGGCCTCCGCGAGAGTCTTGCCCTTGCGGGCGCTGCGGCCGGAGAGGACCAGCTGGTCGGGCAGCTTGGCGCGCCCCGAGGCCACGATGACGCTGTTGTACACCTCCAGCTTCTGGGAGTCCTTGAGGTCCTCGAAGTCGCCGGCGTAGCCGGGGCCGAGCGTGACCTGCTGCCTCCTGAGCAGCTCCGGGAGGTCGACCCCCTCGAGGCGGAGCACGTTGGAGTAGTCCCTGGACCTGGCCCGCGCGGCGGCGCTCCGGTGGCTGTAGCAGTACTCCCACATGGAGGCCTTGAACTCGGCGGCCTCGGCGGCCACGGCGGCCGGGTCGTCGGCGACGCCCTGGGCGAGAGCGTCGTAGTGGGCCCTCAGCTTGCCGAGCACGTCCACGCGCATGCAGCAGTTGCGCACGTTCTGCATGCACAGGTTGAGGCCGTAGATGACGTAGTCGTGCACGTCTCGCGCCACCGGCGCCGCCTTCGGCGCCGTAGATTCTTCCCTGAGCGCGGTGCAGCCCTGCAGCAGCGCCACCGACAGCCTGTACGCATTGGTCACAGTCCCGATGTATTCCACGCGCTCTTGCTCCGACTTCATGACCCGCCGCATCAGGGCCTCCTCGTTGTTCCGCAGCAGCAACGCGAGCCTCTCCAGCTGGGACTTCTCCGTCAGCATCGCCAGATTGCTGCTGCTCCTGCTCCGGCCCCCCTCCTCCTCCTCCTCCTCCTCCATTTTTGTTGTGCCTTGCTCCTCTTTGTCCACAAGGGGAATTGCGGCGCCTTGTTCTAAATCCATCTCCTGCATTCCACAGGACAATGGATTATTACTACTTCCAAGCAAAATAATAGAGATAAACTTACTCTCAAATAATAAAGATCAGCCGCACAGTTTGTTAAAAAAACAAAGGCAGCAAACTATGCTTCCATGTGACTTACTATATGCTCTCGATCGTTTTCTGGCGGCAGCTTGATACTAAGCAAGCATAACTATTTATAGATCGGTGCTTACGCGAATATAGGGTGGTGCACACGGGTGCACCATACCTTGATATTCAAAACATTTCAATAACCCTAATTAAATGTGTCAATTTTTTTTGAAATAATTCACGCACGTATATGTCACCATGCTACTTACTCGTGTCAATTTTCAAGGAAAAATTCGAATTTATGTGACCTACACAAAAAAGAGAAGATGTATTTCAGAAACTCAATTCGGCACATGCATGGGAGCATATGCTCCTGCCACCGAAAAAACATTTTGAAATGTTAAAAAATTTCGAACAAAAATTTCTGCGCTTACATATCGACATTATACGTACATACATCAAGTTTTGTAAAAAACCAACATTTTTTATGACTTGTGTGAAAAAGACAAAAAAGTCACATACACTGCCTAATACGTGTCTACTACTATAATATGAACAGCACATATTATTGTTTTTGTCTAGGCTACATAACTTAATATTTTAGTTTCCGATTTAACGCAGCTGCATACATTTTCTACCCATTAATTTACTACACATTTTTCTAACGTGTTTTCAATATATGGTGCACGCGCACCTGAGAGCCAAAAGTGCGCGTTAGGTGCTTACGTACCCACCATATATGATGAGGACATCACATCTGTTGAAACAACCGTTATACCTACAACCACACAAATATAAGGACCAATCACTCGAGCTCGTGCCAAATAACTTAACTATCAGGTACTTTCCTTTCTTGGAACTATTTCTCACATACATGAGAATATGATGCTGCCTAAATCAGCTGTATTTATTACTCTTAGGAATAATGGACCTAGCATGGATGAGGAGGACAAGCATTGGAGCATGATCACACATGGAGGAGATGGCAGCAAACATGTGAGGGTTAAAGAGGACGCCCCAAGTGGAGATTTTAGAACTTTGAAGCCACCATAATGATGATTGAAGATTTGGACGAAATATACAAGATTACACTTCATAATTTCGTCTATAGCATAGGGTTTGGTTCGGCCACCATACATATGGCTGGCCGAAATCCCACATTTTCCTCCTTTAAATACCCCCATAGCCGTCACGTTTAGACTCGGATTTTGATTAGATTAAATGTTAGCCATTGCTACAACTCTCGTGTACTTATTTTGAGGCTAACGCCCAGAACAAGACCGACTATTCGGAATTTCACCTTTTTCAATAGAGGTTTCATCTATATCCGCAATATTCTGATTGCATCATTAGTTCTTACTTATTCTCGATTTCAGGTAGGAATTAAGACCCTCGCTGGTCAGGCTGATCGTGCATCCGCAAGATCAATAACTCCCGGAGATTGTCCTAGCGATTGCATTGGCGCACGAGGTTTGCACGTGTAGTCGGATCGTCAAGCACGAACTCCACCAACAAGTCGATTTATCCACGTCTCATCGAAAGATTTGCCACCTTTGCCCTATCAAGTGATATCATATTTCAGGTTGCTCGGTGAGATTTTACAGTTCTCCTAGTGTAGATTGCATCTGCCTTCATACCCATAAACCCACGAAAAAGCTAAAAATATATTAGGTTTAAATCATCCGTCCCATAGCCCCTGCCACGTCTTGCATTGTCTTTTCAGTTTTGCATAGTTGAATTTGGGTCTGCATCTTCGTGTCAAGTTGCTGGTCTTAGCGTCTAGTTCCTTTAGAGTTTTGAGTTCTGTTCATATTAGTCACGCCGCCACCGCTCGCACCATACGTAGATCACCGCCGTCATCGCCATATACACCCGCCATATACTTCCGCCATCGCCATATACACCTGCCATATACTTCCACCACTGCCATATACACCTGCCATATACTTCCGCCACTGCCATATACACCTGCCATATACTTCCGCATCTACCATATACCCCGTTTTCTACCGCGACACGGATTGTTGCTGTTTCTCTGCCGTGACACAGTCCGAGTAGAATTAGGTTTTATTGTTTTTCCTTCTTAGTTGTTGCCTTCAAATTTCGTCCGTGTTGTATAAACTTTTTTTTCCGTGAGATAAGTTTCGACCGCCGGTAAAGAATTGTGAAGGAGAGCAAAAAAAGTCTGCAAACACCTCCGAAATTTTTTCTGGCTACACTAGTTTTCGACCTTGGAGATCACTATTCGCCATTGGACGTTATAACAACATTTTTTTGGCGCCTGCGCGCTTTTCAGAGCACTTTTCAGAAATTTGGACAATTTTTTCTGAGGATATACTATTTTTAGACCTTGGGAATCATTCTGAGACACTCGCCATCACAATGATTTTTCGCTTTTTGGTCGCCACCTCATCGCTGCTCATTGCTTGTGTGCTGCGCCGTGGCCTCGTTAGTGTTCTAGGCTCACGTCTCTAGTTCGGTCTAGCCTAGGACCAGCACAGTACCGTTGTTGAGCATACTTTCAATATTGCATTGCTGTTTTGACAATTGCTATTTTTGCTACCACATTAGCCTTCCTACAGCTCTAAATATTGTCTCCACGTGCTCTGTGTCGACACCTGGTAATCGCTTTGGAAATCTTGGGGTAACGCTGATCCTTGCTGGTTGCTGTATCACCTTCCACCTGTTTGGTAAGAACTTGTAAGAGCTTCGTATTTTGCTTGATGAATTGCGCGTGAACCACCATATTCCGTAGTTTGTAGGCAGATACAATGTTGCTTGTTGCATACTAACCATGAAAGGAACGAGATAGGCGACCGTTGACCCGGATAAGATGACGAATACAGAGTTACATGCTCACTTCACCCACCTTTTGGGCGGGCATGCACACGACGTGGACACACCTTGGTGATGTTGATTCCAAACTCACCGACGCACTGGATAAGATGATGGCCTCGAGGCAGCTTTCAACTCCAAGCTCAACGCCAAGTTCCAGGAGGTGTTTACTCGTTTACCGTAGCCTCGCGACAACGTGCGACGACGCGCCCGCCGCGTTCCTCATGTGTAGGTGCCTATGGGAACCGCTCCTGCTGTAGCAGCTGCACCTGACGTGCCTTCTGACGAAGGATATGATGATTATGGCGGGGACGAGGAGCTGCTGGTAGATGAGAACATGCTGGATGGCGAGGAGGTCGAGCAACCTGCACCTGGTCGTCCATGGCAATACAACTGCAACGCTCGTCCACCTCCACGATCGGTACGTGATGATGATCATGTTGCTAAACTTAAATTGACTATTCCGCCATTTGAGGGTAAATATAATCCTGATGCATACCTTACTTGGGAATTGGAATTAGAGCAAAGCTTTGCATGTTTACGATATCCTGATCATTTGCGTGTTAGTGCTGCTACTTGTGAGTTCACAGATTTTGCATCTATTTGGAGTTCACAGATTTTGCATCTATTTGGTGGTCTGAATATTGTAGAGTACATCATGCTAATATTTCTACTACTTGGGTTGGTTTAAAACTTGCTATGCATACTCGTTTTGTTCCTCCACATTATCAGTGTGATTTGCTTAAGAAATTTTCTCGTTTAGAACAAGGAATTTTTTTTGTAGAAGACTATTATCAAGAATTGCAAACTGGCATGATTCGTTGTGGTATGTTAGAGGATAATGAGGCTATGCTTGCACGTTTCTTTGGTGGTTTGAATAAAGAGATTCAACATATTTTAGATTATAAAGAATACAACACTATTACTCGCATGTTTCATCTTGCTTGCAAAGCTGAACGTGAAGTGCAGGATCGTCAACCACCATGGAGAAGAGCTAATATTTCTGCAGGTCGTACATAGTCGTGGTCTCCGCGACAATTAGCGCCACCATCTCGTGGGGCTGCATCAGCACGTACTACCTCCAAGTACACCGCGCCTGCATCACGAGCACCACCTGTTGCTACTCCACCACCATCTGCTGGTCCTCCACGGGGAAGACGCGCGACATTCAATGTTGCAAATGCTTGGGATTTGGTCACATAGAAAGAGAATGCAGAATCAAACGTGTGATATTGATGCGTGAAGATGGAGATATGATTTTGCAAGTGACTTTGATGAAGATACATTGGCCCTCATTGCTGCACGTGATGTAACCAATTCTGATTCTGAGAGAGAGATGGAGGTGATGGAAGATGACACTGTTGATCAGTACAGGAGCTTAGTTGCACAACGTGTGTTGAGCGTGCAATTAACCAAATCTGAGCATGATCAACGCCACAATCTGTTACAAACAAGAGGCGGTGTAAAAGAGTGAGCTATACGGATCATCATTGATGGAGGGAGCTCCAATAATCTGGCTAGTGTTGACATGGTGGAGAAGCTTTCTCTACATACAAGATAGCGCACACATCCATATTACATTCAGGCCTCGTTCGGCAGCAGTGTTTTTGTGAGTTTTAAGGGGGGTTTTGAGAGGTGTTTTGGGTGAAAATAACAACCACCCAAAACACTACCCAAAACACTACAAAACCCCTATCATCAAAAACGCTTGTCAAAACACTTGTTTGACACACTTGTTTTACAAACCAGTGTATTTAAGTGTTTTCAACACAAATGGATAAAAATTCGATCTTTTTTTGACAGTTTAAACTATATTTGTATCACAAATAAAAATCTGATCTTTTTAGCACACTATGATAGATAGAAATTCAATAAACCATGATTGTATTGAACAATAAAAATACGAGCTTGTCAACAACGGGACATAACTGATCTGTGGGCACACTAAAACAAGACAAAACTCAAGAAATATGACACTTTGACATGATGTTAAACTCTGTCTACCAAACGCACATGCCATGTCCTGAAGCTAAAGATTTGCTAAACAATAAATTATCTTTCTTGTTTCAGCTGAGTTTTAACAACAAATATCTTATCAGCAAATGACATGAATCCACACTTCAAGAACTGCAAAAGGCCAGCTAGCATGAACAGAAGTCTTCTCTAAGTTGCTCATCGATCCGTAGCCTGCAGCAATGAACAAGTAAAATCATTGAGCATCTGCCATCCACACACAGATTCAAAACAAGCATCGAGGAAAATAATATGATCTGCTAGCTGGCACGAATTCTAGAAACTGTGGCTTTGTATGAAAGATCATTCAGGTATGACAGATCAGAGTGTGCAATTTACTGATATGAACAGTCAAGCTAGCATGACATCAATGATCAGAGAGTGCAATTTACTGATATACTACGTATAGGATAAGCTAATGTTCATATATCTCTAGAAAAATGAAAGGTTTTGTGTGCTATATTCTGTATGACAAACGATAATTAGGAACTGGACTGAAGCTTAGTACACTAGGGTTCAACTCGTGCCAAGAGGGCATAAATTAAAAACATTCGCCTGTTGAACTGCAACAAGGGGGGTTGAGTTTGAGTACAAACTTCCGCCTGTCCAACTGTAACGAACATATGTGCGGAAGTACCGAACCAGGCAGCCGCATGCCAAGATAACAAGCATGTAATGACCTCTAGACGCTGTGCTAGGAACTGAAACAAACTACGGACACCATCCAGGTTCACACATAATAGCCAAGTGACACTAACAGAACAAACAGCAGCAACCGGGTGGACCTAGGCACGGCATTGCGCGACCAACAGAACCAACTGCAGGAACCAGCCACTTACTCTAGCTAATATCATTTCTGTTTCGTTCAGATGAGTACAGCCACTACCTAGGTAATGAAGCATGCAAGTAGTAAGCACAACAACCACCAGATGTTTATACAGGACCGAATGTTACTAGGAGCATACTTCAGTCTATTTTCTTTCCACCCAGGAAATGAAAAGTTTCTATCAGTGTAACTCTGCGGCTATTTTAGAAAACTGAATAGGAAGTTTACTAGAGCCTTTCTTTCAGTGTAACTCGCGGCTATTTTGGAAACAGATGTGGGTCGGTAGAACTGACTATTATATGAACTTGTCAGCAGTGTAAATTATTACTGTTTGTATCAATATGAAAAATCATCTGAAAGAGTCAAAACTTTATCACTGCATAATCAAGCAAGCAAGCATAGTAAATTTGATGGTTTCTAACAGGAAATTTAGAGCGCAAGAGTAAAAACATACCTCATGGTAACTTGGCTATCTGCCCAAGGAGCCACGTCATGGCGGTGCCATCTTTATCATCTTTATCATCAACAAGGTTGAGAAATATTTCACGATTGTCGGCAATCCCGAAGACATCCAATGCAGGGATTTTAATAGAACCTGTCATACCATCCAATGTTTTCAGTGCATCCATGCATCCGGTAATAGAGAACTTCGTAGAGGTTGTTCTTGATTGACTTCCTTTTCACGCACTTGCACCATCCTCTCCATCACTTGCACAATTCCATCGGAATTCCTCTTCTTAGGACTCCTCTTTGGTATCTTTGGAAGCTTGTTCCTTGCAGCAGCAACCCTTTTTCCTTTCACTTGGTGTTCCACCCGAGTCATACTCGAGCACTTGGAGCTGGATCCATAACTTCGTATTCATCTTCACTTTCTCTCTCAGGTATATCAGCCTCGGTATCTCCTTCAGGTTCATCGTCATCACTTATTACTTGTGTCGGATCCTCCCTTGATGTAGTTGAGGTTGAAGTGAAGTTAAAATTGCCTTCAGCTATGCTCCCTGCAAAAAGAGCCAACAAAGCACTCAGATGGTTAGTACAATGGATGACAATATGTTCACTGCAAGCATAGTACATATATTACCTTCATAAAGTTGTCCAAGTGAATCATAGAGAGGAAAAGCTTTTGTTTTGAATCTCTTGATTCTTGTACCAAATGACTGCAAGAGTTAAAAAATATGTGACTACAATAGTTGAATAAATAATGACTACAGAAAGTTTAGTTTAATGGGTCAAAATTGAAGGCTTACAATTTCCAGATTTTCCCAAAGATGGGGCTCAGCCTGTAGCTTGAATTGGCTTTCATCCCACCCAACCCCACTTTGCATTCTTGCTTCTTTTAGCATCCTGTAGTCTCTCTTTAAATCTTTCTCCTTATCTTGTATTTGAGACTTCTCCATTCTGAGATATGGGTGTCGAGATAGGAAAAGCTTCACCATTACATTCCACGTTTCACTACTCCACCCATTTTGTCCTCTATGGAATGTATTGTTATGCTCAAGAAGAATATCCACTAGAGACTTCTCCATTCCTATGTTCCATGAGGCTCTAGGTTTCCCAGCTACAAAATACAAGAGCTACAAATAAAATTCCAGTACATTTTGCAAATCATGTTGTCCATTCCAGAAACAATAAGCATGGAAAATCTTGCATATATCAAGCAAATATCCAGGTATCAATATAGTACAATAGTATTGGGTACCTTTTGGAGAAGCTTTTTTCTTAAATTTAGGTGAAGTCTTCTTTGTGCAATTTGGAGACGCCCTTTTCTTATTTCTTTTCCCACTCGAGAAGGCCTTCTGCACATTATGCTTAGGAGAGCCTGTGGCATACACCACCTGAGATGCTTTCTTAGGAATCATATCTGCTTACATTATAAAACACCACAAAAGATTATGACAATTATCAAAGATAAACACAATGCCATTAGAAATAGTTCTTTATTACATAGTTAAACACCACGAAACAGTTCCTTTGTTACATGAATAAACACCACAAAATAGTTCCCAGTTACATGATAAAACACTACAAATCTTTTAGGCAATGTAGTCATTCCACATTTGAAAAGCAATGTGATCTCTCAATTGATTGCCTAGCACATGGTTCTCGTGGAGCTGGTTTTCTTGGATATTTTCTCCATCACCATTTGGCGGATCCACAAACACAGCAGGGTCTATGTTATCCTCTTGATCCTCAAGCCACTCTTCATCTCCATCTTGCAATTTTATTATATTATGGAACACCGCTGCAGCAGCTGGGATCTTCACTTGATTTGTTATAGAATGGAAAGTACCAACATTTAGGATTGGGAACCGTTTCTTCAGAATTCCTATAAGCCTTTCAATGTGATTTCTTGCAACGGCATGTCGGTAATTAAATAACTCCATATGGTTCTGCGGCGCATGGTGACCATGGCCCCACTCTTTCAAATGATACCTTACACCTCTGTATGGTGCAAGGAAGTGCTGGGTGTTTGCGTAACCGCCATCCACTAAATAAAATTTTCCATTTGGTACATTAAAACCATTGAGTAGCGCAGAACTAAGTACACGGGCGTCAGTAGCGGAACCTTCCCATCCACACGATATGAATGTCACATTCAGGTCAAAATCACAGGCTAGCATAAGATTCTGGCTTAGTGACCCTTTCCTATTCCTCCACGGAGCTTGAAGTTGAGGAGACCTAGTGACAGGAACATGTGACCCGTCTATGGCACCTAAACAATTCTGCAAATGGGAAAGGGAATGGTAGTCATTGTTCTTTAGATTATCGGAATAAGATAAGAAAAGAAACTTTTGAAGTGACAAAGAAAAAATGAAACCTCAAAATATGGGAAGAAGCGGTCATCATTTGCGATTTTGGAATGTGGCCCGTCAATGTGTCGAGGCCTCAGAAAACGACTTGCTAGGATGGGAACAACATCAAAAAACTCGTTGATGTAATCATGGAATGTTGAGGCGCTATGCTGAAACGCCACCTGTAGATCCTCATACGATGCGTTGTGTGATAGCATATACAGGAAAAAGGCCAACTTTTCTTCGACCTTTATGGTGTCGCTATCTGATATAAGACCTTCAGTTCTAAGATAAGATGCAATCCATCTAAAGATTTCTGGTTCCATCCTAAAAGCAGTCAAGCAATCTTTAAGATGACCATTAAGAAGTCTCCTAACTTTCCTTCTGCCATAAGTGATGGAGGAATGACGTTTAGTCTTTTCTGTATTTTTCAGGTAGAGGTACAGTGCTGGTAGAATGGAGAAGAATAGCTCATCATCATCATCCCTCTTCCTCTTCCTAATCCGTTCTAGGCTTTGTTGATCCATTTAAGACTAACGGAAAGCAATAAGCAGTCACAAACATGCATAAAGCTCTAACAAACATCCGGAAAGCAGTAATGAAAAGCAATAAGTAGGTTGTGGACTTACCGAAGTCCGGCGTGCTCACAGTGGTCCCAGGAGGGCGGCGGCTCGTCAATTCCCGCAAGAATCCGTGAATAGAGACCCTGCAAGAAGATTCAAAACAAACATGCTATGACTTCTGACGTCTTCTTGCTATCGCGAGCATGCAAGTACAAACACTATAAACTAAGCTATACCACCAACAAGAAATTACAATCACTGTAAACAGGCTGCGGGGGTTTCACCAAGGATTGTACCTATGGTTGTTTGCTTAGTTACCAGTGAACTAAGCTTAGTATTCTATGCACTTGATCTGCACAACTAAGTAAAGTAACCCAGGCAAGTTAGGAACGAAATAATATAACAGCTATACAAAAACGAAACTACAATCTGGTCATTTTGAAACCACCACCCAATGGCAACAGAGAGCTGCCCCACCACAAGCATGTAAATATATACAGATAATACTGGGACACCACGAATTTTTAGTGGCAACACACTTGAGTCCCCATGTAAACATATACAGATAATAAAACAAGAAGTAGTCGTACATATGATTTGAGTCAAACATAGTGCATAGTTGCTAGCTACTAGTTAGCAAATTAAATAGATTATATTCATGGCACGATTATCTCTGAAGTCTGAACTGTAGTATGCATTGAGGAACTAAGCTACTATGAAGATAGAACTCAATGCTGAATCAAAAACAAATCTCCAGATCAAGAAATTATTGACTACACATCAGAACTAAGCTACTCTTTCTTGAAACCATGTCCATGATGTACTTTTCAACTGCATTGAAATATATTTTGTAACAAGTCACAGCCAAGGAGATTTAAAAAATGCAGGACACTTCCTAAAAATGCTCCTCTGCTTGTTCTCTCATTTTTTTACAGAGCCAGAATACTAAGATATATTATCACTGTATATACCACAGCAGGTTACTATAACCAAGTTTATACAAAACCTCGTAGAAAATAACATTCATATTTTCACAAAGACAACAAAATAAAACCAGATATAAAGAAACAAGCAACCCTCGCATGACTTGTAGGTTTACTAGCATCTCCTACTGCTTAACCTTCAGATTTCTTATTCTTAGATACACAAACAAGGTTGGTTGTGCAAGACAATTGTGGTCAATCCAGGGCATCATAAGATCCTAGCACCATATATAAAGAAACAAGCAGCCCTCGCATGACTTGTAGGTTTACTAGCATCTCCTACCGCTTATCTTTAGCCAGTCAAATGTCACAAGCAGCACAAATCTACAAGGTTCATCATCACTACAGGGATCAAGAACCTAGAATTCAAGAACAAACCTAGAAATCAAGAACCCTAGAAATCAAGTACCCTAGAGTCTTCACTACAGGGAGAGGAGGTGGATGGAACTCACAAACGACTCCAGCTTCGCACGAGAGGAGGGGGCGGCGGCAGGATCTCCCGGTCGACGGCGGCAGGAACGTCGGCGGCGCCGTCAGCGGGAGCGTCGGCGTGAGGGAGCGGCGGCGGGACAGTGTGAGGGAGCGGCGGCGAGACAGCGTGAGGGAGCGGCGGCGTGGCCTTGGAGTGTCGGCGGCGGCGGCGGCGCCGGCGTGGTCTTGGAGCGTCGGTGGCGGCGACCGGACAGCGTCGCCTCTTCGTCCCTCGCCGCCAGCGACGAAAACGCGAGGGGGTGAAGCGTTTCGATTCCACCCCGACCCGACGTGTCTTCGGGTGTTTTCTGGGCCCTAACCTAGCCAAATCCGGTCCACCGAACGGCCCACGAGTGTTTTGAAGTGTTTTGGAGTGTTTTAATCTGGCCCGAAAAAAACACCCCAAAACCGGCCCAAACACTTCTAATTACACTGGCACCGAACGAGGCCTCAATGGTTTGGGAGCTCTTGGAAGCTAAAGGTACACTAGTAGGAAAACCCTTATAGGCAAAGCTTAGTTCTGTGGCGCACCGTTTTGAATGCGCCACAGAAACTTATTTTGTGGCGCACCAGGAAGTGTGCGCCACAAAAATAGCTTATTTTTGTGGCGCATAGCTGAACCGTGCGCCACAGAAATTATGTGGGGCCCACATTCTGCCACCACGAATTATTAGGGTAGGTATTTCTGTGGCGCACAATGCTTGCTGCGCCACAGAAATAACTATTTCTGTGGCGCACTGGCTCTGGTGCGCCATAGAAGTAGTTATTTCTGTGGCGCACTGGCTCTGGTGCGCCACAGAAGTAGTTATTTCTGTGGCGCACTTGTTCTGGTGCGCCACAGAATTAGTGTAAGTTATATCATCCCCGTACCCCTCCCCTCCCCTCCCCTCCCCACGCCCGTACGTTCACCTCCCCTCCCCTCTCCCCCGCCGCCGCCGCCATGGTCGTCGCACTGGCCG
Source organism: Lolium rigidum (assembly GCF_022539505.1). Taxonomy (NCBI): domain Eukaryota; kingdom Viridiplantae; phylum Streptophyta; class Magnoliopsida; order Poales; family Poaceae; genus Lolium; species Lolium rigidum. Next base: position 301,288,210 of record NC_061513.1, read on the forward strand.
TCGCCGCCGCCGCCTCCTTCCTCCGCGAGGGCCGCATGCCGCCACGCTCCACCCATCCCCGCCACCCGCAGCACAAGCCGCTGCGGCGTGGAGGAGGAGGGGCCGCCGCATGGAGGAGGAGGGGCCGCCGCGTCAAGGAGGAGGAGCCGCCGCGTCTTCCTCCTCCTCCACCCCTGCCGTCGTCGTCAACCTCCTCCTCCACCCCTATCGTCGGTGAGCTCCACCTCTCCCCTCCCTCCCTCCTCCTCCACCCCTGCCGTCGTCGTCAACCTCCTCCTCGATCCACCCCTAGCGTCGGTGAGCTCCACCTCTCCCCTCCCCTCCCTCTTCCTCTACCCCTGCTCTGGATGTGTTGATGTTGTGCTCGATCTGGATGCTGTTGTGCTGCTGTTGTTCTCTGGATGTTGATGCTGCTCTGGACAAAATTACAGAGAGGATGATGTTGTGCTCGATCTGGGTGCTGTTGTGGTCATCATGAATAAAAACAGTCAAACATTCTTTTTGTTTTACTGTGCTGTTAGCTATATATTTTTTCTATGCTCTGCCTGTGTGATGCTTGTGTTTTGGAGCAAGCAGCTGGCATGGCATGTGAGAGAGAGCATGAGAGAGTTCTTGGGGGCAGAGATGATGGCAACATCAAGCACTGGTCCTGCATTGGTCCTGCTTTGAATTAGTAAGATCAAGTAGTGGCTTGAGTTCCCGTTGGTAACCAATACCAACAGAGAGCTACTTCATTTTGTCCCTGGTTGCCTCCTTAATTGATCCTGCTTTGAATTTCTTTTAAGGACTCTAGCTAGATTAGAGGGGAAAAAGATTGCTGATTTGTTGCCTATGATAATGGATCATCAAATGTTTCCCTTTGTCCCTGGTTGCCTCCTTAATTGATGCCTTATGATCCAAATGATCCAAGTCCCTTGCATGATCCCATTTGTCCCTAATGTTGCTTAATTAAGATGAATAAATTCCCTCTAATCACCATTTGGAGATCAAGACTAGTTCTTGATATCCATTAGCTAGACTCCAATATTAAAAATGTCTCCCAAATATGGAGACAAACATTTTAACATTACCCCAATGTTATTTCTCTCAAATTGACAGCTTCGATGGTATGCTTGCTCCTCACCGTACTTTATCAATTCCCTACTCGATCCTAAGTACCCATGAATATCCGGTGGTGTTCTTCTCGTCTGTTTAGTTATTGTCAACACATGTGTTTGCATGTGTGTGTGAGCTGCTTGTAGTGTCACTTGACTATTCAAGTTTCAATGTTGGTTACTTTTCCTCTAGTGCAAGAAATGGTTGAGCAGATGTTTATCCACTCGTTGGCCTTTATTCTTGGGTAGCTCAAAGTGTCATGCACTTACCGGATCATCAAATGTTTCCCTTAATTTGTCCCCTGGTTGCCTCCTTAATTGATGCCTTATGATCCAAATTACTATATTATTGGATTGAGTGATATGGCTACTGCTTGTTTGCTCTCCAAATGCTATATATGTGTATTTGACCATGCTTATGATGGATTTCTTTTAAGGACTCTAGCTAGATTAGAGGGGAAAAAGTTGCTGCTTTGTTGCCTATGATAATGGATCATCAAATGTTTCCCTTTGTCCCTCGGTTGCCTCCTTAATTGATGCCTTATGATCCAAATGACCCAAGTCCCTTGCATGATCCCATTTGTCCCTAATGTTGCTTAAGATGAATAAATTCCCTCTAATCACCATTTGGAGATCAAGACTAGTTCTTGATTTCCATTAGCTAGACTCCAATATTAAAAATGTCTCCCAAATATGGAGACAAACATTTTAACATTACCCCAAGTGATTTACTTGTCGATGATTAGATGGTTGGTCGATCACTCGTACACTCGGGGTGGAGCAAGTGAGGCTTGGTGTGATGGCACAAATATCAATATCTTGTGCATCCTACCCGGCCTCACTTACTCCATCTCTCGGATGTTAATATTTGTTTCGACCAACAAAGTATGAGGCATTCCATTTAGTTGATACCACTTGGCTCTTTCTTCCATTTTAGTGCCGATGATTAGAATGTTCGGTCAATCAGTACACTCCGGGTGTCGCTAGTGAGCCTGGTGTGATGGCACAAATATCAATCTCTTGTGCATCCTACCCGGCCTCACTAACGCCATCCCGGGATGTTCATATTTGTTTCGACCAACAAAGTATGAGGCATTCCATTTAGTTCATACTAGCTACTTCTTAATTGCATTGGCCTTTCTTCCATTTTAGTGCCGATGATTAGAATGTTTGGTCACCTATACGCCGCAATATACTTTGTAGACGAGCCCCCTTTCCTGGCCGCCGTTCCGTGAACGAGTCCTTGATGAGACAACAACGCCGACATGCCTCTCCGGCGCAGCACCACTTTTTCTTCTCTCGCCGTCCGAGACGTGAACGAGTCCTTAATGCCAAGACGGTGCCAGCCTCCCTAGCATCATGCCGACCCCGTTGTCGCGCTTCAGGCCGTAGTCGATCATGCGCCCGCACTCTTCGCCTTCTTGTCCGGTGAACTAATAGACTAATCGCTGGAATAAGGAAGCCGATGACGGCCGATCGCAATTTAATCTTGCGACCGGCTGTCATCGGTTTCCTTATTCCAACGATCAGCCTATTGGTTCACCGGGCAAGAAGGCGAACAATGCAGGGCGCGGGACACACGGCTTGAAGCGCGGCAACACGGCCCGGCATAATGCTGGGCAGGCCGGCACGGTCTTTGCATCAAGGACTCGTTCACTGGACAGCGAGGGACTGGCGTGGTTCTCGCGCCGGAGATGCAGATCGGCGTTGTTGTGTCGTCAAGCACCCGTTGACGGAACGCCGACCGGGGAAAGGGGGCCCTTCGCAAAGTATTTGTGTTGACCAACAATGTATGAGGCACATATTCTATTTTGTCATTCCATTTGCTTTGAGATTTTCAAAATGCCGATGATTAAAATGTTTGGTCACCGTACACTTGGGGGTGGCGTAAGTGAGCCTGGTAAGATAGCACAAATATCAATCTCTTGTGCATCCTACCTGGCCTCGCTTACCCCATCCCTAAATATTAATATTTGTGTTGACCAACAATGTATGAGGCACTTATTCCATTTTGTCATTCCATTTGCTTTGAGATTTTCAAAATGCCGATGATTAAAATGTTTGGTCACCGTACACTTGGGGGTGGCGTAAGTGAGCTCGGTAAGATAGCACAAATATCAATCTCTTGTGCATCGGACTTGGTCTCACCGACGCCATCTCTAAATGTTAATATTTGTGTTGACCAACAATGTATGAGGCACTTATTCCATTTTGTCATTCCATTTGCTTTGACATTTTCAAAATGCCGATGATTAAAATGTTTGGTCACCGTACACTCGGGGCGGCGTAAGTGAGCCCGGTAAGATAGCACAAATATCAATCTCTTGTGCATCGGACTTGGTCTCACTTACACCGTCCCTGAATGTTAATATTTGTGTTGACCAACAATGTATGAGGCATTTATTCCATTTCTCTTGTGCATCGGATACTTGTTGGTCTCACTTTCTTCCATTTTCATCATAGTAGGAACTGGATGGAAGGACCCCGATGCAAGCGAGCCTGGTGGGTAGAGATGACGGAGCAAAGGAGGAACCGGATGAAGACTACTTTGTATCTCGAAATTGTGAATTTTGTATGAATTAAGAGTTGTATGCAAAACATTTGACACTTGCCACTATATATGTATCTCGATCGGGCTCTAAGTAATGTGATGATGATGTCTATGTTATATCTGTGCAATGTACATGATATTTATATTATATCTGAATGTTGCTGTATATAACCTGTGTATCTGTATTGTGTATCTGTATTGCTGTGTATAAACTGTATATGTATACCAGGCAGCACAAAATCGTGTATAATACAAGCAAATTCTGTGGCGCACTAAGAAGCAATTCTGTGGCGCACCCTTTTCTGTGGCGCACCTAAGAACAAGTGCGCCACAGAAACCTTATTTTTGTGGCGCACAGTCAGGTGCGCCACAGAAAGCTTATTTTTGTGGCGACGTTTCTGTGGCGCACCACCCGTGCGCCACAGAATCAAATTTTCGTGCGCCACTGATGAGGCTTTTCCTACTAGTGGTAACAAGAACTACACGTGTGCATTTTACTATTGGTACATATTATGATTTTGTTGATTGTGATGTCGTTATACCTATGCAAGCTTGTTCTTTGTTACTTGGTAGACCTTGCAATTTGATAGAGAATCTGTTCATAATGGTAAACCTAATCAATATTCTCTTATGCATGATGGAAAGAAAATTGGTCTCAAACCTATGACTCCTGAATAAATTCTAAAAGATGATCTTGCTAGAGCTAGTAGAGTAAAAAACAAGGAGTAACATAAGAGTGAAAATCAAATTGTTGCTGCAGATTTTGTGCCACATAAGATTAATACTAAATATTATTCGAACCATGCTACTGAAATTCGTTTGAAAAATCCTTGTTTGCTTGCTAGCAAATCTGATATTGCTGAACTTAATGTGAACACTACTCAATGCTATGCTATTATTTGCAAACAAGTTCTTTTTTCATTTGAGGATATGACTCCTTCTTTGCCACTTGCGGTTGCTAACCTTTTACAGGAATTCATTGATGTGTTTCCACAAGATGTTCTCCCTGGACTACCACCTATTCGTGGCATAGAACACCAGATTGACTTGATTCTAGGAGCTTCGCTTTCCAACCGTGTGCCATATCGTACCAATCCTGAAGAGACCAAAAATATTCAGCGACAAATTCAGGTTCTCCAAGATAAAGGTTACATTCGTGAGTCTCTTAGCTCATGTGTTGTTCCTATTATCTTGGTACCTAAAAAAGATGGTTCTTCACGCATGTATACTAATTGTAGAGCTATTAATAATATTACCATTCGATACCGTCACCCTATACCTCGTTTAGATGATATGCTTGACGAATTGAGTGGTTCTATTATGTTCTCTAAAGTTGATTTGCGTAGTGGTTACCACCGGATTCGTATGCAATTAGGAGATGAATGGAAAATAACGTTTAAAACTAAGTTCGGTTTATATGAGTGGTTAGTAATGCCTTTTGGTTTAACTAATGCACCTAGTACTTTCATGAGACTGATGAACGAAGTTTTACGTGCTTTTATTGGATGTTTTGTGGTGGTATACTTTGATGATATTCTGATTTATAGCAAATCTTTAGAGGATCATTTGGATCATTTACGTGTTGTTTTCAATGATTTACGTGATGCACGTTTGTATGGTAATCTTCAGAAGTGCACCTTTTGCACAAATCGAGTTACGTTTCTTGGCTATGGTGTTACAGCGCAGGAAATTAAAGTTGATCCAGCCAAGATTGAGGCAATTGAGAGTTGGCCGCAGTCCATGACGGTCACGCAAGTGAGGAGTTTTCTTGGCCTCGCTGGTTTTTATAGGCGCTTTGTGGAAGATTTTGGATCCATTGCTGCACCGCTGAATGAGCTTACCAAGAAGGATGTGCCCTTTGTGTGGGGTGATGCACAACAAGAAGCCTTCATGATTCTGAAAGATAAGTTAACACATGCTCCATTACTCCAACTTCCTGATTTCAATAAGACATTTGAGCTTGAATGTGATGCTAGTGGAATTGGTTTGGGAGGTGTTTACAAGAGGGCAAACCTGTTGCATATTTTAGTGAGAAATTGAGTGGGCCTAGTCTGAACTATTCTACTTATGATAAAGAATTATATGCGCTGGTTCGGACATTAGAAACTTGGCAACATTATTTATGGCCTAAATAATTTGTTATACATTCTGGTCATGAATCTTTGAAGCATATTCGTAGTCAAGCTAAGTTGAATCACCGCCATGCAAAATGGGTTGAATTTATTGAGTCTTTTTCTTATGTTATCAAACACAAAAAGGGTAAAGATAATGTTATTGCTGATGCGTTGTCATGCTGTTATACTATGCTATCTCAACTTGACTTCAAGATTTTTGGATTAGAAACTATAAAGGAACAATACTTGCATCATGATGATTTTAAAAATGTGTTGCTGAATTGTAGAGATGGTAGAACATGGAACAAATTCGTTCTCAATGATGGATTTATGTTCCATGCTAACAAGCTATGCATCCCAGATAGTTCCGTTCGTCTTTTGTTGTTGCAGGAGGCGCATGGAGGAGGATTGATGGGACACTATGGTGTGAAGAAGACGGAGGTTGTACTTGCTGCACACTTCTTTTGGCCACGTATGCGTCGGGATGTTGAGAGATTTGTGGCACGCTGCATTACATGTCAAAAAGCTAAGTCTCGACTTAATCCACATGGTTTATATATGCCTCTTCTTGTTCCTAGTGTACCTTGGGAGGATATTTCTATGGATTTCATTTTGGGATTGCCTCGTACACAAAAGGGAAGGGATAGTATTTTTATTGTTGTGGATCGGTTTCTAAGATAGCACACTTTATTCCATGTCACAAGACAGATGATGCTACACATGTTGCTGATTTGTTCTTTCGTGAAATTGTTCATTTACATGGTGTGCTAAATACTATTGTTTCTGATCGTGATACTAAGTTTCTTAGACATTTTGGGAGATGTTTATGGGCTAAGTTGGGGACTAAATTGCTGTTTAGTACTACATGTCATCCCCAAACTGATGGACAAACTGAAGTAGTAAGTAAAACATTGTCTACTATGCCGCGGGCTGTTTTGAAGAAGAACTTAAAATTGTGGGAAGAATGTTTACCTCATATTGAATTTGCTTACAATCGTTCGCTGCATTCTACCACTAAGATGTGCCCTTTTGAGATTGTGTATGGCTTTGTACCACGTGCACCTATTGATTTGTTGCCTTTACCATCTTCAGTGCAAAATAATTTGGATGCTACACAACGTGTCGAATTGATATTAAAATTGCATGAGACTACTAAAGACAACATAGAACGCATGAATGCTAAGTATAAACTTGCTGGAGATAGAGGGAGAAAATATGTTGCGTTTGATGTTGGTGATCTTGTTTGGTTGCATTTGCGAAGGTCGTTTTCCTGAATTGCGCAAGTCTAAATTAATGCCAAGCGCTGCTGGTCCTTTTAAGGTGTTAGAGAAAGTAAATGGTAATGCATATAAAATTGAGCTTCCTGCAGAATTGGGTCCGGTTAGTCCTACATTTAACATTGCAAATTTCAAGCCTTACTTTGGTGAAGAAGATGAGTTTGCATCGAGGACAACTTCAATTCAAAAAGGAGGACATAATGAGGACATCTCATATGTTGATACAACCGTTGTACGTACAGCCAGACAAATACAAGGACCAATCACTCGAGCTCGTGCCAAATAACTTAACTATAAGGTACTTTCATTTCTTGGAACTATTCCTCACATACATGAGAATATGATGCTTCCTAAATCAGATGTGTTTGTTACTCTTAGGAATGATGGACCTAGCATGGATGAGGAGGACAAGCATTGGAGCATGATCACACATGGAGGAGATGGTAGCAAACATGTGCGGATTGAAGAGGATGCCCCAAGTGGAGATTTCAGAACTTTGAAGCCACCATAATGATGATTGAAGACTTGGACAAAATATACAAGATTACACTTCATAATTTCATCCATAGCATAATATGGTGTTGCGTCACCTTTAGCTTTGGGCCAGGCCCATGTCTTTTTCGCAGGAATTAAGTCAGCCACTTTTTAGAGTCCGTATTGAAGGGGGAAAGGCCTTCTAGGGTTTGGTTTGGCCACCATACGTATGGCTGGCCGAAACCCCACCTTTTCCTCCTTTAAATACCCCCATAACCGTCACGTTTAGACTCGGATTTTGATTAGATTAAAAGTTAGCCATTGCTGCAACTCTCGTGTACTTCTTTTGAGGCCAACGCCCAGAACAAGACCAATTATTCGGAATCTCACCTTTTTCAATAAATCTTTCATGTATATTCGCAATATCCTGATTACATCACTAGTTCTTATTTGTTCTCGATTTCAGGTAGGAATTACGACTCTCGCTGGTCAGGCTGATCGTGCATCCGCAAGATCAGTAACTCCCGGAGATTGTCCTAGCGATTGCATTGGCACACGAGGTTTGCACGTGTAGTCGGATCGTCAAGCACGAACTCCACCAACAAGTCGATTTATTCACGTCTCATCGAAAGATCGGCTACCTTTGCCCTATCAATATATATGGCCCATGTTTGTTGAGTGTCCAGCAAACAGTTGCCCATTTTCCCTGCCACGTTTCTTCCTTTCCCGAGCCTCCTTTGCCAAGTGTCCCCCTAAAGGATGCTTAACAAACATTTTGGTACTCTTCCCGCTACTTTTTTAGCGCAATATTTCCTTTCATGTCTAGCTTGTTCTTAGTATCCTCTAAAGATCCATGGAAAAAAATTTGGCATCTCCCCGCCACGACTTCCTTCTTTTTCCCGAGCCTCCTTTCTCAAGTGTCCCTTAAAGGATACTCAACAAACATTTTGGTACTCTCCCCACTACTTTTTCTAGCGCAATATTTCTTTTCATGTCTCGCTTTTTCCTAGTATCCTCTAAAGATCCATCGCAAACATTTGGGCATTATCCCCACCACATTTTATTACTTTCCCGAACATTGTTTGTCGAGTGTCCCCCTAAAGGATACTCGGCAAACATTTCAGGATTCTCCCCGCTACTTTTTCTAGCGCAATATTTTCTTTCATGTCCCATGTTTTCCTAGTATACCTTAAAGGATCCATGGAAAACATTTGGGCATTCTCCCCGCCATATTTCCATCCTTTCCCAAGCCTTCATTGTCGAGTGTCCCCCTAAAGGATATTCGGCAAACATTTAGGTACTCTTCTCGCTACTTTTTCGAGCGCGATATTCGCTTTCATGTCTCGTGGTTGCATTGTATCCCCTAAAGGATCAATGGAAAACATTTGGGCATTCTAACTGTCATGTTTCCTTCCTTTCTCGAGCCTTGTTTGCCGAGTGTCCCCCTAAAGGTTAGTCGGAAAAATTTCGGGACTCTCCCCGCTACTTTTTCCAGCGTGATATTTCCTTTCATGTCCCGTGTTGGCCTTGTATCCCCTAAAGGATCCATGTAAAACATTTGGCCATTCTCAACGCCATGTTTCGTTCCTTTCTCGATACTTCTTTGTCAAGTGTCCCCCTAAAGGATACTCGATAAACATTTCTTGATGAAATTCACATCATAGAAAACAAAAAATTCCTATGAGAAGCAAACAAAATCCAAGATCGAATCTACGAGATTTCTAGTAACGAGAGATGTGAGACCTTCATACCATTGAAGAACACGGAGAAGAAACGTTTTAATAACATGCTTTGCGTCCCCCTCCGCTATCTACAATCTGCGATCAGGGACGGAGCTCCCTTGTAGGCAATGTTGCCAGATGACACCAATGGATATTAGCAAATCATTCACTAACTAATGTTAAATAGTAGTAATTATAGAGCATGACCCTAGTAAAAAAGAGTGAAATTAGAGCTGACCCCAGTGCCAAAAATTTCTAGATTCGATCGATCAGCACCGCAACGAGCGGTGCCTCCGAGTTTAGCACACATGTGGCTCGGTGACATCTCCTCATCCTTGATCCAGCAAGAATTAGAGGGAGAGGTAGATGGGATCTAGGCTAGCACGCCCACGTGGTGGCTATGGTGGAGATCTCCGCGTGCAGGGCTTCGCCAAACCATACGGAGGGAAGAAGAGTATCAGGAGGGGGGAAGCTAGGGTTTGGGAGACTACTTGAAAAAGTCCTATCGCCGGTGCACCAAAAAAACCCTATGGGAACATGCCGGTGGTAATGCGTTATCACCGGCGGACCTCCTGGTGCGCCGGCTGTAACTCGATTTATCGTCAGCGCACCAACCTAGTGCGCCGGCTGTATATCTTTTAATATTCACAAAAAACGAAGAATCTAGATCTAAATTGCGTCCTGATGTGTTCTTCACGGCGACAATGCTAGACAGCCTGACATAAATCACACGATGAAGAATTAGGCTAGTAAGTTAGGTGATTGCAAAACTATCAGCTCGATGTGGTTTGGTTATTTTTTTCTAATTTTTTCATTCCTACCAATAATATCATCCCTACAAGTAATGGTGGCAACAAGTATGATACCATACTTAAATCTCATGTGCGTACTGATGCCAATAATACACCTGACAGATTAAATGTCATGTCATCTTGTGCTTGTTTTTTTATTGGGTTAAACTACATAGAACTATCACGTTTGGGGCTGACATTGAGAGTCAGTACCGATTCTGCTAAATTTTTCAAAAACGTACCAACTTAGGGGGCAGGCTGTTACAAATCGAACTATTTTTTTACACATCTCTACTGCAAATCTGACTGGCGGGTCCCATTTGTAAGGGCTGAGCTGACAAAAATGATGTCGAAGCAGACGTGGGGCCCACCTGTCAGCCCCATTTTCTTTAATTATTAATTTTTTCCATCCTCTTTTCTTTTTCACAGCCTGTGGGCTCCACTTGTCAGTCCACCATCTCTTCTTCCCCTCCTCCTCCTTCATCCTCCCATCCGATCTTGTCCTGCCCCTACCGCTTGCCGCCCACCCTCCTGCGCTATTGCCCCCCTCCTCCGCGATTGCCCGCTCGCCGCCGCTCCTAGCTATGTTGAACAACCACCTTGGGCCTTCACCGCATCGCCACCTTGGACACCACAATCCCCGTCGCCAGAAACTCCCCCGCACGTCACCGGAAGCGGATCCCCGTACGTCGCGAGCCCATGCGAGCGCCTCCCAGGAGTCGTAGGCTAGCTGCGGGGTGAGGGTGTTTCGGCACACAACAGTGCCGGACCTCGTGCACACGGTGGTGCCAGACCTCGTGCATGCGGTGATCTAGGGGAGCCATACCGTCGGATGAGAGTCGCGGTGGTGCAATTTAGTTGTGCCGGTTGACCATGGCGACAAAGAGAGAAAGGGAGACAACATGGGGGGAGAGACTCGGGGAGGAAGAAGGAGGAGGAGGAAAGAAGATGGGGGACTGATATGTGGGGCCCACTGGTGGTGAATAAGAAAAGAGGAAGGAGAAAATATAAGATGGGGCTGACAGGTGGGCCCCACGTCTAACTCGGCATCTTTTTGCCAACTCGGCCCTTACAAATTGGCCCTACCAGTGAGATTTGCTGATAGAGCTATGTCAAATGAAAATTAGTATGTTTTGTAAAGGCCTACCGTGAAGTTGGTAGGTTTTTGAAAAAATAACCAGTATCAGTGCTGACTCCCAATGTCACTCCTAAGTGTGGTAGTTCTACCTAATTTACTTGTCATCTATTGTTGACATAGCTGGGAGATATTTCCTCAGGCATGGTTTCACAACGGAGCCCCTGATTTCTTGGATAATAAATGATTCGGAATTCCACTCACTCATATGGTAACCAATATTCAGATGTAGTACTATGTATAAAGATGATAGGAAGTTATATCGTATAGGCATCACAACAAATTTCGACAGACCAAGTCTCTCAATAAGTTGATCCCGTGCTTATTCACATGCAGTCATGGAGGTTTCTGGTTAGACGGAGGGATAGGGTGTTATTGGACGTCGCGTGGATGAGGTCAGGAGGCTACATGCGATGGCTAGGACCGCTGATTAGCTACATCATTCGACCCGCTTTAGGGCTTTGTATCTCTTTCGCTTGTTGCTACTGCTAGGGGACAGGTTTCCTGACTTGTGGATCTTTCTTTGGGTGTGTTGGAGTTTTTATCTTGTATGGAACTTGACGATGTCTGCACGGTACATATGCAAATAGTAAGTCATCAAAGCATAGCTCATTCGATCCACCTATTGGATCAGGATTTGCCCACTGCTGAAGCTTTGCCCAATCATCTACTAGACTTCTTTTAATCTACTTGTGTGTGTGAGTTCCTACAGTAGCTTTTTTATTCCTAAAAAAAGGTTTGATATTACCCATTAAAGATTAAAGTGGATTTTTCATTTGGAGTTGTACTCCCTACATCCCAGTTTAAAGGTCATGTCGTATACCTGGGTCATCGATTTAACCAATAAAATATAAATTATAACATACAAAAATTATATCATTAAATCTTTAGATGGTATATTTTTAATGATATAACTTTTCTACCATTAGATATTATATTTTTGATGATATAATTTTCATATTTTACAGTTTATATTTTTTTAGTCAAATTTTTTCCTAGTGAGCCAGAGATAGAGTGAGGAAGTGAGTTGAGGCTACGATGATGCATCAGGAGTTAAACCGAACTTGTCAATATGCATGTTTAATGTTCATTTTAAAATATAATCATGAGTTGCAAATGTATATAAGTATGATCTGAATCTGTCATGCCATAGTTATATTATATCTGGTTGCGATGTAACACAAATTTATCTGCATGTTGACATGATTTTGTTTGATCTGCAAGTTGACCGTTGGAAGCACAGCAAGAGAAAAAGAACCTTCCCTGGGCCTCTTTAATCTTGTGCAAATGAGGAAGCCTTGCGCCTCTAGGCCTCTGTCTAAGTTTCAGTATTATTGTTTTTGATGACTACCAAGAAAGGATTTTCAGGCATGAAGCTACACTTTTTTGGGTATGTTCTTTCTTTGTTTCTGTAGCAAGTGTGTATCAGTGTATCTACAACTCGTAACTTGCTAACTGCAAAGAAAAGCTCTCTATGTGTGAATTATTCGCCTGCTTGACTAGCCTACCAATTCTTGGATATTCTTTGGACATTGGGAAGGAGCATGTTAATTTGGTCGATGAACAATTAAATAAGTTCCTGTACATTTGACAACTTGATCAGAAGGAATTGGACAGGTAAATCATTAGTGTATGCCCATTTCCAGGATTTAACGTTGAACAAGATTCCTTTTATTTCTGATTATGGTTATAAACTATGGTACTTTTCTTATGGACAATACAAATGTTGAGTCCCATAGTCCTAACCCTTCTTGTATATTGGTGTGTTTTATTTGATCGTTTTCCCATATCTTTGCCTCCAAACCAATTTTAATTGTATCTCCACTATAGAAATTGGTTTGGAGAAATTAATTGTATATCCACTATAGAATCTAGAACTAGTACTTGCAACTATGCAATAAACTACTCTCTCCAATCCATAATAACTGTCGTGGTTTTAGTTCAAATTTGTCTAAAAATGAATTAAACTGTGACAGTTATTATGGATCAGATGTGAGTACTTGATTCATGTATTGGTCTGAAGGTTTTTATTCTGTGTTGAGTGTACTTCATCTCAGCAACTTAAGGCAAAGGTTTATCGCTTTATGAACCTGTTTACTGCCTACAATTTAGGAGAGGCTCACAATATGTGCAGCAAGAGATAATCAAGTCATTGTTCTTTCTTTGTCAAGAGTGCAAATAGTTTTCTCTTCCTGACAATCACGCATGTTGTCTATTTACAGGAGGCAATACATGCAGGTTTTAAGGAAGCTAATGGACTTAGCTTTGGTAACACATTTGGAGTATGGAAATGCCTCATCTGGTGATTTATACCCTTCCATTACTGCCCAATGTCCGGTGAAATGCTAATTTATTGCTAACAGTTTAGCTTCACACGGTTACTGAGTTTGGATTAGTTTTTTCTCATATTTGTTCTAATACTGCTTACATTTTTTTCATCCGTAGATATGTTGTGAGGGCTATGCGATGGAGACACTCTGGAGGTGGCTACCGCATCCTTGCAGAAACGGCAGCCTGTCATGGAGCCACCTGTAGGTGGCCACGACGAACGAGTTACTGTCATATGTTGGCGAATACAAAATTTAGAAATAACTTACTGGATAATTGTTGGTGACTGTAAATTTCCGAAAGGAAATTATTAGTTTTAGCATTTGTTTTTTTCAACGCCGTTGCTGCAGCCCATGTTGTGTTGTAATCATAGGAGGTATTTTGTGCGTAGTCGTACTGCAATTTGGGCCTACACTTGTGATATACCACTGGAAAACTGTGCACATGTGCTTCCTACTTCCGATACAAAGCAGCTAGCAGCACAAACAAATGCGTATGCAATTGACAGGGTTGCTTCTACATTGTACATGTATTTCTCACATGTGTTTCCTAGAACAATTTGGTATACAAAAATTTAGAGAATCCTTCGGGTTATGAGCATCCGTGCCGATTATATTCTTTCCAGGCCTACTTCAGCAGATATGTTCTGAACTTGAATGCATGCCCAACATCAGCTTAATATTGCGTTGAACTCACAAAATACATCATAAGTGCTTCTCATTCACAATATCACCTGAACCACCGTTAGTAGAGAAGAACAATCAGAACCAATATGAACAATAGTGATGTTATTAATTGAACAAAGTATCTTGCTGGAATGCTTTGGCCCTGATTTGCTGCTCCTTTGTAATTCCGTGTGCTTGATCCTAATTTTAATATAGTGACATCTTATTGTAAAACGTAAGAAACTTTTATCATATTGGCCGTTAACTTTTATCATCATTATAAAAAAATATCGGAACGCGCTCTACAGGATCGTGCGCCAAGACGCACATCTAAATCTAGTATAACTAATAACCTCTTATTAGCCATGAATTTCAGATACAACTATCAAAATTATTGTATGACGTGGCTTAATGTGCTTCCACTATTAGGAGCCTTGCATCTTATTGTTAGTATATAAGAGATAGAGTAGAATATATCGATCCGGTTCTTGTCATATGTCTTTGTGCATTCTCTGTTCTATTTTCGTTGTATGTCAACTTAATTTATATTGTTGCATTCTTTTTTACTTTTGTTTTGCATAATTGTTTTATTATTTTTATGGGAGACATGAAAATTCTGTTTTGGAAACAATGAACATTTATTCTTATTCGCTTGGATATTTGTTCTGGTCTGACAGCAGTAACTCGACTTATCGCCGGTGCACGTCCTGGTCTGACAGCAGTAAGTCGATTAGTGACCGGCGGTATATTTTTCAAAATAAAAAAAAGATGAATCTAGATCTAGATCTCATCGTGATGTGTTCTTCGCGTTCTTCACAGTGGCCAGCGAGGGTTGAGGAGGTGGGTCACCGATCGTTAGGCCGCCGCCGAGCTTGAGGAGGTGGCTTCCATTGAGGTTGAGGAGGTGGTCACCGGAGGGAGGTCCTAACAAGGTTGATGAGATGGTCACCGGAGGAAGCTCACCGGCTTGGAGAGGTACTCGCCGGATGGAGGTCACCGTTGATGAGATGTGGGTTGAGGGGGAGGAGGAGGAGGTCACCATTGAGGAGGTGCGGGTTGATGAGGAGGAGGAGGAGGAGAAGAGAAAGATGCGAAGGAGGTAGGAGAGAAAGTGAGAAAGAAGAAGAGGCCCCGGCCGGTGGGCTGGTTTTGCATATATAGCACCGGTTACTGCCGGCGCACCAATATGGTGGTGCGCCTGGGGTAAATGTTTTATTTTTTCATTGAAATCTAAAACCCAAAAAAAATCTTGTTTCTGTTTTGAATTTAATGAATCCAAAAATTGTCTAAACTAACATAGGTGGTTCAAATCGGATAGGAAATTTCGCATAGATACATTTTGATATTAAATTTTTTTTTCATCGGAGGTCGTATACAACCAGAAATCCCGTTTACCGAATCATGACGCCATTTTGCATAATATATCGAAATTCATGTTTTTCAATTTTCTCTAAACGTGGACATCTCGAAGGATTTTATTTTATGAATTTTCTATCATTTTCTTCTATTATTTCGAAAACTGAAAAGGCAATCTACACGGGGTGTGGAGGGGAAAATATGTGCCCGCCTTACTGCCGGCGCACCACCATGCAGGTGCGCCGGTGGTACTTTTACTACCAACGACGTACCAACATGGTGGTGCACCGGCGGTAAGGTAACCTCTGATTTTTGGGGTGGCTTGGATCTGGCCGACACTTATCCCCGGCACCCATATCTCTCGCTGCGCCGGCGGTATTTGAGAACCACAGTAACCCAATAAAGTAGGTGTGTCGGCGGCAAATACCACTGGCGTGCACCTTTTTTGGTGCGCCGGTGGTAACCCTGGACCTATAGCCTATTTTCTAGTAGTGCGAGGTCCCTTATCGTGGAACATGTGACCAACTCTTTTTGTAGTTTGTACGATGCGATACAAAATAATAATAAAAGATTTGTCTTTGTATATGTTGCAGATTGAATGCAAATAGCCAAATACACGTATGAGAACCTGGATATCTCAGTTAAATCAATGTATGCTGAAATGTTGAATTACAACATTTTGTCTAGGTAGAAATATATTTAGAAGTTTGAAGTCCCTCTTAAGATCATGAATTTTTGATTGGTATATATATGGGTAGAAGAATGATGATGACTACAAGTTACATTTGAGATGTTTGTACCGTAGGTCGATGATCTTTGGTCAGCGAAGAGCGCGCTAGCTAGTTGCATGTAGCTACTCAACGTGAAAAAACGAAATGAATAGATGCAAATTGGTTGTAAAAAATCTCACGTGTTTACACGCGTGTCATGGTACAATAGGTTCAATACTGATCCAAAATAAATGAATCAATTTTATCTAGATACACATGTATATAGACATGTTTTAATGTGTAGATACATACATATCTAGATAAAATTGAGTCACTTATTTTGTAACGTAGGTAATGTATTGGAGGGAGAGGACACATGCCTCTCTTTCTCCCACTTCCCTTTGGTCGGCAAAGTAGAAGTAGGAGAAGACAAAGCTGTGGAAGGCATAAGAAGCAAGCGAGGTCAATAGCCTGTAACGAGGGAGGGAGGATGTGTCAAAAATTTAGTTGTAAAAAACCACCCTTTTTGTACCCACCCCGATTAATATGTTAGAAGGAAGATGCATATTTTATCGATTAAGGCATTGGGAAGTAGGTGCATATTCATGGACTTATCATGTGAAGTAAGTGTCATGGATTAAATATTTAATGTCTAGCTCGTTGATCCTGCTAGATCCAATTTATTGTGTTTCCCCATGTGAGGGACCGTTGCTATGGTGCTAGGGGTGCAACCATTATGTCATAATGAACACTGGTCATAAGTCAGGTCGGCCAATAGATACCACATGAAAATGATAACAGGTTAAGAAAAAGAAGAAATAACACTCTTTAGTAGACTTCCAAGTGCAGGTGTACAGTCTCTGTTTGCCAGCTCAAAGTAGTCGAGCACTGAGCGCACCCGCTCAGGTCCATCCAGCCAATGAGGTGTCTGACTCATATGGTGACCAAGGACATACCGGAAAATAATAGATAAATGTAAATCATATTTCTTTCAACCATCCCTGGCATGCACTCCTGTTGCGGTCAGAAACCCACCGGCGGGCAGCGACGGGCAACACCGTAGAGCCGGGAGTCTCCTAGGACTGCGGCTGGCCCTGGTCCCTCTGAGCGACGGCCCGCAAAGCCTCGGCACGCACGTCCGATGCTGATGCAAGGGCGTGCCACCTGACCTATACCTGGTCAGGAAGGTGTTGGATGATGCCTCGCTTAGTTTCCTGCATGGCATACACGTAAACATTAAATACGAGCCTCGATCGGCTCTCAGGTTGTCCTGTGAATCGGCTCAAGGAGCCGATCCACCCATGATGCGTACAAGGTGTACGATCAGATGGTGGTGCTGCTTGATCGAAATAAAGGTAAAACGACCTACTACGATTTAGGGTTTTCACCGCATAATCGGAACATCCTACTCGTGATTGAGCCTGGCGGCCACGCACGGTGAACGTAAACCGACCCTAGACAAGGCCTAAAAACCAACACGAAGTTGATCCTCGGAACATCCCGTCTAGGGCTAGCAAACTACACCCTACGCGCCACTGGATCCTTCAACCCGTTTGTAAGGCCTAACTATGCAGATATTAAACTAATCCTTGAAGAACAAGGAGCAATCATAACGGATCGGATCTACTAAATAATGATCAAGCGGGGTGCCGCCCTTACACCCAAGGTAGGTGTAAGGGCGGCTAGATGTCTAAGGGTCGCACGACGATAGTATATGATACGATGAACAATGCTAACCCTAAAACATCTATGATAACTATGTTGCTCGCCATCAAAAAGGCTTCAGCACGAGCAACGCATGAACGACGAATAAATGTGTACTGCCTAGATCGCAAGATGCGATCTAGGCAGCATGATTGGTTTGTGGTGAACGTGATTGTTGTTTATTTCATAAACCCTAGATACATATTTATAGTCCGTAGACTTTCTAACGTGGGAATAATCCCAACCGGGCACGAGCCCAACTCTGTCTAAACGACACGTATCCTACTATGGTACGGATACACGGGCAAGCTAGCCCAAACTTGGTATATAAAGCCGATTCATGTATTTCTTCCATGTATGCTCTTCAAGCCCATCTTCAATCGCGGCCCACCTCTGATCCGGTCAAATTCTGGTGATAACACATGCCCCCCTGGTTTTGGAAATGACATTTCCAAAATCATTATGTTTTTCTTTCGTCGGGTCATGTCGTGGCAGAGCAGAACTGTCGCAGTATCCTTCATCATAATGCCTTGCCTCCTCCACTTCTCCGCGTGACCTGGCAATTTTTTTTTACGGGCCGATTTTCTATCGGCCCCCAATGTTTCACTGCACATGTATCGCACATGTTCATCTGATTAGGTGCCCCCCGAGCCGATTCTGCCAGGTATCTGCTGATATCGGCTCTGTGGTTAGCCAAGGCACTATATGCGAACGTCGGCTCGGTTGAGACCAGTGTTGACTTCTTCCAACTCATCAGCCGATGTAAACCCATTGTCCATTAGATCGACGTTGAACCCAGGAAGAACGCATGGTGAGGATAATTTTTGCCGATTGCTGGAATCGGCCTCCATGTTGAATTGCTCAATGAAGGTTTTGCAATGTTCCTCCATAGATCCTTGGGGCCGATCACATGGATCGGCATCGCCACGTTTGTCCATAGATGTTGCTTTTGTTACACGGTCAGGCCGGTGGATAAAACCAGCCTAACCCCGTCCTTTGTCACGTCGATGCGCTCGCAGTCGTCCAAATTAATGCCTGAGAGTGGCTCTTGGCCTGATATCTCCCAAACGTTCATGCCAGCCGTTGAAATTTCGGCTGAATCATCTGCGTGGACGACTTCTACTTCATCTCCATCCCATTGTATTAAGCATTGGTGCATCGTGGATGGAATGCAACAGTTGGCGTGGATCCAATCTCTCCCTAGTAGGACAGCATAAGTGCTCTTGCTGTCGACAATAAAGAACGTCGTAGGGACGGTTTTCCTTCCTACGGTCAGATCCACGTTCAGAACACCTTGTGCGTCAGATGCTTGGCCGTTGAAATCGCTCAGTGTCACATTGGTCTTGATCAGATCCGAGCTAGAGCGTCCCAATCGACGTAGCATGGAGTATGGCATAATGTTGACTGCCGCTCCGGTGTCCACCGGCATCTTGTTGACGAGGCTGCCCATTGATGTAACCTCGCAAGTACGGGGTCTTCGGATGCTCGTAGCTTCTTTCTCGTGGCTTCTCAAAGATGACCGACCGTGGGCCGCAGATCCAAGTTGTGCCACGGGTGCTTCGTCTAATCCTGGAGCACTAAACTCCGTTGGAAGGATGAACACCATGTTTGTGCCGGCCGATGTCTCATCATCGGCTTTCTCTTCTACGGGCGCCACTCTTTCCTTTGTGGCCGACCTTCTTCGTCCAGGGTTCGCTGAATTTTAGCGGCCAGATCAGGCCGCGCCTTCCTCAACGTGTGCAGGTCTAACCTTTCGGCTTCCTCCAACCCACGTAGTCGCTGAACCCTACGCTTTTGGGAACGGCTGAGCCCATCAGGGCACCACCTTGGCCGATGATACTTGTCTTCTTCATCATCGTCCTCTAGTTCCTCGAGATCTTCTACCCGAGCGGACTCAGCGTGCTTGTTCCGAGGCGGGAGAGGCCCTAGACGTTTGAACACGGACACGTTAGCTACATCCTTCTTCTTTTGTCTACATTCTGGACAGTTGCCGATTGTAGGCAATCGGCTCATTCCTGAATCCCAGCAGTGTCTGAAGAAGGGGCAGTCCCAATGCCTATCCACATCGTCTTGCTCTCTCGACTTTTCCTTGGCGTGGCGCTCATATCTCTCCTCGTCGCGATCATGCCGACGGTGTCTCCTGGCGTCCCTAGCCAGACGATCTCTTTCATCATCGTCGTCGTATCGCCGGCGTTGGTTGTATTGACCCACATACTTGTTGAGGAGGTGATCAGAGAGAGGTCGCTGATACCTTACGTTCATCACTTCTCCCTCTGTGATGTAGCGCTTGCCATCGTGACGGAGCCGATCGCGCGGAGCGGCTTCCTCTGTGTCCTTGCTATGAGAGCAGCTGCCCTCATCTCCGTCCTTACCAGAGTGGTGCCCAGGTCCTACCATGTTGATATTGCACGAGAATCTTGGTTGGCACCCTCCATGATAAGTGTACTCCACCGTGTTAACGGCGGGGAAGGGGTGTGTGTCGACCTTCATGGCGTACTGGCTGAAAATTAGACGCCCTTGTTCTATCGCCATTTGGACCTGCCGACGCCACACCCTGCGGTCGTTGGTGGCGTGGGTGAACGTGTTATGCCACTTGCAGTATGGCTTTCCGTTCAGCTCCTGCACCGTGGGGATCTTGTGGCCTTGGGGTAACTTTAGCTGCTTCTCCTTGAGTAAGAGGTCGAAAATCTGCTCAGCTTTGGTCACGTCGAATTCAAACCCTTTTGGAGGACCTTGTGGCTTAACCCATTTACAGGACACGGGGCTTGCCCCTCGAGTCCATTCAGCCACTGCTACCTCTTGATCTCCCGCAGCAGCTTCATCTTCATCTGCCTCAACCAGGACCACCGCACGCTTGAATTTATCCCGGTAAACATCCGGGTGGCGCTGTTCATATGCTGACAGCTTCGCACCATGTGCGCCGGTAAAGGGTAGTCCGCTTGGGAGGCCACGTCCTTGATCGATGATGAGAGACCCACCACCGCCAACTCGATCGCTTCTTTTCGGTCACATGAACCGAATAGCATCGGTTCCTAATGGTCCTGAAGCGTTGGACGTATTCTGACACTGTTTCTCCGCGCTTCTGTCGTACTTGTGCTATATCGGCAATGCCAGCCTCGGAAGCCTCTGAGTGATACTGTACGTGGAACTGTTCTTCCAACTGCTTCCAAGTCCGGATTGAATTTGGTGGCAGCGAGGTGTACCACCCAAAAGCCGATCCTGTGAGGGACTGTGCGAAGAACCTCACACGCAGCTCGTCTGATGCTGAGATCGTGCCCAGCTGTGCCAAATATCGGCTCACATGCTCGATGGAGCTGGACCCATCCGATCCATTAAACTTGGTGAAATCAGGGAGCCGATATTTGGGTGGTAGCGGGATCAACTCGTACTCGTTGGGGTACGGCTTGGAATAGCCGATTGTCCTCCTTTTCGGCATCATGCCGAACTGGTCTTTCAGGATTGTACAAATTTGATCCGCGGTGATGGCTGCAGGCGTCGAACTCTGAAGATTCGCCGAGGTGGCATACTTAGCCAGCCATGCTTGCTTTTCCAGCTCTGAGCCAACTGCAGGAGCTGAGCTCTGGAGGTTTGTCGGAGTGGCATACTTAGCCAGCCATGCTTGCTTCTCAAGATCTATTCCCGAAGTTCCTCCTGCTGTTCCGGAAGTCCCTGCTGTTGCAGCCTGGTTCGAGAGCGCCCGATTCATTGCAGTCTGGCACGTATGCGCACGTGTATCCGTGAGGGATCTCCTTGGGCGCCTCATGCAAGAATTGGTAGTCACTAGGGTCACCACCGATCTTGTAGACGACGTATGCCGATGAGTTCGGCACTTCTGGTGCTGCCAATGCGAACGGCAGCGGTGGACGGGACTGGAGTGGCATCTCTCCTTGGTAAGTCCCCAGAGCTGGTCCTGACGGAGAGTACTGATAGCTCATGATTTCCTGGATCACGCGCAGAGCGACACGCTCCAAAGTGTTCACCAGGCTCTCAGAATGGCGGTGCGGCGAATGAGCCACCATGAAGTTAATCTCTCGACGCGGGGACTTGGTGCGTTCTTCGACGGGGTGGACAGGTCCACTCCATCGAGCGCGCCTTCAGGTGAGAACCCTTTCCACCCGATGCCATGTGAGCGGGTTCCGTGAAAAGAGCCGATGAGGTCGGCTT
The DNA here is from genome assembly GCF_022539505.1 of Lolium rigidum. NCBI lineage: Eukaryota > Viridiplantae > Streptophyta > Magnoliopsida > Poales > Poaceae > Lolium > Lolium rigidum. Next base: position 301,310,294 of record NC_061513.1, read on the forward strand.
CGAGGACCGCTTTGATCTCGTCATGCTTCTTCTTGAGCTCGTCGGTCGGATCCTCGTACTTGATCGGGTGCCTTCCGCCATCTCAGATGTAGATGGCGATGCGGTTGATGTCGAAGATGGTCCCACCGGGCGTGCCAGAATGTGTTGCGGTCAGAAACCCACCGGCGGGCAGCGACGGGCAACACCGTAGAGCTGGGAGTCTCCCAGGACTGCGGCTGGCCCTGGTCCCTCCGAGCGACGGCCCGCAAAGCCTCGGCACGCACGTCCGATGCTGATGCAAGGGCGTGCCACCTGACCTATACCTGGTCGGGAAGGTGTTGGATGATGCCTCGCTTAGTTTCCTGCATGGCATACACGTAAACATTAAATACGAGCCTCGATCGGCTCTCAGGTTGTCCTGTGAATCGGCTCAAGGAGCCGATCCACCCATGATGCGTACAAGGTGTACGATCAGGTGGTGGTCCTCCTTGATCGAAATAAAGCTAAAACGACCTACTACGATTTAGGGTTTTCACCGCATAATCGGAACATCCTACTCGTGATTGAGCCTGGCGGCCACGCACGGTGATCGTAAACCGACCCTAGACAAGGCCTAAAAACCAACACGAAGTTGATCATCGGAACATCCTGTCTAGGGCTAGCAAACTACACCCTACGCGCCATCTGGATCCTTCAACCCGTTTGTAAGGCCTAACTATGCAGATATTAAACTAATCCTTGAAGAACAAGGAGCAATCATAACGGATCGGATCTACTAAATAATGATCAAGCGGGGTGCCGCCCTTACACCCAAGGTAGGTGTAAGGGCGGCTAGATGTCTAAGGGTCGCACGACGATAGCATAAGATACGATGAACAATGCTAACCCTAAAACATCTATGATAACTACGTTGCTCGCCATCAAAAAGGCTTCAGCACGAGCAACGCATGAACGACGAATAAACGTGTACTGCCTAGATCGCAAGATGCGATCTAGGCAGCATGATTCTTACCCAGAAGAAACCCTCGAGACAAGGGAGTTGGCGATGCGCCTAGATTGGTTTGTGGTGAACGTGATTGTTGTTTATTTCATAAACTCTAGATACATATTTATAGTCCGTAGACTTTCTAACGTGGGAATAATCCCAACCGGGCACGAGCCCAACTCTGTCTAAACGACACGTATCCTACTATGGTACAGATACACGGGCAAGCTAGCCCAAACTTGGTATATAAAGCCGATTCATGTATTTCTTCCATGTATGCTCTTCAAGCCCATCTTCAATCGCGGCCCACCTCTGATCCGGTCAAATTCTGGTGATAACACATGCCCCCCTGGTTTTGGAAATGACATTTCCAAAATCATTATGCTTTTCTTTCGTCGGGTCATGTCGTCGGATCTGGACAATTAAGACTTTCTGAATATGAATGCATTTGTGTGGATGGACCGAACAATTGTAGTTGTTGTGCTGGTTGCACCATATAGTAGCACTAGCATAGTGCAAGGACTGTTAGTGGCCTTGTTCCATCCATTAATTATATCGCAGGGACTATTACAACATGCACGAGATTTCTTATCGCGGAACACGTGATCAACTCTTTTGTAGTATGTGTGATGGCATAGTAAATAATTAGAAAGATTTATCTTTGTAAACGTTGTTGATTAGACAGGTGACTAGCACCTCTAAAAGAATTCCTAGGGTGAGGGGCCAGAGTGGTTGGTAGATTGCATGCAAATACACATATGTATTTAGACAGAACCTCGATATCTCACTTAAATTAATCTATGCTGATATGTTGAATTGCAATATTTCGTCTAGGTAGAAATGCATTTGGAAGTTTGAAGTCCCTCCTAAGATTATGAATTTTGATTGGTATATGGGTAGAAGGGTGATGACGACTACAAGTTATATTTGAGATGTTTGTACTGAACATCGATTATCTTTTGATCGGCGAGAGCGCTTTGGCTAGCTGCCTGCAGCTACTTGACAGGAACAAACAAAATGAATGTATGCGAACCGGTTGTACAAATCTCACGTGTTTACGCATGTGTCGTGGTATAATAGGATGAATAGTGATCCAAAATTGTGAATTAACTTTTTCTAGATACACATGTATCTAGACGTGTTTTAGTGTGTAGATATCGTACGTATCTACATAAAATTGAGTAACTTATTTTTTAACGGAGGTAATACAATGGAGGGAGAGGACACATGCCTCTCCCTCTCCCTCTCCCTCTCCCTCTCCCTCTCTCTCTCTCTCTCTCTTGCTCCCCTTTGGCTGGCAAAGTAGAAGTAGGAGACGTCAAAGTGGTGGCAGGCAAAATAAGCGAGGTAAAGATCCAGGAACGAGGGAGGGAGGATAGATAAAAGAGAGAAGGCATGAATTTGTTGTTCAAATTATGTCAAAATTTTAGTTGTAAAACCACATTTTTCGTACTCCACTACAACTTGGGCCCATTTTTATTTGAAATATCAGGCTCAGCCTAATTAATATGCTAGGAAGCAGGTGCATATTTAATCGATTAAGACATTGAGTGGTAAGTGCATATTCACTGATTGATCATGTGAAATAAGTATCATGGATAACATATTTAATATCCTGTTGGTCCTGCTAGATCTACTTTATTGTGTTCCCTCATAAGAGGACCGTTCCTATAGAGCCAGCGGTGCAACCATCATGTCACTCTGAACTTTGGCCCAAAGTTAGGTCGGCCAATAGATACAACATGAAAAATATAACACATGAAGAAGAAGAAATCACCCACATTGGTAGACTGCCCGGTGCAGGTGGAGAGTCGCTCTTTACCATCTATTAGTAGTCGAGCGTTAAGTGCACCAACTCATGGTCAATCAAGCCAATAAGGTGTCTGATTCATTTGGAAACCAAGGCCATTGCGCAAGATAACAAATAAATGTGAAGCATATTTCTGTCCACCATCCCCATCTATGCAGTCCTAGCAAAGAGATCTCCAACAATTTGTGAATACATCCCTTCTATGGATATTTTGGGTATGCATATTGCAGTCAATTAGTTTAACTATTGTATTCATTTTACTATGAAGCTTATTATAATTATTATATGACCTATATTTAATTTTGTAAACAAATAGTATCATGATTCAGAGGCTTGACCGTATGTGTGATGGAAAAACAAAGATGCAGGAAAGTACGGGTGGATCATGATCCCAAAAATCTTGTCCTTAATAGAAAACAAAGGTGCATGCAAGTTAGTTGTGATTGGTCATACGACACCGCATTGATTGTGTACACATTCTGCGACCTGCTCAAGATCTGTGATTTGGACAAAGAAGATTCGGACAATTGTGAATATGAATGCATTTGTGTGGATGGACCGAACAATTGTAGTTGCACGGGATGGACCATATTGTAGCACTAGCAGTCTAGCATAGTGAAAGGATGGTTGGTGGCCTAGTGCCATCTAGTAATTATATCACAGGGACCATTACAATGTGGACACGAGGTCCCTTATCGTGGAACACGTGATCAGCTCTTTTGTAGTATGTGCGATACGATTGCAAATAATAATAAAAGATTTATCTTTGTATACGTGGTTGATAGACATGACTAGCATCTCTAACAAAATTCATAGGGTATGGGGCCGGATTGATTGGTAGATAGCATGCAAATACACATGTGTATTCAGAGAGACTTAGATATCTCAGTTAAATCAATGTATGCTGATATGTTGAATTATAATATTTTGTCTAGGTAGAAATACATTTGGAAGTTTGTAGTCCCACTTAAGATCATGAATTTTGATTGATATATGGGTAGTAGAGTAATGCTGACTACCTAGATAAAATTGATTTTTTTTGTAATGGAGGTAATACAATGGAGGGAGAGGACACATCTCTCTCTCTCTCTCTCTCTCTCTCTCCCCTTCTCCCCTTTGGCCGGCAAAGTAGAAGTAGGAGAAGTGAGGTAAAGAGCCCGAGACGAGGGAGGGAGGATAGATAAAAGAGAGAAGCCATGATTTTGTTGTTCAAATTATGTCAAAATTTTAGTTGTAAAACCACATTTTTCGTACTCCATTACAACTTGGGCCCATTTTTATTTGAAATATCAGGCTCGGCCTAATTAACATGTTAGGAAGCAGGTGCATATTTAATCGATTAAGACATTGAGAGGTAGGCAGGGTTTTTTTCTCGCCCGGAATCTCCGAAATTTCGGCGGAAACCGTAAATACCGCTCCCCCCCGAGAAATGTATATACCGAGCAAAAAAACTAGGATACATTTGAATTTAAAGTGAATATTAGGTGAAATAGGCAGCGTATGGCATTTGTTAATCACATCAAGCCTGGCGTGGTGGTTTGGTACCCTGCAAACTTCATAAATATCTCTTTTTATCTAGATAAACATATTTTTGTGTAAAAAATTAGAAAACAAAGGGGAACCACGATTCGACCGCGCGACCTGTTGCTAGTCGACTGGAAGGCCCTACCGATGGGTTGCATGCTGAGTTCGGTTAGTTCATACCAAAAATTTATTAGTTTGATGCCAGAATTTTTTGAATTCAAAATTTGTTTGAAAGAGAAAAACCCGAGATTTCCGAGAATTCGCGGTAACCGTTTTTTCCGGTCCCCTCCGGTAAAAAAAAGCTACCGAGAAAAAAAACCTTGGAGGTAGGTGCATATTCACTGACTGATCATGTGAAGTAAGTGTCATGGATAACATATTTAATGTCATGTTGGTCCTGCTAGATCTACTTTATTGTATGCCCTCATAAGAGGACCGTTCCTATAGTGCCAGCGGTGCAACCATCATGTCACGCTGAACTTTGGCCTGAAGTTAGGTCGGCCAAATACAACATGAAAAATATAACACATGAAGAAGAAGAAATCACCCACATTGGTAGACTGCCCGGTGCAGGTGGAGAGTCGCTCTTTCCCACCTATTAGTAGTTGAGCGCTGAGTGCACCAACTCATGGTCAATCAAGCCAATAAGGTGTGTGATTTATTTGGATACCAAGGCCATTGCGCAAGATAATAAATAAATGTGAAGCATATTTTTGTCCACCATCCCCAGCTATGCAGTCCTAGCAAAGAGATCTCCAACAATTTGTGAATACATCCCTTCTATGGATATTTTCGGTATGCATATTGCAGTCAATTAGTTTAACTATTGTATTCATTTTACTATGAAGCTTATTGTAATTATTATATGACCTATATTTAATTTTATAAACAAATAGTATCATGATTCAGAGGCTTGACCGTATGTGTGATGGGAAAACAAAGATGCAGGCAAGTATGGGTGGATCATGATCCCAAAAATCTTGTCCTTAATAGAAAACAAAGGTGCATGCAAGTTAGTTGTGATTGGTCATACGACACCGCATTGATTGTGTACACATTCTGCGACCTGCTCAAGATCTGTGATTTGGACAAAGAAGATCCAGACAATTGCTGAATATGAATGCATTTGTGTGGATGGACTGAACAATTGTAGTTGTTGCACGGGATGGACCATATTGTAGCATGAGCATAGTGCAAGGATGGTTGGTGGCCTTGTGCCATCCAGTCATTATATCGCAGGGACCATTACAATGTGGACACGAGGTCCCTTATCGTGGAACACGTGATCAGCTCTTTTGTAGTATGTGCGATGCGATTGCAAATAATAAAAAATATTTATCTTTGTATACGTGGTTGATTAGACAGGTGACTAGCATCTCTAACAAAATTCATAGGGTATGGAGCCGGAGTGATTGGTAGATAGCATGCAAATACACATGTGTATTCAGAGAGACCTGGATATCTCAGTTAAATCAATGTACGCTGATATGTTGAATTACAATATTTCGTCTAGGTAGAAATACATTTGCAAGTTTGTAGTCCCTCTTAAGATCATGAATTTTGATTGATATATGGGTAGAAGTAATGCTGACTAACTAGATAAAATTGAGTCACTGATTTTGTAATGGAGGTAATACAATGGAGGGAGAGGACACATGCCTCTCTCTCTCGCTCCACTTTGGCCGGAAAAGTAGAAGTTGGAGACGGCAAAATAGAGGCAGACAGAAGAAGCGAGGTCAAGAGCCCAAGACGAGGGAGGTAGGATATGGAAAAGAGAGAAGGCATGGTTTCGTTGTTCAACTTGTGTCAAAATTTTAGTTGTTAAACCACCATTTTTCGTACTCGACAACAACTCGGGCCCATTTTAATTTGAAATATCGGACTCGGCCTGATTAATATTTTAGGAAGCAGCTGCATATTTTATTAATTAAGACATTGAGAGGTAGGTGCACATTCGATGATTGATCATGTGAAGTAAGTGTCATGGATAAAATATTTAATATTTTGTTGGTCATGCTAGATCTACTTTATTATGTGTCCTATATGAGGACCATTGCTATGGCGCCAGCAGTGCAACCATCATGTCACACTAATACTGGCCCGAAGTTAGGTCGGCTAATAGATATGACATGAAAACGATAACACATTACACATGATGTAGACTATTACTAAAGGAAAAGCTTGCTTCACCAAGGCCTCGGGCCATTGGAGTCCGAATCTAGTACGAAGCTGGCAATATTTTTACCTAGTTTAGGGCTAATTTCCTAAATTGAATCCTTGTTGTAAACGTGTAATAGATATCCTAGACTTGTATGGATAGACCAGTGTCCCCATGTACATGTGAGGGGTGTAGGCCGATTTTTTTATTTTTTGCGAATGTCGGCCGATTAAAATTATGCACACAATTGATAAACATCAATACCATCTACCGTTTACCTCTCTAAACCCATGTCCCTTCTTTTTCTCTTCGGCGACTTTGCACATAACTGACCTGTAGAATCCACTGACTTATCTGAGTCAATAGAATCTAGAAACTCCGACGGGATCCCTCCCGAGGAACCGGGGTAGCTGGTCTAAAACGAGTTGGCTTACTTTCTTGTGTATCACATCGTAAGATCAGCCTCATGCGGACACATTGCGTGGCATCACCCTTGCTCCCACGGGTACAGAGTGACATGTTTATCGTATAAGCGACTTCTGAGTCACAACAGAGTAATCAGTGTTATGTTGGAGAGTTTGAATCCACTTTTCATTTTTTTCGGCAGCAGTCTACATGGCTACTCATCATATCCGTACTTCAACGTGGAAACCCGGGAGCTTCTGCATTCATATGCGACCATTTGGAGATGTTCACACGGGATTTATGTAACCATTTGGATAATGGTTATGCAATAGGATAAGTTAGTGGTGCGTAAGCACCTTATGTAATCCTTTTTGTTTGCGAATGAATCCTTGTTCATCCTTACAACGGAAAATTTGCAATAAAATAGCTGTGTACACCAACTGATAAGATCCCATATATCCTTTTCTTTCGCTACCAAACATGTTCTATTGATATATGTTGGGCTTTGTTCTAGACGAGAAGACGTACGCAATATAATAATTGTATCATGTATGAATCCGCGCTGCCCCTGTGGCCAAGGAGGTGGCGTTTTGGCTCATAGGAGCAAATGCTCCCATTATACAAAATAATTAAAAAAACAATTTTAAAAATGTCAAAAAATTCTGACATAAATTTTTTGTTGTACATCGTGACATTCTATATTAGTGCACATGTTTTCATGGAAAAACAACATTTTATGTGGCGTCTACAAAAAAGATAAAAAATGTCCTGTACGTAGTCGTGTTGTAGCATCAAAATTTGTCTTTTTTACTGGAGCCACAAATTTTTATAGTTTTTTTTGAAAACTTGTGTACGAACATAAAATGTGTATATGTACATGAAAAATTTTAGTTTAGAATTTTTTGACACTTCGAAATGTAGATTCACACAATGGGAGCAAATGCTCCTATGAGCCAAAGTGAATATCCCCTGTGGCCAATCACTATATATAGTCACTCAGGCATCTAGAAATGGCTTGCAATTGGCATAGAAGGAGATAGAGATGGCAAACTGTTTTGGTGAGGAAGTAGACATTTTTAAGTTGGATACGATGACTAGGTATGTTGGTAAAGAGAAGAAGCGGGAAGACCTGGCACGAGAGGCATCGCGTCTAAGTAACGATGACGGCAAGAGCGACAAGGCTACAAAGTGCGTATGCGTGCGTGTTGTATTAGATTAGAGTAGATGTATGTATATGTGTTTATTACAGTCCCTATATTCATCTATCTGCAGGTACGTACGCGATCTGAAAGCTTGGTATGGCAATGGAGTGACGACCTTGTGCCTGATCTACAACCAAACCGGCGACACCCTGCGGTTCGTAGACACCGTAGACTGGTTTGGCTACATCGGGCAAACGCCATACCCTACCGAGATCGGCAATGGCCAGTGGGCGTCCTTCCTCCACGTGAAGAGGTCCGGCGTGTCGTCAGGATCCATGGCAGGCATAGTCTACCGTGGCAAAGATAAGGACGGCCGCGAGCGTGACTTCATGCTGGGTTGGAGCTCCCCCTGGGGAGCTTTCTATCGTAACAAGGCCTACTGTGAGGTGGGCAATGTCGGCTCCTTCTCGTCGCGCTGGGATGATCTGTATCGCCGAGTCAGCAACGCCGCCTATACTTGGGATGCCAAGGACAATGGGAGAAGTTCCGTGCATGCCAGCATTGGGGCCCCCAGTTCCTCCTTGTTCATCGCATATGTCGAGACCCCGTTTGGTCCATGAATCTACACTACCAATGTGTACTACCTCCATCTACAATAGACGTCTGAGATTTATCTAAATCTAGATGTATCTAGATTTATATAAACCGCAGACATTTATTTATATACGGAGTGAGTATGTTTATTTATTTGCTTCATCGATGTAACGTTGTTCCATCTTAATTTCCCAGCCCATCCTAGCTTGCTCTTGCATGCTTGAATAATGAATAATATAATATATATGTCAAGACCCCTTTCGATCCATGAATCTACACTACCTACGCATGCTTATTTATTCACTATTCTTTGTTTTTGGCCTCTATATAAAACGAGTATCCGTTCATATCTTATGCTTGATAAGTCGCGATAGTTATTGAGGGGCCACTTGCCAAGTTGAATATGAGACTTGCGTTCATGTTACTCGATGAGACAGTTTTTTATTCATGAATTTGCTCTTTGACCCAATTCATGAATTGTTTTTGTGCCCTCTACTGATTTGTTCCTCTTTCCTCGCCTCCTTTCGTGATTTCTAACTTTATCTTAATATGATTTTGTGTATCTTCACACAAGGATCGACCACTTGTAGGTGTTGTAACACTACTAGGTGTGTTGTGTCAAAGTCGTTCCGCCGTGATGGTGTATCATAGTACATGTGTAGATCCTTTTCAAAGACGAGTGACCAACTCTATGTGTGCTTATTAACGGGCAAACCTTGATTGTTTGATGGCCATGTAATTCGCGCAGAATGAGATGAACTCCTATGTCAGAAAGCCTTGAACGATGCTTCCATCAGGTTGATGACCCAATTCATCCTTTCAAACGGCACCATTATCATCAGGTTAGGGTTAGATTATGAACGAATCCCTTGATGACCCAATTCATCCTTTCAAACGGCACCATGTTGTGAATAAATGTAGGCCCGAATTCATTGATCTCAGGGATAATATGGACCAACAAATGCACCATAACATAATGAATGCGGGCGGGAAGTAGATCTCAAGCTCACATAATATGACAATGATCTCTTCCAGTAGCCTTGTGAGCCGTTGGGTACTGATCAACTTTCGAGAGATAACATCAAAAAAGTTACATAGGCCAAGAAGTTTGTAACGGACGTGCTAGTTCATGAGACTTCATCCCGTTGAACCTTTACTTTTTATGGTCAAGATACATGCCTATCTTCCCTAAGTAACCGGAAACTAACTTTGACATTTCCAATGCAGTGGAAAACTTGATCGAGCTCCTTCCTACTACATGCGAAGCAAGAAGGGGGCCGCAATAATAATCTTTGTTCTTCTTTACTCTCTTGATCGGTATGTCATTTGTGTCCTCTGGCGAATCAGGAGGCCCCTAAAGCTCTTTCATGATACCCCAGTTTTTCAAGTCGTTTCTACCATTCAGCCCATAGTTTGTCTTGTCGTGCATGTTAAACAACGTAGCAACCAAACTCTCTCACACATTCTTCATAATATGCATGACATCAAGACTATGTGTATCGAGAACTTTCCATTACGGCAAGACCCCAAATTTTTTTTTCATTTCCATTCTTTTAACAGCAACTTAGGCTCCTTCCACTTGTTTCCCAACTTAGGGCATTATTTCTAGTTATCCAGCAAGTTGAAGATCTAAGCTCCGGTACTCTTACGTGGCTTGCCTCGGGTCTCATTTTTACCGTCGAACATGTCTGTACGAGTTCTCCACACATCATTCCTGTCAATCCACTTTCGATGCCCCGTGAAAACGGTTTTGCAAGCACCCTCTTTTGGTAGCTGCTGATAGGTTGTATCATCCATGCACTTAACATATCCAAATTGTCGTGGCAAACATTAGCAGAGATATATCTGTAACCGAGATAATATTGCACCATCGTGACCAATGTAGATCTCATAGGGAAATAATTTAGTATGTTTGCATCCCATGTATTGACCCCTTCATCATCCCATAATATGTCTAGTTCCTCCTTCCGTAGCTGGAGATACAAGTTAATATCATTCCCTGATTGCGTCGGCCCTGCAATTAGCATGATCATGTGTATGTACTTTCGCTTCATGCATAACTAAGGGGGAATGTTGTACATCCATAGAAACATGGGTCCGGTGCTATGTGTCCTGCTCTAGTAGCCAAAAAGATTTAGTCCATCCGTACTCAAACCCAACCTGAGATGCCCCACTGGCTACCATCGAAAAACTTTGTGTAGATACTAAAGTTACGCATCGAGACTTGTGTCGTTGCATTTGTATTTTGCCTTGATGTCTAGAAGGTTGAGTGTGAGGCTCAAGCGGGTGTTCTTGGGATCGCAACCATCATACAATGGAGATTTTGATTCTACCTGCAATTGTGCCAACTTGGCTATCTGTATAGAAGCAACACTTTGGTTCATCGTGGGCTTCGAAACAAGGTTTTGAACATTAGGGTTATGTAGCATTGCTATCAACTGCGACGTCAACGCATCATGTGTGTACACCACTTCTTGTTGTCCACACTCTTCATCATCTGGATCCCATTCTGGCGCCTCTTGGTTCCCTCTTTCTTGTGGATCTTCGTCATTATTGTTTCCCCCCTCTTCATGATCATGCGAAACTTCGTCGTCATCACCATTTTCATCGTGCCTATAACCTTCCAAGAAGCCATATGAGAGCATGTGCGACTTCACAGGGCCATGGAAGGGGTTGTACGAAATCCGGTCTTTGCATTTAGAACACGGACCAGATATAACATCATCACCATCTCAAAGCATACCATAGACCGCATGCCTAAAAAAGTTTGAGACCTTGCGCCCAATATCCTGATCCATGAGAAAGCGCTACAAATGCCTGCAAGTTATAAGAAATAGTGAACTAGAACCACAGCAATGTTATAGAAAATTTTGACATAACCTTTCCTAAAAATAGGGCATATTGAGTGCCAGAATTTGACGAAACAGAATTTAATCAACATTTTGTCAACAGATTGGCAACTCGTTAATTTCCCTCAAAAGAAACACATGCGCCAAATTATTCACGAGAACAACACACAAATTGATCTTAGATTATCCATGAAACTAAAATGTACAAGGACAACATTTGGTTAATGAGTGAAACACCACGGTTACCAGCTGGTTACCGGAATTTCAGCCGGCCCCCTCTAGTAAATGAATTTACAATGTAGAAAAATCCCAGTGCGTTGAAATTTTTACTGGTTGACTAGGTGAACATAATTAAACCCTACTGTTTTTCTCCTATCATATGTAACCTCCCGCAGCAACTCATCTGCCCTGGAACTTTCACTTGCTCATTCTCTAAAAGTTCTTTCAGACATTACCGTGTTTAAAATCTAAATATTGTTTGAGAATATAGCTCCGAGATATTTTGTGAGGTGTACCCAAATCCCTGCATGTACCGATGGCTTGGTCCTCCTCTTCTTGCTAAATCTCCCACCAACAAGCCCACTATAGGCACCGACACCCAAATAATGAGAAACATGCCAGCCTATATTGGGGGACCGAAAGTGTTGTCGGGGATCCGGAAATGAATGCGTACTCATTTTGTTACCTGCACCGGTAAATTACATGCTATCTCCATTTCAGAACACACCGCCGAATAGCTATAGCTAAAATGTACAGAAAAGCATTTTTCAGTACTATATCATTATATACTTATCAGTATGTATTGAAGGGTACCTCCATTTCAGAATATATAATGTGGCATAGCTAGGATAGAAAATTATATCCACAAACAAGTACTTTTCAATACAGACCTAATAACGTCCAATCTATGCCACATACAATATATAATGATAGAGTAATCTGTTGTCAAATACTTATCCCGATAGTAGCTATTCCCTTTTTTCTCGATGAATAAGACACGTACTCTTTCCAAGATTCGTGTTTCATCACACCTTTCAGCAACAATATCTTGATTATATTCTACAAAATTAATATTGTTGGATTTGTACTGAAAACCTCTCTCAAATGATATCGTTTATATCAAATAGTCCATAGGCAGAAACCTAGTAGACCAGAAACCCTACCTCCTCTCCCCCCCCCCCTCCCGGGTGGCGGCGGAGGATCCCTCCCCAAACGGTAGCAGCCGCCCCTCAAGTCGCCGCCCGTCGGGCCACGATCTGCTTTCGGATCCAGTGGCCGTGGTGGCGCCCCTTCTGTCAACGACGATGGGGAGGAGAGGGCTTCCGCGGCGGCGCATCATGGGAGGTGATGAGGCGCCGGTGGAGGACGCCGGGCGGCACGGCTACTTGGATGGGGCCTGATGCACTTCGCCGGTAGCCATGGAGGAGTGGGTGGTGCTGTGGCGGCCTTCGCCCCCAGCGGCGGTTCGGCGGGGATACGCATGATCCGCGCCGCCATCTTCTTCCCTGGTGATACGGCAGGAGTGACTGGCAGCGTGGGGCTGCTAGTCTTGCTTTGTTTTGGTGGCGGTCCTTGCGTTTCTCGCAAGCGAAGATGAAGACCTTCTGGCGGTCAGTTTGCCTTGATCTGGTTGGAGAGATGAGTTCCGGAAAGCTCTGTCGGTGAATGGAACAGTGCATCTTTTTCCTGGAGTTTGCTGGATCGGGTGGTATTCGGTTGCGCTCACCCATGTTTTTACTCCGACCGTTTGGTTCCGGAGGGAGCGGCGTGAAGCTCTATTCTATGTTGACATCAAGTGATTTTTTGGTCCATGGTGAAGTTAGAAGAAGGAATATCATGAATGCTAGATTGGTGGACTTGCTAAAGGAGGTTCAAGTATCCGCGATGTTGAGAGACTTGCTTGGCGTTCCGGGCTGCGCGGTAGTGGTATGCAAGTGGGGGCGGCAGCACAGTTGAATTTCAGATTCCTACCTTTTAGGGTGAAACCCAAGGTCTGGCCTTAACTGGTTGTGCATGACAATGACCTTGTTGGAGGTATTGTTTTGAAACCCTAAAACTTTTTCTCGGGCGATGACGACACTGGTGCACCGTTTCCTTCTTGGAGGCGTCGCTTTTGGAGAGTCCGTATTTCAGGTGTTGTCACAGTTGTGGTTGTATTGATATTGCTAGGTCTAGAATGATGTAGTGGGACTTCTATTTCTTAATCTTTTTTTCTCTTTTTTGGGTGTGTGCCACTAGGATGTTGCGTTGTTGCAGAGGCTGTGTGTAATAGGTATCTTTTGATATTAATATATTTCCTTTATCGAAAAAACAAATAATCCATATATATTTGAACTAACCATTGGTTAGAGATAAATCTTGAAAATTGTGTGTGCCTTATGCGTACGAAAGGCTCGAGTTTTTATACAAAGTAGTTTGAAGGTAGGTATGCTACCGAAATTCGCTTTAGAAGTGTGTGTTGCTGCGTGTGTGTAGATAGGTAGCTGGGCTTTCTGGCCTATATATATATGATCTCAAGGGAGAGCAGCTAGAATAGGATAGAATCAAAAGATCAAGAAGAAAATGAGTAATACATTTGGGTTGGCCATCACGGCGGAAACCGTGAGAGCAATGGGGCGGTACGACCACAAGGATACAATCGACCAGGTAGACTGCGCGCGAGAAGCCATGAGGCTGATCCACGCGGAGGACAAGAACCTGGACGCCCTCGCCTACGCGTGGGATCTCAAGGGCATGTACGGCAACGGCAAGACCAGCATCGTCCTGGTATACAACGCCACCGGCGACAGGTTGACGCTGGGGGATGGTCGAGATTGGTCTGGCCGCATCTACGGCCGCCAGCCCCCTCGCGACTTCCAGAACGGCCAGTGGATCGCCTTCCTCCATGTAAGGTCTCCCTCCAACCCAAATGAACTCCAAGCCGCCAGGGTCTTCCGTGGTCGGAACGTCGACGGCCGAGCTCGCGAGTTCCTGGTGTCCTGGGCCATCCCGTTGCAGGGCAGTCAAAATAACTCCGTAAGTTTCTTCAGATATTCTTTTTACCGTATATTGCTACGTTATATGTCAATATGTGTAACCATGATGTGTATATATATGTGCATGCCAGGCCTATACCGAAATCCGCGACGCAAACGGGTTCGCCGGGTGGACTAACGTCAGAAACAATCTGCTAAGGGCAAAATTAATCACTCGTGCAAACGACAACCACAAGTGCGCTTCAACGATCAGCATGGGTGGCTACTGGACTGCGGAATGCATCGCGGTTCTGCAGCACCAGTTTGAGCCCTTGCCGGATCCATACGCCAGAACCTAAATACGTCTACTTATAATGTTGTATTTTGATGGCTAAATAAGTTGCGCGGATCCTAGTCGATCGCCCCACCTCCTACGTACTGGTTTGTTGTCGCTCCTACTATCTATATGTCCATCTATAAATAAATGGTGGCTCCTAGCTACTCCTATATGTATAAGATCGTGTATGTATCGGAAATTCAATTCAGCTCCCGGGTACATATACTTTCTCTATCAAAAAATTATATTTAGAACTGTTGAAATTTTTTGCAAAAATTTTACATATACATTTCCATAATATATGTTGTCTACTTGTGAACAACCTTATTATCAGCACTATATTTTGTGTTTTTTACACACACCACACGGCGAGTTGATTTTTCATGAAACGACTTTCTGAGCACGTAGCATGTGAACATGTACGTGCGAATTTTTATTTGATTCGTTTTAAATTTCAAAATATGTGTAAGATGCATTTAAAAATGAAGGGAGCATATGCCCCCATGTTCAAAAACACCACTCCCTGTATGCATGTATTTCTTGATGAATTCAAGTTTCGATGATGAATATATTTTACTCTTGAGTTTCTTCCATGGTGGCTGCCTTTGACAAAATAAAGAATTTCTGCATTTCAACTTTACTAGTAAATAATGTTTAGACAATAGAATTAACATACCCTAGCCGCACCACCTCATCTGGGGCCGCGCTTTTCCTTTCTTATACACCCTCCGTCCCAAAATAAGTGACTTGATTTTATCTAGATATGCACGAAAAAGAAATATGATATAGGCCCTTTCACTAACAAGGATGCAGTTGTGAAGGTTAGAGGGAATGAATTTTGCTTTCGCTGTGAGCCTGTTGGTTATGTTCCTTAGACAGACATTGTTTCGTTCGTTTGGAAACGTAAGCATGATGACAACGACGTGGATGGGAGGAGAAAGGATTCCTAGGACGTGATGGATACCTCGGAACCTCCCTCGGGTGTTGCGGATGGTACTGTGCCACATGTTCAAGGACAGTCGAGCTCGGGTGGTACTTTTCGGGGTCTGCAAGGACAGCATGTGTCCAGGTTGCGGTCACTCCTTGCAACCCAAACCCGCAGACTCCTAGGGGTATTGAGTTGGTGGCAGCTATCAAGGGGAGTTGATCGCCTTCCAAGGACTGCCCCGACGTAACCTCTTCGGTTAACCCGCGGGGTCTTGTGTCATTTGCTCCTCAGCGAGTTTCTTCAAAGGGTCGTTATCTTGCCAGCATTGGAGAAACAACATATGAACATCATACAAGGCAGGTCGACCGTGTTCCTTCGGCTGTGCCGTCTGGCGATCCGGCATGGCCTAGCCCCGAGCGCACGTGAAGGATGATCAAAGTCGCGTCAGGCTAGGTCGGCTCTAGCGGGCCCGAGGCCGGGACGCAGCAGCCACACACAGGGCGCGTAGCTCTGCTTCTGGCAAGTCTTTAACTCTCTACACGCGGCGCGAGTCCAAGTGGAGCTGCAAGATGGCGCGAAGGAGGTGACTAGCAGCGATGCTGTAAATTCTACCTCTTTGTTCGGTGTTGTTCCTGCATTGACCTTAGGCACTAGAGCGTGGGGTTCTTCCTCACCACCAACCCCTGCTTCGGAGTCTTCGCCTATTGGTGAAGACACCGGTTAGGCGGAGCGTTAGACACGGGATGTCTGAGAATGGTGCGTCTGCGACGGGCGCGGACTCCTTCTCCAAAGCTTGATGCGTTGTAAAGCGACGAAAAATCTTGATAGTGTTGGTATAATTTCATCTTCAAAATTCTTTCTTTCGTTTTCTACCCCGACTTTTAATTCAAAGTTATCAAATGTTGGCATTAGTTTGGGTAGTAATAAGAAATAAATTTCTATTTCGACTAATGCTTTGAGATATATGGAGTTTGACCGGTTATCGGTTATTCCTAAAGTTTCAGGCAAGGTTGACATATCCTATCTAGATGAGGAGGAGTTGCGTGCCACAGTTGATTGTCAACTCCTTTCTCATTTAGTTGGGGAGGTGTCGGAGGTGGGCTTTCATGAGGCTAGGCTAAGTTCTTTGTATGAAATTAAAGCAACCATTGTAAATCAAAAGCTTCATCCTCCATAAAGAGTCATAAGTCTTTTAAGAAGGCTAAGTTTTTAAAATCTCCAATTATTTCCCAATTAATGACATGTTTTTAAATAGCAGGTATCTTGGTGACTTGACTAAACACTTACACATTGTTGATTGTTTTAGGGATTATAAGTTGTTTTTTTAGCTATTTTAGAAATGGGTAGACGCGATTTCTCGTTGAGTCTCCTTAACCGCCTATCAGGTGGGGGCTGGGGTAGAATTCACCTGGTACTAAACTACATATTCGAAACAAAGCTAATAATTTTACCTGAACTCTTGTCGCCGTGTAGGAAGCCATGTCGAGGTCATATGGGACCAGCCCGTATACCTACTGTATAGGAACGGCTGCCCCGATCCTGCCCACAAAGATCAAGTCCTACTTGGTGTACGAGGCGTGGACTCTACAAGGAAGGAAATCTAGAAGACTTGGAGGGTAAGGCAAGGAACCTCCTCCGACATTGTACATAAAGAAGACCCTATGCTCACACAAAGGACAAGTCATTCAAGACCTACATGAGCAACCTCCATCTACATGTACAAAACAGATTTGGGATACTTACGCCTTAGACTGTCCACCATAGCCTTGGCAGGATGATTTTATAAATTCTGTCGAGTTCTTCCTCCCACATATTGTTATTCCTTATGTTCATGATATAATGGAGAAGGCAGTAGTATGACTTTTACCCATTACCAGGAGGTCCGGAGCTGGGTAAAATCGTTGGCAGTGTCCGTGCTCATCCAGCCCCTACCGAACAAACTCTATTTTGGCCCTCGGAAGTGAGATTTGACGTGGGGTCGTGAAAACAAACGTTCGCCAGTTGGCGCCCCAGGTAGGAGACGCTGGCATCATACAGATCCAATCCGCCAAGCATCAATAATCTACGGGCCTGATTGGTTGCTCGCAGCGTTTTTCTCCGTTTCGTCCCCTCGCATGTAACTTGGCCCAACAGTTACTGTATGAGTAAAAATGAGGCTTGGGACCGCTTTGTCACTATGTTTGGATGCTAGCAATTTCACTTGGGTTTGAGTGGAGAAACGAAGGGCAGTTTTATTGATAGGCTATTTTGCGCTTGGAATAGATATACCACCGTATTAAGTTATGTGCGGAACGAGGAATGCGACCTCTTTCCCAGGTGAGGATACCACTACTTTTCACCATCAACATAGCCCACATTCTTTGGACCTTGGACGTGAAGCGTTTAAATTATGGGGTGATAACTTTATTACCAAAAATTATAGGAGGTCATAAAATTACTCAGTATCATCCCATATGTTTGTTGAGATGCATCTACAAGTTAATCACAAAAACTTTAGATCTTTGCCTGGAAACTTATTCGGATAAGTTGTTTAGTATATAGCAAAATGCCTTTAAAAAAATAGGAACATTATGGATGGGGTCCTATCACTGCATGAGTTGCTTAATTACACTCATGTTAATAAACGTTGTGGTTTGGTTCTTAAATTGGACTTTGAAAAGGCGTACAACAAAGTAATTGGGCCTTTCTCTTAGAGTGCCATAAAATAAAGTTTTGAATGAGATGTGGTGTTATTGGGTGAAACAAATTCTGTTTACGGAACTGTTAGTGTGAAATTGAACAATGAGATGGGATTGTATTTCTGAAGTGCGAAAGGGGTGCGTCAAGGCGATCATATGTCTCCCATGTTTTTTAACCTTGTGGCTGAAGCTCTTACTAAAATGGTGTTGCGGGCGCAATCTAATGGTATGTTGGTGGGGCTTGCTGATTATTTCATCCCTACTACTGTCTGGTTCTGCAATATGCAGACGACACGGTGTTGTATATCAATCATGATGGTGAGAAAGTTATTAACTTGAAGTTGTTGTTATATTCCTTTGAGTAAATGTCTGGACTTAAAATTAACTTCATGAAGAGTGAAAAATTTGTTCTTGGAGGAGACAATGAAACTGCTGCATTTTATTCCAAATGTTTAGTTGCCAAGTCTGAACGTTACCTATGAAATATCCTGGAGTTCCTATCTCCTCTGTTGCTTTGAAAACCTCTGACTAGGATTTATTGATGGAAAACTTGTCAAAAAATTGGATTCTTGGGTTCGCAATTCGGTCTCATCTGGTGGCAAGAAAATCCTTATTGATGCTTGTTTATCCACCGTCTTGTATTATCATATGTCCATGTTTCTTTCAAATAAATCTTTCTTGGAAAAAGCTGATAAACATAGGAAGAGATTCTTCTGGCAAAAAAAAGGAATGATAAGAGGAGTTATTACATGGTCAGATGGGACAAAATGTGTAGATCGAAAGAAAAAGGGGGTTTAGATATTAAGGACCTCCCGAAGCAAAATATTAGTTTACTTGTTAAATGGTGGTGGAAGTTGGATACATAGAAAGGGCTTTGGCAGAATATTGTCAAAGCCAGATATCTTAGACATAAGACAGCTTCTACTGTGGTTCCTAGATTTTATGATTCTCCTTGTTGGAAATCCTTGTTGCAAGTTTAAAAAAAATACTTATTTTGTTGCGAGAAGAGTTTCCTTAAAGAGTGGCAGTATTACTAGATTTTGGAAGGATCCTTGGGATCCAGGGCCTCCTTTGTGTGATATTTGTCCTGTACAAGTTTTAAAGTGGTTGGCATTTTTAATAACCATTCATCCAACCCGATCAAACGGTTGTAAATAGACGGAACCAAACTGACGGAACCAAGAGTATGGGACCGGAATCCGGAACCAAAATATGTGGAACCGAAACCACTAATATTTTTTACGAAAATTATAAAAAGCAAGCGTCCTTTTAAATGGCCAAAACATCTGATAAACTGCACGAATCTTAAAGCAACACATAGATTGTTTTCATCCAATCCTTATACGACAATAAAATCAAAGCCGCAGGCACATCAATTTCCTAACCATCTCATGGTGGGGATGCACTTTCGTACGCACATCGGACAGTAATGATCGTATGCACATCAAGCCCATTATCATGTCTCTCTCAATCGTTTGTCAGGCTCTTATCCTCTCTCACCATCTCAACCATGCCCATTTCTTTCCCGGCGATCCCCGCGACGGAGCCCCAGCTGGCTGCAGCTTCTCCAGCCACACCTCCCTCAACCGTCCCCTCGGTCCGCCTCCGCCCTGCGTCGTCCTTGCTCGTTGTCTCCGCCTCGGCTTTCCTGCCGCCGTCGCTGGACGCCATCACCCGCGACTGCGACGACGTCCTACTGGAATCGGAGCACCTCCACCGGCAGGACTATAACGACGCCTTTGTGCACTTCGGCAAGGTCTAGGCAGCGATGGAGGGGACATGGCCAGGGAGGGGAGGAGCGGTGGCGGTGTTCTGACGTGGCCGGCAAGGGGAGAAGAGAAGGCGGTGTTCAGACATGGCCGGCGATAGGAGCGGCAGGGGTGTTCGGACGTGATAAATTTTTACATTGCCTGGCATGTATTCTAAAGCAAACAAACATAATTACAATGGTAAAATATCAGTTGACAGGAGATTACAGCTTGCCTGGTGATACAGAAAGAGGCCTCCAGTTTGCACTGTCACAAACGAGTAGTAGAAGTTTATACAAACAAACGGAAGATAAGATAAAACATACAAAGGAGATCACTGCTGTGATCCCACTCAGCAGTGATCTTACACACACAGGACAAAAACATAGAATGAATATGGAGAAAAGCTCCTTTTTTGATTAGTGGAACTCATCCATCAGGGACTCAATCGGCATCGCTCGCAGCGACTCGTGGATTGTGATCTTAAGTGATGACAAAGTTTCAGTATAGCAGCTGCATATTATATACAGGGTAGTATGTGTTAATGATACAAGGCAGATTGGGACAGAATATAGTTATGGTGTACTTACAGTATAGCCATCTGTGGTCCACTCCATGATATCCCATTTGATAGTGATGTTCCCATTGGGATCAAGAGGGTCATAAGCTTCTGCAGAGAGATGAGATGGGAAAGTTTCAGAAGGATCCTAGCGCCTCAAATTAATTAATGTACGACTTGGTAACATGCGTTTCAGCTTTCAAGGCATCTCCTCGTTCACACCAAGTTCTTGTTTAAATGAAAAGAGCATAAAACCCGGGAAATGCACTTTGGCTCATAGGAGCATATGCTCCCATTATGTGAATCCATATTTTAAAGTGTCAAAAAATTCTAAACTAAATTTTACATGTACATCTAGACATTTTATGTTGGTACACAAATTTTCAACATAAAAAACATTTTTCTGTGGCTCCTGTAAAAAAAAAAAATTTTGATGCTGTAATACGACTACGTACAGGACATTTTTTTGTCTTTTTTGTACACGCCACACAAAATGTTGTTTTTCCACGAAAACTTGTGAACGAACATAGAATGTCACGATGTGTACCAAAAAATTTATGTCAGATTTTTTTGACATTTTTAAAATTGTTTGATTATTATTTTCTATAATGGGTGCATATGCACGCGTGTGCCAAAACGCCACCTCCAAAAAACCCAATAAAGATCAAGATTTGCTTGCTACTCACATCGAATCTTAGAATCATGTTCATCGCAGGAGTTTTTCCTCATATGAATCGAAAAGTGTGCAGAAATTGCTACTCCAGTTTTAGTGCAAGAAAAATGTATTCAGAGTCCTACTAGATCAGAGTAAGCTATCAGAACGAAATGTTGAAGAGCAAAACAGACATAAGACCTAACTAAAGATCTAATATTAAGCTATCAGAACGAAATATAGATAAGGTATCGGTGAATAGTACCATCGGGTGTGCCATGGACGGTAGTGCTGGGTTCACTGGCGATGGCCCTGGCATAGAACCTGGCATCGATGGAAGCTGAGAAAGTGATGGTCGATGTCCTTGTTGACGAGGAAGCATGTGTGCTGGAGGCTGCAGCTGAGGCATGTTTGGAGGTTCTGGCCTATATTGTGCATCTTTACCATGAATTGCAGCAGGTGTTAGTTCAGGCATCTAAAATCCACCCATACCATGACCAATAAAACTGAGCGTTGGTCACTAGAACCTGATGATACAAATTAAAAATTTGAATTAGCCATTCCTTGTCCATGCATATGACAGTGCCAGAATTGTTCAGTTTACCTACTATTCATTTTCTATCTGCCTAGTTGCTACCATCTATCCATAGTAATACATTCAAATTAAATTGCTGTATATCTATTGTATTATAATCAAATACACAAGCTCTACAATCTAGGATATTCCTAAATGGAGGAATTGTGAAAACTGACATCACCCATGCCATATGCCTTTGTGCATCATGAAGTGATTAATCTCTTAATTCTTCAGGCTTACACAGAGATGCATTTCTTATTTGCAATGAAGAAGTACACATCTATTCTATTTCATTTGACAGGGGTACACCTCAATTAGGGATTAGAGATAGAAATTCCAAAACACTGAATTTGACTCTTACGTTTTCCAGACGCTACTGAATTTGAGCTGACACACTGGACTGACCTTGAGAGTTCAGGCAGTGGCATACGATCCAGCGGGCGAGGGGGGCGGTGGCCGCCTACTCTGATCCCGCCTGCGAGGAGAGCGGCGGCGTCGCAGCGGACTAGGCCGTGGAGTAGAACGTCTTAGGGTTCCCGCAGATGCCGACGGGGCGGCGGCCGTGATCTAGTAGATGAGGAGGTGGCGGCGAGCGATCCCTCGGGCCGGCTCTGGCTTGACTGCTCGATCCCGATCCTGTACATGAGGACGACAGCTCCGGCTGCCGAGGAACAGGTGGGTACCCCGTGCAAGGCGAGGCGAACGTGACGGCGGATGACTACTTCGGCCGGCAGGCCAAGGCGGCCGACTTCCACTCTCAAGCTCGGCCTGCGCGATCCCGTTTCCGATCACGGACGGCATGGTCGGCAGGGGAGACGAAGATCTTGGCCGCGGCGGCATTCGCTTAGGACGGCGATCCGTTTTTTTTTCTTTTTCTTTTTGAAACAAGGGCAAAAGTTTTGCCCATTCATTGATTAAGAAAGGAGTTTACAAGAAAGTAAAAGTTTTAGACATAATACAAGTTTTACTTTCGCGGCATCAAATTACACAAATTTTTAGCACCCGCTAAAACCCAAAGCGTAGCTTCTTTTTTGATCCTCTCGAATACGACTTGCGAAGGGGCGCGCTTGTTCTTGAAAACTCTATCGTTTCTCTCATTCCAAATCTCCCAAATGATGAGCATGGCAAGAGACGCCATACCCTTGCGGTTTTGCCCCGTAGATATCATGGTCCACCACTCCGGGAAGGAGAGACCCGCCCAACTGTTGGCATGAGAAGCCGGAATGTCGAACCCTTCTTTGGCCTTGTCCCATAGACGCAAGGTGAAGCGGCAATGGACTAGAAGGTGATCGACCGACTCCGTGCATTGGTTGCATAAAGGGCAAACCCCACAATTTGGCCACCCCCGACATCCATTTTTATTTTGAGAGTAAGGAGATCCTGTTTTTGATTGGCGTAGGTTCTCGATCTTGATTGCTAGGGCCAGGTTAGGTTGACCGCTGGATGTACGTTTTTTGATCGTGAATCATTATACCAATTTGATAAAAGTTATGATTGTTTTAATCAATGGTCACGAAAAATCGGATTAGACAGAACTCGCACGGAACCAAAGTTCCGTGCCAATCACCGTAAAAAAAGCTCAATATTCCTGACATGTTTAATATTTATATCAGATGCAAGATTGCACCGTCAAAGATTTTATTGATAGTGGGTATAATATATATGAAGTTTCGCAAAAGATTACATGGTGATGTGTCGACACACTTGGAGGCAATTAATCCTGAGGAAGTTCGATAGGTTAAATATGAGTATGGATGATGGTGTGGTGACCTGGGGTTTGACAAGTAACACAAAAAATTTGACAAAAATCTGTGTATGAGTATTTAGAGAGAGATATTTCTGGACCAAACAATAAATTCATTTGGAAATGAAAATGTTGGATAATTAGGTACAATTTTCATGATTAATTCCAGAATATTAAGCATGACAACACTAACTACTAACATGTGAAACTCGAACATACTAGATGCAGTGATCAACATGAACAGTAGCAGAGCAAACAGTACAACATCCATCGCTAAACAGATCGAGATATGTCGCACGTACCGATCTGGTGGAGGTGGCGGTGAAGGTGTAGCAGACGATGTTGCAGCAGCAACGTTGTTGATGACAACCTTGTTGATGACGGGGACGACGGGTCGTAGTAGACGGCGGTAGGCAGCACCGCCCGACTTGGACGGAAGGCGACCCGTGATGAAGAGGTTGAGCAGTCGCGCAGAGCGCTTCCCAAAAACCTAATTCGCCCTCTCCCGTACAGGATCGCAAGGACGAGCGGTTTCGGAGACCTGCTCTCCCATTCGCCGATGCACGTCGGCGCGCGGGATGGAGTAGGCTATGGTGGCGGCGCAAGCAGAGAGAGGTGGAAACCCTAACTCGTGTATTGGATGAGATTATGTAGGCTCGGGAAACCCTAGGCAACGTGGGTCACGCCCACGTCGCACGAACGTTTCGAGTCGGTTACAGATAGCCCACAATCCGGGAGCGACCCGAACCGACTAACTGCGACGCGTCCGTCTAGGACTCTGTTCGTTTTCCTGAGCTGCAAAAAGTAAGGAAAGTCTCGGCTCGAGGCTCAATCCACTCACCACGAGCGCGGCGCGCGTGTCGTGTCGTGTCGAGTCGAGACGAGCGAGCGAGGAGGAGGAGGAGGAGCGCGCGCGTGTAGCACTCCTATTCTCACTCACTTACTAGTGGTGGAACAACCCACCTTATAAGATGGTCTAACTTCCTCCCAACTTTCCATGTGGAACTAAACTTCCCACCTCTTGCCACTCCCTAGTGAGCTGCCACTAAGTGGGCTTTGAGATTTATAGGAAAAATCTGAAATCTAGTATGGGCCATTAAGTGTAGGCCCAATATTTCAACAATCACCCACCAGATCTCAAATCCCCATTTAGAGATTTACCAATACTCGCTGCTTGTTTTATATACCAGTGTTTCAAGTGGAGACTGTTAAGTTGAACTTCCGCCTAGAACCTTAAGCTACATCCATTCACACTTGAACAATGGACTAAGCCTTGAATTGCAAGTTTTGCGTGAACAGGGTTTCACTCAAAGTCATAACCGAGTACATGGCTGCCGCAGCCTACCCCGCGGGTGAAGCATATGCGTCATACTTCGTGGTCTCTTCATGAGTTTACTAGAGATCACCCAAATCTCATAGATTGCGACGTTTAACAATCGAACTCATATAGGTGTGTTATTTCAAGAATGCTCTGTAGGACAGCATCTTTGCTAAAATAACCAACATAAACACATTAAGGCTTTTGCCAACCTGCCTTACAACAATTGAGAGTTGTGCATCTTCACATAGAGAGGGTTACATAATACTCTCCTCAATTAAACCACTAGTTTGTTCTTCCTGTGTCCTAATTCATGGGATCTCCGATCACAAAGGTTGGGTTACCACTATGGTGTAACATCAACGGGTCTCAAACCCATCTCCCTCGATGCACTTTCTATCACATTACGTGATAGTCCCTTTGTAAAGGGATCCGTCAGGTTTTTGTCCGTTTGAATATATGTAACAGCTTATTACTCCGGAGTTTCGCAATTTCCCGACAGACTTCAAACGTCTCTTGACGTGTCTTGATGACTTCGCGTTATCCTTAGAATTGTTCACTTTGACAATTACAGCTTTGATTGTCACAATTCAAAAGGATTGCCGGAACAGGTTTTTCAACCACAGGCAAGTCCATCAAGAGCTCACGCAACCATTCTGATTCAACAGTGGTTGTGTCTAAAGCAGTAAGTTCTGCTTCCATAGTTGACCTCGTCAATATGGTTTTCTTGCAAGATCTCCATGACATTGCGCCATCTCCAAAGGTAAATACATACCCACTTGTGGCATACAGATCAGCTACATCTGAGATCCAATTCGAATCACTATATCCTTCAAGCACAGCTGGATGCCCTGAATAGTGAATCCCATAACTCATTGTACCACATAGGTAGCGCATGACCCTATCAAGTGCATGCCAATGATCAGCACCCGGGTTTGACATGAACCTACTCAACTTGCTAACAAGCAAAAGGGATGTCCGGTCTAGTCGCGCTCGCTAAGTACATGAGTGAGCCAACAATCCGAGAGTATCTCGCTTGATCTACGGCAATCCTCCGGTTCTTGCGTAATGTCACACTCGGGATCATAAGGTATTGGAGAAGACTTGCTATCAATATAGCCGAACCGGCTCAAGATCTTCTCAACATAATGGGATTGTGTTAGAGTAATCCCACTCTCGTTCTTAATAAGCTTGATGTTCGAATCACATCAGCTTTCTCCCGCATCTTTCATATCAAAACACTTTGACAAGAAAGACTTGACCTCGTGTATTACTTTCATGTTTGTACCAAATATCAGAATATCATCCACATACAAACACAAGTATAACACCTTCGCCCCCACCATGGCGATAGTAAACGCACTTGTCGACCTCATTGACAACAAAGCCTACGTAAGTCAAAGTTCCGTCAAACTTCTCATGCCATTGCTTAGGTGCTTGTTTCAGGCCATATAAAGATTTCAGCAACTTGCACACATTTCTTTCTTCACCTTTTACTACAAACCCATCAGGCTGATCCATATAGATTTCCTCTTCCAACTCTCCATTAAGAAAAGCTGTCTTTACGTCCATTTGATGAACGATAAGACCATAGGAGGCAGCCATGGACAGTAATACTCGAATGGTGGTAAGTCTAGCGACAGGTGAATAGGTATCGAAGTAATCTTCGCCTTCTCTCTGTGTGTAGCCTTTAGCTACAAGCCGCGCCTTGTACTTCTCAATAGTACCATCAGGTCTTAGCTTCTTCTTGAACACCCATTTGCAGCCCACAAGCTTGCATCCATGGGGTCGTTCTGATAGCTCCCAAGTTCCATTAGAAAGAATCGAGTCCATCTCATTATGGACAGCTTCTTTCCAGTCATCTGCATCTGGAGATGCATATGCCTCTGCTATGGACGTGGGAGTATCATCCACAAGGTACACAATGAAATCATCACCAAAGGATTTTTCAATCATTCGTCTCTTGCTCCGTTTAGGAGCTTCATTGTCATACTTCTCAGTAACATTCTCATGTGATTGTTCAAAATACTCATTAGATGTACTAGACTCAGGAATTATCTCAGTAGAAATTCTAGCAATGCTATGCATATTTTTCATAGGAAACATATTCTCAAAAAATGTTGCATCACGAGATTCCATAATAGTATCAACATGCATATCACGTACCTCGGATTGAACTACTAAAAATCTATATCCTACACTCCGAGGAGCATAACCTAGAAAGATACAATCCACTCGTCTTTGGTCCAAGTTTGCGCTTCTTAGTAATTGGAATATTGACTTTCGCCAAACATCCCCATGTGCGCAAATACGAAAGTGATGATTTTCTCCCAGCCCACTCCTCGTAAGGGGTTTTATCTTTATTCTTGTTAGGAACTCTATTCAGGACATGACATGAAGTCAATAAAGCCTCCCCCCCATGCCTTAGATAAACCAGCAGTGGCTAATATGGAATTCACCATGTCAGTCAGCGTGCGGTTTTTCCTCTCGGCAACCCCGTTTGATTGGGGTGAATAGGGAGGCGTCCTCTCATGAATAATGCCATGTTCCTCACAGAATTCATCAAAGATTTTAGGAAAATATTCGCCACCATGATCCGACCTAAGACGCTTGATCTTTCTCTCTAGTTGATTTTCAACTTCGGCCTTATAAATTTTAAAGTAGTCTAAAGCTTCATCTTTAGTTCGCAACAAATAAACATAGCAAAATCTAGTCGCATCATCAATCAATGTCATGAAATATCTCCTTCCACCTTTTGTCAACACACCATTCATCTCGCATAGATCGGAATGTATGAGTTCTAGAGGTGCCAAGTTTCTCTCCTCGGCCGCCTTGTGAGGCTTCCGAGGTTGCTTTGATTGCACACAACTATGGCACTTAGAACCTTTGGCAATGGTGAAATTCGGAATTAAACTTAAACTGGATAGCCGAGACATTAAACCAAAATTAATGTGACATAAACGAGAATGCCAAACACTCGGTATCATCACTAACATTGCCACAAATATGGTTCACGGACTTATTACCGAAATCGAAAGCGAAAAGCGGAACAAGCCTCCGCACTCATAGCCTTTACCAATAAATTTTCCAAACTTGGAAACAACTACTTTATTCGACTCTAAAACAACCTTAAACCCATCTCTCGCATAGAAGGGAGCCGCTAACGAGATTCTTGTTCATAGTAGGGACATGCTGCACGTTCCTCGCTCGCACGATCTTCTCCGAAGTGAACTTCGGATCTACCGTGCCAACACCACGAACGGAAGCATGTGACCCATTCCCCATCAAGACGGAAGAATCCCGGGCGACCTGGTAAGAAGTGAACATGGATATGTCAAGCACACACATGAACATTAGCACCTGTATCAATCCACCAACATGGAGATTGAAATACCGAAAGAACAGTAAAGAGATTACCGTACCCATCAGCATTGCCAGCGGTCACCATGTTGACTTGCCTCGCCTTTTTCTTGCGGTCTGCCCTCTCTGGACAGTCCTTAGAAAAGTGGCCAGTCTCTCCACACGTAAAGCAGCTCAGATCTGTTTTGTTTATCATCTTCTTCTTCTTGAAGGTTGTAGTCTTCATAGGCTTATTGAAGGATGGCTTGTTATTCCCTTTGTTCTTGTTGTAGGGTTTCTTCTGCACCATGTTGGCGCTAGACTGACCCTCTCCTTTCTCAGTATTATCCTTAGCCCGAGCTTTCTCCTCAACATCAAGAGACGCTATCAGATTTTCAACTGATATCTCTTGTCTCTTGTGTTTGAGAGTTGTGGCAAAGTTCCTCCATGAAGGGGGCAACTTAGCGATGATGCATCCAGCCACAAACTTGTCAGGTAAGGCACACTTAAGGAGTTCAAGCTCTTTCGCAATGCACTCGTATCTCATGAGCTTGTTCGACTACGTAACGGTTGTTTACCATCCCGATGTCATGGAAGCTCTCCATGATGTACAGTTCATCGCTCTGCATCGGTTGCACCGAATTTAGCATTCAGTGCATCCCATAGCTCTTTACCGTCTGTTATGTGCATGTACACATCACACAGACGATCAGCAAGAATACTCAGAACGCATCCGACGAAGAGAGTATTGTTTTCCTTGAACTTGTTCTGATCTTGGTCAGATATAGTTCCTTCAGGTAAACCATCAGTAACTTCGAACACTTTCAGATGAGTAAGCCAGAGCATGGCCTTAACCTGCCACCTCTTAAAGTGCACACCGGTAAACTTATCCGGCCTCAGTGCATCGGAAAAACCAGCCATTGTTAACTCAGGAAATTGCCTACAATTAGGTTTTTGGATTGTTGGATAATTAGGTACAATTTCCATGATTAATTCCAGAATATTAAGCATAACAACAGTAACTACTAACATGTGAAACTCGAACATACTAGATGCAGTGATCAACATGAACAGTAGCAGAGCAAACAGTACAACATCCATCGCTAAACAGATCGAGATATGTCGCACGTACCGATCTGGTGGAGGTGGCGGTGAAGGTGTAGCAGACGATGTTGCAGTAGTAACGTTGTTGATGACGGGGACGACGGGTCGTAGTAGACGGCGTTGAAGACGGCGGTAGGCAGCACCGCCCGACTTGGACGGAAGGCGACCCGTGATGAAGAGATTGAGCAGTCGCGCAGAGCGCTTCCCAAAAACCTAATGCACGTCGGCGCGCGGGATGGAGTAGGCTATGGTGGCGGCGCAAGCAGAGAGAGGTGGAAACCCTAACTCGTGTATCGGATGTGATTATGCGGTAGCCGGGCAGGAGATTATATAGACTCGAGTCGGTTACAGATAGCCCACGATCCGGGAGCGACCCGAACCGACTAACTGCGACGCGTCCGTCTAGGACTCTGTTCGTTTTCCTGAGCTGCAAAAAGTAAGGAAAGTCTCGGCTCGAGGCTCAATCCACTCACCACGAGCGCGGTGCGCGCATCGTGACGTGTCGAGTCGAGCGAGGAGGAGGAACACGCGCGTGTAGCACTCCTATTCTCACTCACTTACTAGTGGTGGAACAACCCACCTTATAAGATGGTCTAACTTCCTCCCAACTTTCCATGTGGGACTAAACTTCCCACCTCTTGCCACTCCCTAGTGAGCTGCCACCAACTTGGGCTCAAACTCACAAGGCTGCCGCTAAGTGGACTTTGAGATTTATAGGGAAAATCTGAAATCTAATATAGGCCATTAAGTGTAGGCCCAATATTTCAACAGAAAATGCCTCTGAAAATTCAAATTTTCATGTTGCAATTTTTTAGGAATGCTATTACTACAAGGGATAATATGCGGAGACGAAAATGGTCTGGGAACCTGCATGTTCTTTGAACATTTGTTTTTTACTTGCCCTGTAGCACGTGTGGTATGGGTAACTGTGGGGAATTTGCTTGGTACTTCCAGATGTCCTTGGTTTTTTGCTTTCTTGTCGGTCGGTAAACGAGTTTAATTATGCGGTTGGCATTGCATCCATTTGTTGGGCTATTTGGCATTGCAGCTCAAACGAATTCGCATCTAGTCCCGATTTCCTTGCTCGACTCACACGTATACGTACGGGATACGTATCCGTGAAAGGCCCGCTGGCTGTTTCTCCATATAAGAGCATGTCTAACAGACCTGTAAAAGGGGCAAACCCGTATAATAACCGCCGACATACAGGTTTCGGCTGTACCCGGCTGTCTAGCACGCCCGTAAAAACGGCCCCCGCATCGTTTTTTGCTGTTTTCGATTACGGGGTGGGTCGTCACCCCTTACTTGTGCGGGGTGGGAGCGGGGATAGAGGGCCAAACCGGTATCCCAATTCCGAAACCGCGCGCGGACATTTCAGTTCCCCCCACCCGTTTTCCCCCACGCGCCGCCGCAGCCTCCCGCGCGCCGCCGCCGGAATCCGTCAGATCCGCGCCCCTCCGCCGTCCGCCGAGCCGCGCCGAGCTGCGTCGACGCCCCCCGCACCTCCGCCGCACCTCCTCCGAAGATCCGCGTCCCTCCGAGCCCGCCGCCACCCTCCCGCCGCGGTCTTCTCCGCCGTTTTCGCCGGTGAGTATTCCGCCGCGTTCTTCTTCGTTGTCGCCTGTAGCATGGTCGTGTTTGGGGCTGATGTATGGTACACCGTGGTAGATGGCTTCGGAGGATGTGCACATGGCGGATTTGGACGCGACGTCGACCGATTGGTCCTCATCGGATTCCGACGATTCGGACATCGACGAGTTGCTCAACGACGACGAGACGGAAATGATGCTGCTCCTGTTCGGCATGAAGCAAATGGAGGACCGCGCCAAGCTTCTGGATCAGCGGAAAGGATCCGTGATGGGGCGTATGTGCATTCCGCGGAACCGCGCGCTCGGCCACGAACAGCTGATGCAAGATTATTTTGCCGAGGTACCGACCTATCCTCCCCGCCTCTTCCGTAGACGGTACAGAATGCGTAGGACTTTGTTCGAGAGAATCGTCAAAGATTGCGAGGCAAATTGCGATTATTTCAAGCAAAAAAGAAACGCTGCCCAAGTCATGGGATTTAGCCCATATCAAAAAATATCTGCCGCCATGAGGGTTATTGCATACGGTATACAAGCAGATTATACCGATGAGTACCTCCGCATTGGTGTGCAAACAACCATGGATTGCGTGCGTATGTTTGCCAAGATGGTGATCAAGTTTTATGGAGAGACGTATCTCCGAGCTCCAAATGAGGAAGATACAAAAAGGTTCATGGAGATCAATGAAAAGAGGGGGTGGCCGGGGATGCTTGGTAGTTTGGATTGCATGCATTGGACATGGAAAAATTGTCCAAAAGCATGGCATGGAATGTATTGTGGCAAAAGTCGTGATGCTACCATTGTTCTTGAAGCTGTGGCCTCTCAAGACTTATGGATTTGGCATGCTTTTTTGGATTGCCGGGGACACTCAACGACATCAACATCTTGAATAGATCCCCTTTGTTTGCAAGACTAGTTAAGGGTGAAGCTCCACCTTGTAACTACAAAGTTATGAACAATGAGTACACCATGGGGTACTATCTCACAGATGGTATTTACCCTAACTATGCAACCCTTGTCAAGTCCATAAAAGAGAAAAAGGGACAAGGCTTTGACAATAAAGGAAGCTTGCTTCACCAAAAATCAAGAGGCATGCCGCAAGGATATTGAGAGAGCTTTTGGTGTCTTGCAAGCAAAGTTTGCAATTGTCCGGGGTCCTGCTAGGTTTTAGGACAAGGAAACTCTTGTTGATATCATGACATGTTGTGTGATACTTCACAACATGATCATTGAAGATGAAAGAGGTTTGAACTTGCCATGTTTCTATGACAATGTTGGCACCCGAGTGCAGCCCGAGAGGAACCCTGATCGGATTGAAGCTTTTCTTGCAGCTCACCGAGGCATTGAAAATGCCGAGACTCATCACCAGCTCACCCAAGATCTGATTGATCACCATTGGCAGTTGCATGGCCAATTATTTATTACATTCATTTTCCATTGTTGTATGTGTGAAACATTCATTTCCTATTGTTGTATGTGTGAAACATTTGTTATTTGTTTAATTCTTCCATTAGAACATTTGTTGACATTTCCGAAAAACATTATTGTAATAATTATGACGATTATTGTGTTATGTAAAACATTTATTTTATGTGAATGTTGTGTTGGTTCTAATATCCAATTTGTCAAAAAAACCTGTTTTGAGGGGTTGAAAACTCGGACGAGCTAGCAGACCCCGTATCCATATTCTGTTTTACGGGGTGGGGATACGAGGTCTGCTAGCTCGTCCGAGTTTTCGGCCGGCGAAAGGTGAATACAGGGCCCTCTACTCGCATTTTACTGGGTGAAAAAATACGGGGCCTGTTAGACAGGGGCGGCCCAACACATCCAGGGCGAGCTTGCTACCTTGATTCCACGCCAAGGCATACAGATCAACCTAGATGGAATCGCAGGACGAACAACACCGCAACCTGGCGCTGGCGGCGCCGGCGCGGCTGCCGTTAGACGTGCTCATCGACGTGCTGCGCCGCCTGGCCGCCACGCCGCGCTGGCTCGCCGTCTCTCGCTCCATCTGCAAAGAATGGCGAGCCATCATCGACGGCGAGAGCCTCCTCTGCACACGGCTCCCCTTCACGGGCATCTTCATCAGCATGGCGGTGCTCCCGTTCCCCGAGCTGTTCTCCCGCCCCTCCGCGCCGGGCCGGCCCGCCGTCAGCGGCAAGCTCCACTTCCTGTCCCCGGCCGTCAAAGTCCTCCCCGACGGAGGCTGTGACCGGCGAGGGTGCCACTGCATCAATGGCCACTGCAACGGGCTCCTCTTGCTCAGCGACTACGTGGTTAACCCCGCCACGCAGCGCTGGGACCGTCTTCCTGAGCGCCCGCCAAACAATGCCAAGGGGATGGTTCGGCATTCCCGCTGCAACGAGTACCTCGCCTTTGATCACACCGTGTCGTCCCACTACCAGGTGTTCCGGATCCCCTATTTGTTGCAACCCCGTTGGGGATGTTATAACGAATATGATCCCATTGAGGAGGCATCCGAGTGGCCACCATCTCGATATACCTTGCATATGTATTCTCGTCGAGGACACGCCGCTGGGAACAGAGATTATTTGTTCGACAAGGGGATGCCGCGGGGACCGTTGCTGAGACGCGTGAGTTTTCAAGGCGACTGCTCTCCATCTACTGGCGAGGATCACTTTACGTGCATTGCCAAAATAATTTTGTTATGAGGTATTGTCAAAATTTCATTACTAGTTTTAGTTTCACAATTCTATTAATTTTCCCTAATTAATGGGAGCATCAGTAATGTATTTGACTTCTTATTAATATTTTTCTGCAGATTATCTTTGTCCGAAGACAAATACAACATCATTAAGCTACCAATGGATACGGGAAGAGACCCTTATCTAGGATTATCCCAAAAAGGGGTATACTTAGCATCATTTGTTAATGATCATCTTCGGGTTTGCGTCATGGATGAATCGAATGGTCATGCGCAGTGGATACTGAAGCATGATTATGACCTCAATCCTGTGAAAGCATTTAACCGCCAAGTAAATGGGCCATGGATCTTAGAGGACATCAACTATCACTTCGTTCTTTCTCGACTTCCAAAGGTGAACAAGCAAGCGGTGATTCGATACCGTCAGAAAAAGAAAGAAGTAGTTCAAGAGAAGTTTGAGTGGAACTCCGACGATGACGATTTTGATGAACATGAAGACATAGTTGAAGCGCACCAACATAAATATTTTGATATGGAGATACTTGGATTTCATCCATACAAAGAGATTATCTTTTTGAGCAGGGCGGAGAACTTCAAACTGAATGCGACGGGGTTTGCATATCATTTGAATAGCTTCAAACTGGAAAGCTTAGGTAGTATATACCCAACAGATTACGCCAAATTCGACATCATCAACCTCCCCAATGAAAGTTGTTACATCTATTCGTTTCCGTACACGCCAATGTATTGAATGGAAGAGATCCCACAAAAAGTGTAATAATATTTCTCTCAATTATATAATAATACCTATTATGTTTTTTGTTTGGATTGTTTTCTGTTACATGCCTTGCTATTTGTTAAAGAGTATTATTAGTAGAAAAACATGTTCTTTAAAGTATAGACTCAAGTTACATGATCTAGTTCAGGAAGCACATAGCCAGATTTTGGTATCAGCGCTTGCCCTTGTAGTCATCGACACTAG
Source organism: Lolium rigidum (assembly GCF_022539505.1). NCBI lineage: Eukaryota > Viridiplantae > Streptophyta > Magnoliopsida > Poales > Poaceae > Lolium > Lolium rigidum. The sequence goes on from NC_061513.1 coordinate 301,344,911, forward strand.
TATTGCCTACTTGATCGTTTGTAATTTTAATTATTCAGCCTCGAGGCTATAGTACTTTGGTTGTGTGCATCTTCGGCTGCAGAGATTCTACTTGTGTCTAAGTTATCTATGTGTTTGAATTGCTCGTCCTGTCCGCTAGAGTGGCTTCTTTAATATAGATACAGGCATTTCACTGTCCGTCAGTCCCATGGATGTAGTAGTAGTGTAGTACTGTGGAAGTGTAGGTTGAATTTAACATTGGAATCTTGTGAAACGATAGTGTGACATTTGTACAAAATGTCGCCAAATCATTTCTATTTCTATTTACTGATTACTGAATGCACTTACCTGAAATTTTACGAGCACTTCAATCAATGATAGGTCACTTGATCGCACACAGTAATCACGAAACATAGAATTGTTTCCTCGGTCCATCACTTGTTGAATGTTTTATTTTTCAGCCTCAAGGCTGTAGTAGTTTGGATGTGTGCATCCTCAGATGTAGAGATTCTACCTAAGTTATCTATGTTCACAGGTGTTTGAATTCTTTGTTGCAATCTGAAGCCATGACTGATGTGCATGCTACTGCTAGATATTACAGTAACACACTGCCATCGAACCATGTCTCTTGGATAATTAGCAGCTATATTGTTATGTAGTGCTCATTCTAGCTTTGTTGCTGCTCTGAGCTCTGGGTATGTAATGCGTCGTTTCCCTCGTGCTGCCAGCTAGAGTGTCGGTTTTAATATAAATGCTGATATTCCAGTGCCAGTGAGTCGAATGGATGTAGTAGGCTGAACCCTGTCTTGCTATTGGCAAAGGTTGAAACTGCCAGTAACAGTCCAGCCGGTTGAAGCAAACCCGTGCATACTTTACCATAATTCGACTGATTTTAATTGGAATCGGTCATATTTCTTCCTTAATTGTAGTTGATTTTAGTATTGGAATCTTGTGAAACGATAGATGGACATTTGTGCCAAATGTTGACATAGCATTTTATTTATATTTAATGATTACTGAATGTACTTATTGAAATACTTCTGTACTTACACGTATGGGTGTTGGTGTTTCCAACACCGTCCGTTTCGCTTTGAGATTCGGACAAAATGAGAGAGAAAGGTACTTTTCCGTTGATGTTATTTTCTTTCCGTATCTGGAGGATCAGCCATATGGAACCCAAGTGATTATCATATGAAATTTCAAATATTTAGCAGTCAACCGCTCAGAGTACAACTTTTGACGTAGCACGAATTTTTGGTCTTACATTTGCTATAGTTAGTTCCATATTTGAAGTAAATGTGAACAAACTTTCAATACATATGTATGGAGTTTTATTCTATAAATTTTATGAAGTTTATATTAACCAAATTATGTTAATTGTCACCCAAACTGTTGGACGATGAAATTGGCCATGGCAAGCTAGGGGCATTCAACTAGCTTACAGTTAATATCTTAGCTAGAACAAAGCACTTACCCTTTTTTCTTTTCCTTCTTCTCTAACTCAACAATCATCGTACATTAAATTGCTATGATAGAATTAATTTACATGCACTTATAAAGAATTCAGGGGACAAGAAACAATACACGGCAAACAAGTTGACGAACTAATTTCTTAGGTTTTAATTACTGCAACCAATAATCAGAGATAAAACTCGGTGCAATGATCCTCGAGCTTCGAACATTGGTGATGGCGAGCCAACTTGAGTATTCTGGACACGTTCTTGCTCGAGGCGGACTCACCTAGAATGTTCTCACACATGGCCTTCATCTTCTCCAGACGGAACCGACATGCTGCAGACAATATTTCTCCGGCGATAATCACATCATCACTGGAAACCATAGTTGAAGGGTCTAGGTCTTCAATTGGAGGTAACTTGTCCGTGTAGATGAAGTGGATCACGGCTTTGAAGGCCGCAAACTTTATGTCATCGACTATTACGACATGTTCCTCCTCGTTAGACCCCACCACCTCGTATAGGACTGGTGACCGTGTGGCAATCACGAGCCTGTGCGCTTGAATCTTCCTCTCTTCGACAAGAAAAGTCACATCTGAGCCCTTCCCGCTCGCTAGCAATTGTTCGAGGTTCCACCTGATATTGGGCGATATCGCAAGAGTCGTGTCTCCAACGCCACTAGCACCAATGCATGCCTTGTTGGTAACTACAATGTCACATCGTATAGTTAGAGATCCATCATGTGCCAGATACCGTGACTTTACATCTTTCACGGTGGTGAATTTCAGAAAGCCACAGGACCACTCCCCGTTAAAGATACTTTGTAGCCATGCTTTGGTCGATGGGGATTTTCCACTAGGATCATCGATCCTGAAACATGCAGACGCCCTTACGCCAACAATTCCAGGATCGCTCAACATATCAGCGTACACGGGAATATGTTGCCCTTTCTTCATCTTCTCTATAAGTGATTCTGAACTGCCGGACGGGTAAAGATATAACTTCCATTTGTAACCGCCTACCATGAAAGTGCTGGATTCGAATTCTTGGCCTACAGCATGGCTCTCCCTCACGCTACTGAAATTGGGGATTCTGAACTCGTATGTTCCACGGATAACCTCCGATGTGTTATACGTTGACATGCTCATCATCTTTGGGCACGGGCTGCTGCAGTTGGCGCGGAAGGAGGAGCCCTTAGCTGCTAACTTATGAGTGGCTACTTTGTCCACGAGCTCAGCTATGAACGAGCAGTAGTTTTCCTCGAGCTCCTGGTACTCCTGTGTCTCTTTTACGGCGGCGTACACGTTTGCATCGGACGCCAAGTACTCAATGCAAGAGGCCTCCAGTTGCCTCCAGTTGTACCGGCCATGCACCACCAACAAAGTCTGCATAACAGAAGCGACATCCATGCATTCAGACAGTATGTCTTCGCACATGGCCCTCAGCTTCCCCAGGTCGTAGAGATCCGCTGCAACAAGCAGGTCACAGGCCATGGCCACGCGGCGCCTGGCCTCATACTTGGCTTTGCAAGCACGTCGGCTTTTCAATGCCATATTGTTCTTCTTTGCTTTAATGGGAAGCTCGTCGGTGTAGATGAAGCGGAGCATGGCCCTGAAAGTTGATGCGCTAATGTCGTCAACTCTAACATGAGATATGGTGCTTTCTCTCATGTCGCCGAGGAGCTCGGCAGCGAACACAGGTGACCGCATAGCTAGAACGAGCCTGTGACCCTGTGTGCATGGATCTCGGTCTGCTCCACGAGGAACGTCACATCCGGTAACATGCAGGCGTGCCTCCTGTTCTCCGATTCCAACTCCTCACCAAGGACTAGAGGAAGAAGCTTGTGGAAATCCTCAGCGATGGTAGAGTGCTCTTCCTCCTGGAGGACCTCGAGGGTGCACACGATGGTGAGGCGGTCATCTTGCACGAAGCGTGCCTCCCGACCACCATGGAACTCGTCAGGGAGCGGCAGCGTCCAGGTCCTGCCGTACCGGGCGGGGAAGGTGTAAGCGCCGTCGCTTAGCCACACGGCGGCGGGGCACCGGCCAACCGGGTGTTCGATCCTCAGGCCAGCCTTGGCCACGACGTCATCGGTGATGTAGGCGGTGAGCAGCTGCACAGAGACTGAGGCGAGGTGTCCATGGTCGTCAAAGCCGCAGTCGAGGGCCCAGGTGTGGCCGCCGACGAGGAAGGCGCCGGAGAGGATGGAGGAGTGGGCATCGAGGGCCAGAGCCTTGCGCGCGCTGTAGCCAACGATGTGGAACACGTGCTCGCATTCGACGAACGACGACGTCGACGGCCTGCGCCGCGTCGTCTCTTCTTGCGGCGGCGGCGGCGGCGTGGCGGCCGGCCGTCGCTTCTTCCACGGGCAACGGCGAGTCATGGATCCGGTGCTTCACAGCACAGGTAGAACTCTCGCCACAAAATCAAAGCACGTACGAGAACACGATCAGATCGGGTAGCTTGTTCTGTCTTGCATGAGATTATATATACGCACGCATCCTGCACAGCCTCACAGGAACAACACAACAGCCGCAAGTCGACTCCCAACGCTACTCTGAAACTTGCACGATCCGATTCCGAGTGCATGACAATCAACGTAGTGATGTAGAATCCTTTCCTTACACGCCATGTTGTTGGATAGAAAAGACGCCAGAAAAAAAAACAAATTGATCTAGACGATCATCTCAAGCATGATCATGTATACTCTGTTTTTTTCTTCAGACTACTTTATGTTGATTTAGTTATTATTAATAGTACGGAGTAATATAAATCTTTTATCAAGTTTCCTTGTTGAAAAGGAGGGAAGTCATTGCTATCAAGTAGCTTAGCAGTTATTGCTTGATAAATTATCCTTTTGAACCACATATCTGTATATGAGCCTCAATCATTTAGCTTTTCTTGATTGGGAGATTACTCGTAATGGTTTGGATGTATAGACCCAAATCAATATGCAATAGCTGCAATGTTTTATCTGTTGCTGCATCTGCATTTTGATTTGCCGATTCATGAAGCAATTTAAGATCTCATGAACAGATGGAGCCCATCAGCACATGAAAGAATAAATATGTTCAGATATCTAGTTCAAGTGAAATAACATAATTCAGGAAACAATAGATACGTCCGGTTATCTAGTTCAAGAAAATTAACATACCAAGCAACATAAACATACTTCTAAGTACCATCGCAAAGAACAGATATGTTCTAATGTTCACATCTTGTTTAGGTTAAATAACATAGTCAGATATCTAAAGCAGGAAAGCATAAGGACAACATCCCAGGTAGATTCTAGGCTCAGCGCTTCCTCTTGTTGGACATCCACTTTTCAAGAGCGTACTGGATGCCCTCTTTAACCGTTGCTAACCGGTCAGCCTTGTAGTTCCACAGCTCAGGTACACCATATATTTCTCCATCATGCTCTTCCAGGTAAGACTTGTACTCGTTGATTTCATCCAGTGCCTTTGTAACTAAGGTGTAGAATTCTTCACCTTGCTCTTCCTTTAGTTCCCGGAGCTTCTCATTGCCCTTGGAGACAATTTCCTAGACCAAATATGATGCACCATTAGATGACACACTCCCCACACAGGATGATTAATGCAGTGGTCAAACACAACATTTTGAACCACCATTATGGGTGTTATAATGAACGTATGATACACATACCACATTAGTTCTTGTATCGCTACTCCACTAGAAAATATAAATTTGTCAATATTTTGTTTGCTAAAAGAAGGTTAAGGTTTACCATCAAAATTGCAACCAAAATAGAAATCTTTCACAACACTGTCAGTTTATGGTTTTCCATCCAAAATACATCGAAGGTGACAAAAATACCTTAATGTGTTCTATAAAACTATATGAAATTCTTGCCATCAATGCAAATGGCATAAATAGTCATAGTTTTTGATGAAGTTATTGACATCCATTCAAAACAACCATGGTTTTTATAAAGACCTAGAATACGAAACCAGCAGAGTCAATTTGACATTTTTCCTCTGTTTTGTACCACTATGAAAGTGAAAAATTAAAAGTTCAACAAATAGCAAGTATTCTTCCTCGCAAATTTGTTGATTTCGTTTTCACATTTGAAATCTAGATATCTCTATTTTCAATTATTAAACTGAAAGGTATTTGACAACAATGGGCAATTCATGATTTTTTTTTGTCCATGGAAGTTGACAACATCAAAATGGTTGTAACAACTACAAGTCCATAGTGAAATTGTTAACGCAAGATAAGAGTCCTGTTAATTTTTTTGTGTGTAAAAGAAACTATAAATCGATTTGTACCATGTTTCTCCCATGAACCATGGCAGACCAACTTTCAATCTGAGCCTCCCACTTTGAATAAAGAATGGTAGCTGTAACTTCTGCATCCTCATTTTGCTGATTTTTGCAAGCATTTACAAATGATTTTTTATCAAGCTTGCCAATTATTTTGATGCCTATATTTCCTCGGCCACTTGTAATTTCCCGGAAGCCCTGTCATGAGTACAACAAATCAAAATGGTAATGATTTTCAGAAGTTACACAAAAGTGATAGGTTATCGTTAACAACATGACTTAACACAGTACTTGATAAGTACTAAATGATTGTGGTAACTTACTTTTATTAGCTTCTCCCGAGCAGGTCGCAGCTCATTGGTGTGTTCTGTTTGCTTGTTAATCAGGTTTTTATGGAGTGCTTCCATGTATTCCTTTTCCTCATACTTCTCTTCTAGCTTCTTGATAAGTTCATCTACCTTCTTCTTCTTTGAAACTTCCTCACCTGGCATAATCTCAGTTACTTCCAGTTCTCCATATAGCTGTTTCACTTCTATCTCAAGAGCCTGCTTGTCAAGCATCATCTTTCGGAACTCAAGATCCTTTTCTTGAGCAAGCTTGGTCTCCCTCTGCATTTAACAAACAAGAAATAATACACACATATAAATTAGTATCTTCCCAGGAAATATGAGAAACAATATACCAAGACTCAAACCTGCTGTTCTTCCACAAGCTTCAGAAAAATTTCACTGGCCCTCACTTGCTCCATCATAGCATGCTATGTTTGAAAACAGCACGTTAGTTATGTGTAGAGTACACAAGATGATAATTGTCTAACAACACTGTACTTCTTTTTTTCTCTAGCACCATAGCGTTCCTACAAGCTAAAATGGTAGAAAAACAAATACATGTTGCTAAACATGCTGCATGAGAACAGAGTAATGAATGCTAGCTAAAAATATACTTTTTATTCTTATTACAAAAAAAAATAATGCTGTTGTGGAAAGAAGCATAGAACAGGAATCATCGTCTATAAAACGGGAAAAAGGAAAGAAGGCCCCGACAATTTCTGAGAAAAGCACAGTCATGGAACAAGATACCACACACCTCTTCCTTCTGTCGCTCTATTGTCATCCTGTCGAACTCAGCTATTGCAGCTACCTCATCAAGCTGTATCTTGACAATATCTGCTTTAAATAAAATATGTATTAATCATTAATAATACAAGTATGCAAGAAGAGAAATGCATCTATGCTGGAAATAAAAGAGAACATGTAAAGAGCCAAGCACCAACACCGACCTTCACTCTGAGACTGGAGGAGCTTCTGCATGTCCTCCTCTGCCTTAGCAAGTAACTTGCACGTCTCGTTGTTCCTGCATTCAAGCTCTTGCACATACCTGCCCTTTACCTCAACCTGGCTATTTAAGTTTGCTTCAAGTTGTTCCATTTTAGATGCTTCTTGATTCTTACAATCAGCAATGGTTCTAAGATCACGGTACTTCCGCAACCAGTTGCCGATGGGGCAATGGGATATGTAATCATCGGCTCTCGCAACCCAACCAAACATCTCTGGCCCATGGTACTTCTGCTCCTTCCAATGCCTTTTGCCACGTCCTTGTGCCTCAAATTGATTTTCAAAGTCAATTGCATTTGTGAAACCACTCCAATCTTTTGCAAACTGAACAATGGCAGTCCCGGTATGGCTGCCGTGTTTGTCCCACAAAGGATTAACCTTGTGCAGGCGAAACTGCGGGAACTGATCCCTCAAGTCACATCCATTTCCTCCCACCCGCAACCCATTCTTCCATTCGGTATGCACATTAACAAGAACACCTGCCCATGGCCAGACGAACTGCTCATCATCTCTGCGTTGACGAGGTTCGTCTTGTTCCATAGCTATTAGCTGCGACTGCGCCTCAGAACCACCAATTTTGTGGTCTGCTTCTGAAGTAGTGTGCATGTTGAAAAGGTGGGACCTGGTCGGTTGGAGGATACATACATAAAATTTAACACTTTCAGTCAGTATTCAAAATTAACTTGGCCAGCATTCTGGAACACTAATTAAGAGAATGAAAGAAAATTCGTAGAGAGGAACAGTACAGTCCTTGACATATATATCAATGCATATATGGTTTTTTGTGCCTGCATAAAACCAGCATTGCTCAGCACATATATGCAAGGATGAACACGTCGCAAGACATAACACATACTTTATCAATGAGAGCTTCTAGCAACTTTCATCAGTCCAAAAGAAAGGCACTATTCTAGCTGTCAAAACAGAAATGCCTCCTTTGCGGTATTCTGTTTTGCTATTTTCATATTTCTTTCTTCTCTTGTTTCTCTGTATGATATGTTCACAATTGTGTTAAACAAATATGTTGTCCAGCAACCTGATCTACCTTTGGTCTAAAAAACCCCAATCCACAAGGACAGATAGTTAAATACAAGATCTATTTCAGAGACTCAGTTGGCAGTAACACATAAGAAAGCAGTATCCATTTCCCCAAAAGGAAAAAAAAATTGTAAACAGATCAGCGAAGGAGTAGCCTCTACTATTTTACAAAAGAAATGAAGTACAAAAATACATCGGATGATGGGGTTTGCACTGGCTGAAAAACCCCAATCTGGTAAATAATCGATCTAGAGAAGCCTGGTGACCGATGCACTTGCCAGTTCCTGCCGCTGCCGACGAGGATGTTGAGCGACTGAGCGAGCTGAGTCGCCGCCGCCGCCGCCGACCTAACCCCAACCTGACGCCTGTTAGCAGCCGGCCGCCGCGCCCCCAGCAATGGCCCTCTTATTTTTTTTGACCTGAACTGTGGCCCTCTCTTATTTTATTTTTACCTGAACTGTGGCCCTCTTTTCACATATACCTATAGGAGTGGAGGAGATCAGTAACTCTAGCACTTAATCCTACTCTGATTGCGAGACCACTATGACGACAAAGCAACCTCCTGGGGAAACCGCATATAACAAACTTTTCTCCGGTCAACTGAACTTTCAGTGTGCTAGCACGGTCTCCTAGAACAAGTCTAGATACTCTAGTTTTTCGTTGCTGACCAAATACGCGTTCGATTTTTTTTCGTGGCCAAAACTTTCGTCTTTCTTTGCATGATTGACAATTATATGGATCCAGCGCCGCTCTGCTGCGCCGATCTTCAATATTATCGTGTTGCTTATGATGCCCGAGCATCTCTTTTTTCATGATGTATAGTATATTACTAGTAGAAAAAGGTGCTCCACTACCAGTCTCGGCTGTGCAATCGGGACTGCACAATCGGAACTTTTAGGCCTCCATTTTTAGTCTCGATTTAAATATAATAAATCAGGATTAAAAGGTCTTTCACGTGGTGCGGCCAGGGGCTTAGGGTAGAGGAGCTTTAGTCCCGGTTCGTAATACGAACTGAGACTAAAGTGCTTCGGTAGGGCACAACCGTTTCTCTGCTGCGGCAGAGAAAATGACCGTTTCTCTATGTTCGGGGTTTTATGTTTTTCATTCAAATTTGCATGCATACATCATTCAATGAACCATAACATCATCATGAATATATAGACATTGTCATGAAATACAGTACATGTAATGTATATTACAATATAAAGTCGAGCCTCTTTACGATCTCTATTGTCTATCCCTAATGTCTAAATACAAGATACCGATGGTATTCTCCATTTGGAGCTATGACCTCCCTAAATAAGAATCCCACCAATTTCTCTTGAATTGCTCGTATGCGATATGTTGATATGAGAATGTCCCGCACGCGTTCCATCTAATTTAAAAAAGAAGATCAATATATATGAATGGAACTCAACGCAATTGATGGTAATAAAATAAGATTGTGAATATTGTTTACGTACATGAAGTTGTTTTACAATTCTTTCCGCCCCCGATGACATGCCATCTCGCAAATGAACTCATAGACGTAGTATCCACATAAAGAATTCCCGTGTTCCTGCTTCAAACACTTTACGAAAATATAGTTCGATCAAACTAATAATCAAGCATGATAATGCATGATATTGAAACAAAAATCAAAGAGATTCGCAGACATAGCTATAGTACTACTTACAACACGATCTTGAAATGTAAGCTCCGGTTTTCAGTCACCCCTATTAGTCTTGATGAACCGTTTTCAAGCCCTGCCCAACAAAGAGAAAATGAGTAAGACTGCTCATAGTGGGAGTAACATAGCTAGTAACATCACACATCTTAAGGCATTTTGGTGACATGGCATGCTAATAAATGAAAAAAGAGAGTGAGGTGGTAACTAGCTATGTTACCATAACATCACACACCTCAAGGCAAGATGAGTCTACAACATAATAAATATATAATGCATGACACCACATATAAGTTACTACCCACTATGAAGGTAGTAACCTATACTAGTAACATAACATATGTTACTAGTCTAAGTTACTCTCCACTATGACCAGCCTAAAGGAGTTGTTAATTACTTGATATTAGGAAATGAGAATAGAAGATGCAGATACAGGGCGACATTGATTGAAATTACCTCTGGAGTAGGGCACTCAGGTTCTCCCACTGCCATTGGTCTTTACGTTTCGAGTCCATGACAAGTACTACTCCTTTGTCTAGGTGAATGATTAGCAGAATATAGTGGAAGTTGCGCACACATAACTCGGCGGATTAGTTAGACTTAACATCGAGTAAGAGAAATCGAATGTGTATAAGACAATAACACTCACTCAAAGTTGTTAGACAAATACAACATCATTAAGCTACCAATGGATGCGGGAAGAGAACCCTTATCTAGGATTATCCCAAAAAGGGGTATACTTAGCATCATTTGTTAATGATCATCTCCGGGTCTGCGTCATGGATGAATCGAATGGTCATGCGCAGTGGACAGTGAAGCATGATTATGACCTCAATCCCGTGAAAGCATTTAACCGCCAAGTAGATGGACCTTGGATCTTAGAGGACATTAACTACCAGTTTGTTCTTTCTCAACTTCCAAAGGTGAACAAGCAAGCAGTAATTCGGTACCGTCAGAAAAAGAAAGCAGTAGTTCAAGAGAAGTTTGAGTGGAACTCCGACGATGAAGATTTTGATGAAAATGAAGACATAGTTGAAGCGCACCATAAATATTTTGATATGGAGATACTTGGATTCCACCCATATAAAGAGATTATCTTTTTAAGTAGGCCGGAGAACTAAAAAGTGAATGCGACGGGATTTGCATATCATTTGAATAGCTTCAAATTGGAAAGCTTAGGTAGCATATATCCAACAGATTACGCCAAATTCGACTTCGGCCTGCCCAATGAAAGTTGTTACATTGATTCGTTTCCGTACACACCAATGTATTGAATGGAAGAGATCCCAAAAACAGTGTAATGATATTTCTCTCAGACATATGATACTAATACATATCCTGTATTTTGTTTGGATTGTTAAATACTATTATGAGTAAGAAATTATTTGTTTAAAAGTAATACTATTAGTATTAATCAATTTAACGGGAGAAATACTATTATATGAGTAATCAATTTGACGCTCAAAAAAATCGATCCGCATGTCTTTGATCCATGATTAGTGTGTGCAACATGTGGGACTTCTATTCTGAAGAAATAAAAAAATAGCAAAGCTACACGGGATGTTTTATGAGGACTTCTATTCGTGCCCGTGTACGTTTCCGTGTCCAAAGGTGATTCCTTGCCAAGATTAATAATGGGAGTGTCTAATCATCATCTAGCTGAAAATAGAATTGGGCTCAAGTCAGATTTCCCCCAACCCAATCCCACATTCACTCATTAATAATTCAGTTTCCCCTCCCCCCTCGTCAGTTGTGTCAGCCACGTCAGTCCCAAAAAAACCGACTAAAAAACCGTCTCACTAATTCAGTCCGGTTCAGCTGGGCTCCTGTCAGCTTTCAGTCCGGTTTCAGCTGGGCTCCTGTCAGCTCATGTAAAACTCTTCTTGGGCCTTACAAATAAAACAAAAAAAGCTTTCTAGGCCTTGTCTAACAACTCCCTCCACGTCACTATCCCTCTCTTCTTCCTCCTCACTTAAAGCAGGCTGGACTATCGACGGGAATGGGGGGGAGAAGAGAACACAGATCAGGAAAAGGGAAGAGAAAGATTCACAAAAACCGATGGATGGTAATGAGGAACCCTACCTCAAAATGAAGGCCAATACAGCAAGGCAAAATTTCGCACCTCCATCCGTCTCACCACAGGTACGTGACCACTCCTCATCCATACTTCCTCTCCACTGTCTATTTCTTCCTTGATGAGATAGTACCTCTCTACTGTCGATTTTGTGTTGATTCGTGATACTTCCTCTCCACTGTCTATTTCTTCCTTGATGAGATAGTACCTCTCCAACAACAATGTCTTGATCTGCAAAAGAAATTGTAGATGGTTCTAGCTTATTGCGTCTCCAGCAGCATGTTTCAGAAAAAAAAATCAGATCATATAGTCTAATTCATCAATTCCACCATTCCTTCTAAGTTAACTGACAAATTATAGACAAACTACTCTACAAAAACTGAGATGACTGAAAACTAGTACATCCATACTATGACCTTACTACTGAATAGACTGTCATGTATATTGATGCCAGCACTTGCTAAGTTACTAGGAGCAAACCCCAAAAATCAAAGGAATCAATTAGATAAAGTCAAAAGGAATAATATACTAGTAGGAAGATGAAAACTGGAAGTTGAATTATACCTTCAAGTGAGCACCAGCCTTGTCCTTCTCAGTGAAGACACCGGTGGACTCCACAACATAGTCGGTGATACGTCTCCGACGTATCGATAATTTCTTATGTTCTATGCCATATTATTGATGATACCTACATGTTTTATGCACACTTTATGTCATATTCGTGCATTTTCTGGAACTAACCTATTAACAAGATGCCGAAGTGCCGGTTCTCGTTTTCTGCTGTTTTTGGTTTCAGAAATCCTAGTAACGAAATATTCTCGGAATTGGACGAAACAAAGACCCAGGGGCCTATTTTTCCACGAAGCTTCCAGAAGACCGAAGAACATACGAAGTGGGGCCACGAGGTGGCCAGACCACAAGGCGGCGCGGCCAAGGGGGCCCGCGCCGCCCGTGGTGTGGGCCCCTCGTCGGGCCCCGACTCCGCCCTTCCGCCTACTTAAAGCCTCCGTCGCGAAACCCCTGATGCGAAAAACCACGATACGGAAAACCTTACTGAGACGCCGCCGCCGCTGATCCCATCTCGGGGGATTCCGGAGATCTCCTCCGGCACCCTGCCGGAGAGGGGATTCATCTCCCGGAGGACTCTACACCGCCATGGTCGCCTCCGGAGTGATGAGTGAGTAGTTCACCCCTGGACTATGGGTCCATAGCGAGTGGCTAGATGGTTGTCTTCTCCTCATTGTGCTTCATTGTTGGATCTTGTGAGCTGCCTAACATGATCAAGATCATCTATCCGTAATACTCTATGTTGTGTTTGTCGGGATCCGATGGATAGAGAATACCATGTCATGTTAATTATCAAGTTATTACATATGTGTTGTTTATGATCTTGCATGCTCTCCGTTATTAGTAGAGGCTCGGCCAAGTTTTTACTCTTAACTCCAAGAGGGAGTATTTATGCTCGATAGTGGGTTCATGCCCGCATTGACACCTGGGGAGTGACGAAACCCCTAAGGTTGTGTTGTGCTTGTTGCCACTAGGGATAAAACATTGATGCTATGTCCGAGGATGTAGTTGTTGATTACATTACGCACCATACTTAATGCAATTGTCTCGTTGTTAGCAACTTAATACTGGAGGGGTTCGGATGATAACCCGAAGGTGGACTTTTTAGGCATAGATGCAGTTGGATGGCGGTCTATGTACTTTGTCGTAATGCCCAATTAAATCTCACTATACTTATCATGTCATGTATGTGCATTGTTATGCCCTCTCTATTTGTCAATTGCCCGACTGTAATTTGTTCACCCAACATGCTTTTATCTTATGGGAGAGACACCTCTAGTGAACTGTGGACCCCGGTCCATTCTTTTATACTCGAAATACAAATCTGCTGCAATACTTGTTATTTACTTGTTTTCTTGCAAACAATCATCTTCCACACAATACGGTTAATCCTTTGTTACAGCAAGCCGGTGAGATTGACAACCTCACTCGTTTCGTTGGGGCAAAGTACTTTGGTTGTGTTGTGCGGGTTCCACGTTGGCGCCGGAATCCCCGGTGTTGCGCCGCACTACATCCCGCCGCCATCAACCTTCAACGTGCTTCTTGGCTCCTCCTGGTTCGATAAACCTTGGTTTCTTTCTCGAGGGAAAACTTGCTGCTGTGCGCATCATACCTTCCTCTTGGGGTTGCCCAACGAACGTGTGAAATACACGCCATCAAGCTCTTTTCCGGCGCCGTTGCCGGGGAGATCAAGACACGCCGCAAGGGGAGTCTCCACTTCTCAATCTCTTTACTTTGTTTTTGTCTTGCTTTATTTTATTTACTACTTTGTTTGCTGCATTATATCAAAACACAAAAAAATTAGTTGCTAGCTTTACTTTATTTACTATCTTGTTTGCTATATCAAAAACACAAAAAAAATAGTTTACTTGCATTTACTTTATCTAGTTTGCTTAATTTACTACTGCTAAAATGGCCAACCCTGAAAATACTAAGTTGTGTGACTTCACTAGCACAAATAATAATGATTTCTTATGCACACCTATTGCTCCACCTGCTACTACAGAGGAATTCTTTGAAATTAAACCTGCTTTACTAAATCTTGTTATGCGAGAGCAATTTTCTGGTGTTAGTTCGATGATGCTTGCTGCCCATCTCAATAATTTTGTTGAACTATGTGAAATGCAAAAGTATAAAGATGTAGATGGTGACATTATAAAATTAAAATTGTTTCCTTTCTCATTAAGAGGAAGAGCTAAAGATTGGTTGCTATCTCTCGCCTAAGAATAGTATTGATTCATGGACTAAATGCAAGGATGCTTTTATTGGTAGATATTATCCCCCTGCTAAAATTATATCTTTGAGGAGTAGCATAATGAATTTTAAACAATTGGATAATGAACATGTTGCTCAAGCTTGGGAAAAAATGAAATCTCTGGTTAAAAATTGCCCAACCCATGGATCGACTACTTGGATGATCATCCAAACCTTCTATGCGAGACTAAATTTTTCTTCGCGGAATTTATTGGATTCAGCTGCTGGAGGTACCTTTATGTCCATCACTCTTGGTGAAGCAACAAAGCTTCTTGATAATATGATGGTTAATTATTCTGAATGGCACACGGAAAGAGCTCCACAAGGTAAGAAGGTAAATTCTGTTGAAGAATCCTCTTCCTTGAATGATAAGGTTGATGCTATTATGTCTATGCTTGTGAATGATAGGACTAATGTTGATCCTAATAATGTTCCGTTAGCTTCATTGGTTGCCCAAGAAGAACATGTTGATGTGAACTTCATTAAAAATAATAATTTCAACAACAATGCTTATCGGAACAATTCTAGTAATAACTATAGGCCATATCCTTATAATAATGGTAACGGTTATGCTAATTCTTATGGGAATTCTTACAACAATAATAGGAATACACCCCCTGGACTTGAAGCCATGCTTAAAGAATTTATTAGTACACAAACTGCCTTTAACAAATCTGTTGAGGAAAAGCTCAATAAAATTGATATTCTTGTTTCTAGAGTTGATAGTCTTGCCTCTGATGTTGATCTTTTGAAATCGAAAGTTATGCCTAATAGGGATATTGAAAATAAAATTGTTACTACAGCAAATGCCATCCAAGTTAGAATTAATGAGAATATAAGATTAATGGCTGAACTGCGTGCTGATACGTCCAATTTGCATCACTATTTTATATCATAATTTGCTGTTATTCATTGATATATTTCATATTGGGACACAATACTTATGTTATTTCATCTATTTTGCATGTTTCATCATTATTGGAGGATCGAACACCGGAGCCGGGATTCTGCTGGAAAAAGCACCATCGAACGCAATATTTCGGAAGATCAAGCTGTGGAAGGAAATTATACCAAAAATCCTATTTTTCAAGATGACGAAGGAAGCCGGAAGGAGGAGCCGGGAGGAGCCGGGGTGGGCCCACACCCTAGGGCGGCGCGGCCCAGGCCCCGGCCGCGCCGCCATGTGGTGTGAGGGGCCCACGACCCCTTTCGCCTCCTTTTCTTCGCCAAACCCTTCGTCCCGAAGACCTAAGCCGGAGGGGGTACCTCACGAAGAGTTACGGCCGCCTCGCGGGGCGGAGAACACCGAGAGAGAAAAGAGCTCTCCGGCGGGCGGGAATCCGCCGGGAAATTCCCTCCGGGAGGGGGAAATCGACGCCATCGTCACCGACATCGAGCTGGACATCATCACCATCACCATCATCATCATCTCCACCATCATCACCGCCGTCATCACCGCTGGACACCGTCACCGCCGCAGCAATTTGGGTTTGATCTTGATTGTTTGATAGGGGAAACTCTCCCGGTATCGATCTATACTTGTTGTTGATGCTATTGAGTGAAACCATTGAACCAAGTTTATGTTCAGATTGTTATTCATCATCATATCACCTCTGATCATGTTCCATATGATGTCTCGTGAGTAGTTCGTTTAGTTCTTGAGGACATGGGTGAAGTCTAAATGTTAGTAGTGAACTATGGTTGAGTAATATTCAATGGTGTGATATTTAAGTTGTGGTGTTATTCTTCTAGTGGTGTCATGTGAACGTCGACTACATGACACTTCACCATTTATGGGCCTAGGGGAATGCATCTTGTATTCGTTTGCTAATTGCGGGGTTGCCGGAGTGACGAAACCTAAACCCCCGTTGGTATATCGATGCAGGAGGGATCGCAGGATCTCAGAGTTTAAGGCTGTGGTTAGATTTATTCTTAATTACTTTCTTGTAGTTGCGGATGCTTGCAAGGGGTATAATCACAAGTATGTATTTAGTCCTAGGAAGGGTGGTACATTAGCATAGGTTCACCCACACAACACTTATCATAACAATGAAGATTATTTAGCCATATGTAGCGAAAGCACTAGACTAAAATCCCATGTGTCCTCGAGAACGTTTGGTCATTATAAGTAAACAAACCGGCTTGTCCTTTGTGCTAAAAAGGATTGGGCCACTCGCTGCAATTGTTACTCTCGCACTTTACTTACTCGTACTTTATTCAACTGTTACATCAAAACCCCCGAATACTTGTCCGTGAGCATTTACGGTGAATCCTTCATCGAAACTGCTTGTCAACACCTTCTCGCTCCTCGTTGGGATCGACATTCTTACTTATCGAAGATACTACGATACACCCCCTATACTTGTGGGTCATCAAGACTATTTTCTGGCGCCGTTGCCGGGGAGTGAAGCGCTATTGGTAAGTGGAATTGGTAAGGAAAACCTTTACTGTTGTGCTGATTTTATTTCTGCCTGCTGCCATAAGTCATTATGGAGAGATCTTCTCTTCAATTTCTATTTGGGAAATCTACTACTACTGCAACGGTAGTAGATGAGGCGCCAGGTGAGGAAGTGATACCATATAAAATACCTATGAAAATTATTGAACGTGTTATGGATAACCGCTATGAAGGGGATGGAACTGTCCACCCTGGTGATCATTTACTGTTTTTGCATGAATTATGCGGGTTATTCAAATGTGCAGGTATTGCTATGGATGAAGTGAGGAAGAAATTATTCTCTTTATCGCTGTCCGGTAAGGCGGCGCATTGGTATAAATTACTGGGATAATGGGGATTCTCTTGAATGGAATGATATTGTGCCCCGGTTTTATTCTAAGTTCTATCCTCCAAGTGAAATTCATAAGGATCGGAATCGCATATATAATTTTTGGCCTCATGATGGAGAAAGTATTGCCCAAGCGTGGGGGAGATTGAAGTCTTTAATGCTCAAATGCCCCATTCATGAGCTTCCTGGTAATGTTATTATTGATAATTTCTATGCAAGACTTTCTTTTCAAGACAAGACCTTGCTGGATACTTCTTGTTCGGATCATTTACACGCAACAAAGAAGAGTTTAAAAGAGACCTTCTTGATCGGATCCAAGAAAATACCGAAGGTTGGGAGAACGACAAGGATAGAGAATCAGGTATAATTTATGATTATAAATGCATTGAAGCTTTTATGGATACTGATTTATTTCGTAATATGAGTGCCACATATGGTCTTGATTCCCAAGTTGCTGTAAATCTTTATAAAGCTTTTGCCTCTCATTATGAATTGCCTAGGAAGAATTTTGATAAGTATCATGAACCATATAAAGATAAAACTGATTCATCTATTAATAAGTGTGTTGTAATTGAAACTGCTGATCGTGTTATTCCTGAAGCTTATATTGAAAAAACTCCTTTCCCTGCTAAAATGAAAGAGTACTCTGTTATAAATAGTGCGGTTCATAAAAGTGAAAAGAAACCTAGAGAACCTGAAGAACAAATAAAAATTGAACCTGTTCGTTGCAATAGTTAAAGATCTTGTGACTGAAAATGTTGAGGATGGTCATATTATTTTCTGTGAAGATGCTTCTAATATTGTTTCACATCCTAATAAACCCAAACAAGCTAGTGTTCCTATGCTATCTGTTAAAATTGGTGATCATTGCTATTATGGATTATGTGATATTGGTGCAAGTGTTAGTGCTATTCCGTATGAGCTTTACACGGAGATTATGCACGAAATTGATTCTTGTGAACTTGAAGATATTGATGTGGTTATTCAGCTGGCTAATAGAGAAACTATTTCACCAATTGGTATTGTCCGAGATGTGGAAGTTTTATGCGGTAAGATTAAATATCCTGCTGACTTTTTGGTACTTGGTTCTGCTTGCTAGTGATTATTGTCCTATCATTTTTGGTAGACCTTTTCTAAATACTTGTGGAGCTATTATAGATTGCAAGAAAGAGAAAATTTTGACTAAATTTGCTGGTGAATCTTATGAGTTTAACTTCTCTAAATTTACTAAAACTCCTTATAAAGCTGATTTGCCTAGTAATGATTTTAAAATGGAGCAGTGTGCATCTATTGTTCTTGTTCCTAATAATCCTTTGCAGCAACATTTGGAGGATAGCGAGAGTGAAATTTTTAGGAAAGAAAGAGATGAACTTGAGGAAATTTTTCTTCGCCAACCTATTCTCAAGCATGATTTACCGGTGGAAGATTTGGGTACAACACCGCCACCTAAGGAAGATCCTGTTTTTGATTTAAAGCCTTTACCTAATAATCTTAAATATGCTCATATTGATGATAAGAAAATATATCCTGTTATTATTAGTTCTAAGCTTACAGAGTTTGAAGAAGAAAGGTTATTGGAAATATTGAAGAAGCATCGAGGCGCTATTGGCTATACTCTTGATGATTTGAAGGGGATTTCTCCATCTATTTGCCAACATGCTATTAATATGAAAGATGATGCAAAGCTCGTTGTTGAACCTCAGCGTCGTCTAATTCCGAAGATGAAGGAAGTGGTAAGGAATGAGGTATTACGACTTCTTGAAGCTGGTATTATATATCCTATTGCTGATAGTAGATGGGTTAGTCCTGTGCACTGCGTTCCCAAGAAAGGAGGTATGACTGTTGTGCCTAATGATAATGATGAGCTCATTCCTCAAAGAGTAGTTGTAGGGTATAGAATGTGCATTTATTTTCGAAAAGTTAATAAAGTTACTAAGAAAGATCATTACCCTTTACCATTTATTGATCAAATGCTAGAAAGATTGTCTAAAAATACTCATTTTTGCTTTCTTGATGGTTATTCTGGATTTTCACAAATTGTTGTTAAAGCTAAAGATCAAGAGAAAACCACCTTTACTTGTCCCTATGGAACTTATGCTTATAGACGTATGCCTTTTGGTTTATGTAATGCTCCTGCTACTTTTCAAAGATGCATGTCTGCTATTTTTCATGGTTTTTGTGAAAGTATTGTAGAGGTATTCATGGATGATTTTTCCGTTTATGGGAATTCTTTTGATAGTTGCTTGCGAAACCTTGATAAAGTTTTGCGAGAGATGTGAAGAAACTAACCTTGTTCTTAATTGGGAGAAATGCCACTTTATGGTTAATGAAGGAATTGTATTGGGACATAAAATTTCTGAGAGAGGTATTGAAGTTGATAGAGCTAAAGTTGAAGCAATTGAGAAGATGCCCTATCCGAGGGATGTTAAAGGTATTCGTAGTGTTCTTGGTCATGCTTTGGGATTTATAGGAGGTTTATTAAAGATTTCTCCAAGATTTCAAAGCCTCTTACTAATCTTCTTCAAAAAGATGTACCATTTGTTTTTGATGATGATTGTAAGGAAGCTTTTGAAACTCTTAAGAAAGCCTTAACAACTGCTCCTATAGTTGAACCTCCTGATTGGAATTTACCATTTGAAATTATGTGTGATGCTAGTGGTTTTGCTGTAGGCGCTGTTCTTGGACAGCGAGTAGATAAAAAACTGAATGTTATTCATTATGCTAGTAAAACTCTTGATGCTGCTCAAAGAAATTATGCTACAACTGAAAAGGAATTATTAGCTGTAGTATTTGCTTGTGATAAATTTAGATCTTATATTTTTGATTCAAAAGTTACTATTCATACTGATCATGCTGCAATTAGATACCTAATGACAAAGAAAGATGCTAAGCCGAGGCTTATTAGATGGGTACTTCTTTTGCAAGAATTTGATTTACATATTGTAGATAGGAAAGGTGCTGATAATCCTGTTGCTGATAATTTGTCTAGATTGGAAAATATTGCTTATGATCCTGTTCCTGTTAATGATAGTTTTCCAAATGAACAATTGGCTGTGATAAAGGTGAGCTCGCGAGACAGTCCTTGTAACACCCCAAATTTCAAAACAAAGAGAAAATGAATTTCCTTTTTCCAAAAATGAGAACCAACAAAAACTTTTCTTACTTTGGATGCTATGCATAGTGCCCATACCTAGTATTTGTGTTTTGCCATGATGAGTGTGTTTATGCTTATGTGATAAACCCTAAAACCCTAAAGTGATCAAGTGAAGATCACAAACCCAATAAAATAAAAGAGAAAGAAATCAAATAAGAAAAACCCTAAACCTTGATCTTCTCAAAATACAAATGGATCTATTTTGAGGAACCAAAATAAAGAAAAAGACATATATAGGCATATAGCCCTAATAGGCAAATCGTGAACCCTACCTTTATTATTTTTGCTAAATGGTGGTGAACCATTGTGAACCCCACTAAACCCTAGCCCTCATCTCTCTTGTCATAAATCTTTGAAAAACCAAAATAAGAAGAGGTGATCTTAAATAAGAAAAAGGGGCATATGCAAGCCCATGGCTATTTTGTGTAAAAACTAAAACTTTGTTTGCTTACCTTGTGTAGATGATTGGAAATACCTCAACACACTCAACCAAGTACTCCTCAACCAATTCAAGTGAGAAGAAAAATGAAATCCAACATATGCATAGAGGCATATGTGGCACTTAGCCAAATTATCAAATCTTGACCTAGCCGCCCCCATTGTCCTAAAATGGTTTGAACCTTTCACTCAACTTATTCTAACACCAAATAAACCTCACCCTTGTCATAGTGAGGCCAAGAAAAATAAAAGAATAAATAGTTGGAAATTCACAAAAAACCCTCACATATGGTTTATGCCATTTTTCCAAATATTTGACCTAGACCAATTTGGCCTTCACCAAGAGTTGAATAATGATACTAAACACTTAATTATTACAACTTTTGGAATCAAAGAAACACAATTCAAATGAATGTCAAATTCAAATTTGGCTCACATATGATATTGGTCAAATCTGCCAATTATAGTCTGATCACTAATTTGAGCCCTTGCAATTCAATATTTTCAAACTAAACTTTCTCAACTCTTTGCGTGTCATCCAAGAGGACATCAAGATGAACAACTTTTGTAAAGACAACCATGGCAAATTCATCTTGGATCAAAAACTATGCTCATGCAAAGTTGGAACTTTTTAACATATGCAACAATCTCACTTGGTCAAATTTTGCAATTCTTTGATTTTTAAAATTCCACCACCACACATGTTTGTCTCTGGTCAATTGCAGCTTATCCAAGTATCCCATTTTCAAATTTTTGAACCATAATGAACAAACCAATTTTTTGACAAAACTTGCAAGTTGCAAATAGGCATAAATGCAAACACTATTTGAAATAGTGTTTCTTGTCCAACCTTGACCACCACTAGGCCTCTACATGTTCCCTTGTCCCCTCCAACATCTGGTCCCCTCTCCTCCTCACAGCAGCACAGCAACCCTAAGGGAGACCCTAGAGATGCATGTGCATGGCCATGCCGGCCATGCCACACATGGCACCCCTCTCTCCCTCTCTCCCCACCTATCTAGCCCGGCCTACCATGTCCACCTACTCCCTCACACCCTACCGAGCCTGCCTAGCCTATCCCTGGTCGGATAGAGACCCGCCACCGCCGGGAACGGGTCGTGCCCCGACATGCATTGGACACGACCGTGCGTCGACCGGCGCCGTAGACCCGGGGCCCCTCTCGCCCTCTCCCTTCACCGGCGTGCACCACGAGACGGCGAGCATCCCGCCGGACACGCTCCCGTGCCGGCGGACGCGCCGAACCATGTCGACCTCGCCACATGCCGCCATGGCTGCCCCGTCGCGTTCCCGCCCCTGCACGCTATATAAACCCCTCCTCTCGCCTTGGACAGAACCACCACACATAGAAACATCCTCCTCTCCCTCCTCGAGCCTCTCCTCCTCCCTCCTTGCCTCTCCACGGCCCCAAAACCTCGCCGGAGTGCACCGGCGGCAACCCTCAAACCCGCCCAAACTTTCGTCACCCTAGCCTCCAACACCTATACCAATTTGAAGCCCTTGGAAAGAGCTTTCCAACGCCACCAACCCCGCCGCAATCCGAGCTCCGAGGCGAAAGTTACGGCCCCCGCAAGGTTGCGAGATCGCGAGGAAGACGACGGCCCAGCGCCGTCGGATCGTCATCCGACGATCTGCGCGCCCTGCGCGCGGGCGACGTGCATGCGCCATGCACGAACGGCCCGGGCAGCAGCTGGGCCGGCCCACTTCTTTCCCGCCCCGTTTAAATTCAAATTTCGTTTATTTCTTTTTAGATAATTTGCTATCAGATGCTTTGCTATAAATTGAATAACTCCAAATCTACTTGGCCAAATTTTACAAACTTTATATTTTTGGAAAGCTTAGAGTTTTCTCTACACAATTACATTGGATGCAAATCCATATCTGTTGTATAATTAATGTAGAAAAATAAACAAGAAAGTGACTTTTCTGCCTTAGAATGATTATTAAAAATCAACCAAAATAGATATTTAGTTAATGCCAACTCCAAATAGCTCACATTTGACTTACACTAATTGTTTATGCAAGAAAATGGTGTGGTCACTTTGCATGATCATGCCCTAGTTTAATTAATGGACAATATGGCTAGTTTATTTAGTTGATATAATCCAAAACTATTATGCAAATTATATGAAGTGCTTCACTTCATTTAAATCTTGTCACAAATACTTTCATATGAAGTATTGACCCCTGGTTAAATACTTTCAAATGAAATGCTTGGTGATTTTAAATCATAATAGGCATTGTTAAATAGTATGAGGTATTCTACCTCATTTAAATCATTTTCTCAAATGATGATGATGAATGGTTGACTTAGGTCAACATGATTTCATGTATGATTGTTTGAGAAGTTAAATCTTAAGAAGATTCAATGAGAGGAAATTATTCCTCAAGAACTATATGGAAACTATCATTTACATATGTAATGAGAGGAAATTATTTTTCCTCAAACAGCACAACCAATACACCCTAATTGTTTTAATGGTGTGAATAGATTAGTTTGTGTGAATACATGTGATGTTTAGAATAGCCCATGAATTTTTTGGTGATTGTATCCTCGTATTCGTATTTTAGACGCTAGTACCGAGGAGTATCAAGAGGAGGAGGAAGTCTACTTTCAAGGAGAAGAAGACCACTTTGATCACCTCAACCACCAAGGCAAGCTATACTCTTGCAAGCTAACACCTGTGCAAGTTCTATTATTGCAAGATAATACTCTTGCAAAGTGCAAAGCTCATCATGAGCAAGGCATTACTCCCTTTAATTTATGCTTATGATCCTATGTCCCAGTTTTACTTTACAAGCTTTATTTACTTTTGTTTTATCAAAGTACATTTTTGATTCATGATTCACTGGGTTAGTATTGGATTAGTACAAGAGTATCCAAGATAGCCTAGAAGCAAAGCAAATTACTTCGCACCCCTCATACCTAGCTGCTAGTGCTAAATTGAAATTGGCTATTCTAGATGGGAATTTGTGTGTGTGAAATGACTTTGAAAACCTTGGAATGATGAGTCATTCTATTGAAAGATTTTGAAGGTGAACATGACTTGTGAATGAATTGGTGAATTTTACCAAAACTGATGGTTGGGTTCGGATGCGATACCATTCCAATTTTACCAGTACCCCCACAGTACCTGATATGGGTAGGGCTTAACTAGAAGTTTATATATCTTAGTATGGGTTCCCTCTAAACAAGCGTCATCGGGGTTATGCCAAGGGCTGCCTCCAAAGAAATATGAAATGATGTGATATGACGTGAATATGAGGTGAATGTCCGACCCAAGCCCTGTGCAGTTCCCGAGCTGACCGTTTGTCTTCACCGGGAGGCCAAGCTCATGGGGAGAGGTGCCTATACTAGGGTATGTAAGTGAAAGGTTATGGTTGGTAGTCCGCACACGGAGTGTGATAAATCAGGGCCGATTAACCCCGACGGATTATTGCAAATGTTGTGGCACAAGTGTACGACCTCCGCGAGTGTAGAACTATTCGAATAGCCGCGTCCACGGTTATGGACGGTTGGAAAGGCCATACTGTTCCGTCATCAGAATTTTTCAAAAATGTGGCATGTGAAGGGTGGCTTGTGATTTGAACTTGAAATGGCGACTTTGACTTGAAACACAATTGAGTTGTGGGAATGACACTAATGTTCCCACTTGAGTTAGTTAGCACATGAAGAGTTGTTTACTAAAATGTTGGTGAACTAAAATTGGCTTTATGCAAAAGAAACTAGAGCTTAGCATCCCCCTTACTAGAAATGTTAGTACTTACATTAGTATTAGTTTGCGAGTACTTTGAAGTACTCACGGCTTTGTCCCTGGCTATTCGAATGGCCAGACTATGAAGCAGAACAGCAGTATGAAGAGGACGACCAGCAGGACGCCTACGACAACTAGGGAATCTTCTGACGTCAAGCGTTGGCCTGTGGACTAGAGAGTCCCTTATCTTTACGCTTCCGCTATGTATTTGTGATGTGTGTTGAAACAATAGTTCAACTATTATTGTAATATTGGATCATGTGATCTATTTGTAAGACGACTATGATATGTAATGAATGATGACTTATGATATTCAACTGTTATGTCTCGCAACAACAATATTCCCGGGATTGCGATGTATGGCATAACAGGCATCTGGACTTAAAAATCCGGGTGTTGACAAGTTGGTATCAGAGCCATTGTTTGACCTTAGGAGACCCTAGTTAGAATGGACGTCTGAAAAACTTAGTTTCAAAAACCAATGAAGTAAATATTTGTGAAAACCTGTTCTTACTCTTATCCTTGAGATCTTTTGCAAAAATGAGAAATCTATACTTTACTTTCTTTACAAGCCTACCTAAAATATTGCACACTTGACTACTTCTTTAACTTACTTATCCTAATTACTCACAGATGAAGACCAATGGGAGTCCTATCAGCTTGGTCCCGGAGGCGACCTAAGGTTCGAAAAGGATTTGAAGCAACTAGTGGAATATCTAGGACACCCGTACCCCGAGTTCTTCGGATTACCCCTCAACAACCACTCCGGAGAACCACCTTGGTGGGACGTTTCTACTGATCTACGAAGGAAGCTTGGAGCCCCGGTATGGGAAACCATCTGGTTTTCTGTAACGGGAAACACTTGGGAGGAAGGACTAGTCAGAGCTATGCAAGAAGCAATTTTACGTTTGTGTGGACAAAATGAGAACAAGATCAAGAACACTCGTTTCATCTACTACCCAAGACATGACTCCATGGGAAGACCGATGACCATGCCCCCACCCCAACCAAAGATGAACCCCTCTGAAGCACCTCAGGACTTCAAGCAGTACAAAACCCGCAGGGATTTGGACAACGCCCTCGCCTCTCGCCAAGCACATCACCCGTGAAGACGAAGAATCCACCCGGAAGAGTATTATCACCCCAGCACTTAAGTAGGTGTGAGTTGTATCAGGATCCCCTTGTATCGTAGAGCGAATGAATGGTTCTTCAAAGCAACGGTGTGTTAGATTCGTAATGTGTGATGTTTGGTATGAATGAAAAAGTGTTGTTGGTTTTTACCCCCTCAACACTACTCAATTTTCAAGTTTTGAACTTGTGAAACTTTAATTTAAACAAACCGTAGAAATTTCCCTCTTATCTTATCATCTACTCCGATACTCAGATGGCCCCACCAACCCGCAGCGCCACCCAAGACGCCATGATGCAGATGCTAGAGATGATGATGGCAGACCGAGAAGCCGAGAGAGCTGAACGCCAAGCCAACATTGCTGCACTACAGCTGATTGCTCAGAACAACAATGGCCATGGAAACCACGACCACCCTGGGTCAAAACTGAAGAACTTTCAAAACACCAACCCACCTATTTTTAGCAAGACCGAAGAGCCCCTCGATGCTGATGACTGGCTCCAGACAATGGAGAACAACCTCGAGGTTGCGCAAGTTGAAGCCACAGAGAAAGTACTCTTCGCCACCCACTACCTGTCAGGACCTGCACGAGCCTGGTGGACCAGCGCCCGCGCAATGAATGCTGGACAGATGATGACATGGGAAGACTTCAAGCTGAAATTCAGCAAATACCATGTGCCCCAAGGACTGATCAAGAAAATGAGAGACGAGTTTCGCGAACTCAAGCAAGGCAGAATGTCTGTGGTGGAATACCGCGACAGGTTTCTCACTCTGTCAAGGTACGCCCCGGATGAGACCGACACCAACGAGAAAAGGAAGGAGAGATTTCTGAACGGATTGCACGACGAGATGCAAACTGTGTTAGTGAACATTCCGTTCGCTGACTTAGAAGCCCTAGTGGACTCAGCCATACAGATGGAAGGAAAGCCGCATCGAGGCCAATGAGAACCGCAAGCGCAGGATGATGAACCGAGTGGACCCCACCATACCCGGAAGTACCGCAACAACTCCTCTGGAGGATTCACCCCAAGACACAGCAAGCCCCCTGCTCAGAGTTATCGCCCCAACTACACCAGCCACAACGGAGGACCCCCGAAGCCCGGAGGTAACAACAACAACAGCCACAACAACAACAACAACCCCAACCCCAACAGCAAAAATGGGACCAACAACAACACCAACACTGGTCCGAGGACTGGAAGCAACACCATTCCCGTCAACCCCAAAGACAAGTCCACCGTCAACTGCTATGAATGTGGAGTTGTGGGTCACTACTCCAATGAGTGCCCCAAGAAGCTCGCCAAGATTGCCGGCAACACCGTTGCACCTGCTCAGAACCAACGCCGCTTTGCCGCAAGAAAGAACCGGAACAACAACGGCCGCTACTACAACATGACCGCCACCGAAGCCCAAGAAGCACCTCGAGGCCATGCCAAGTATGTCTTCCCGTTAAATCATATCGCCCAATCTCTCTTAGGAACCTAACTTTTCTTAAAATCTCGGGACGAGATTTGTTTAAGGGGAAGGGTTTGTAACACCCCAAATTTCAAAACAAAGAGAAAATGAATTTCCTTTTTCCAAAAATGAGAACCAACAAAAACTTTTCTTACTTTGGATGCTATGCATAGTGCCCATACCTAGTATTTGTGTTTTGCCATGATGAGTGTGTTTATGCTTATGTGATAAACCCTAAAACCCTAAAATGATCAAGTGAAGATCACAAACCCAATAAAATAAAAGAGAAAGAAATCAAATAAGAAAAACCCTAAACCTTGATCTTCTCAAAATACAAATGGATCTATTTTGAGGAACCAAAATAAAGAAAAAGACATATATAGGCATATAGCCCTAATAGGCAAATCGTGAACCCTACCTTTATTATTTTTACTAAATGGTGGTGAACCATTGTGAACCCCACTAAACCCTAGCCCTCATCTCTCTTGTCATAAATCTTTGAAAAACCAAAATAAGAAGAGGTGATCTTAAATAAGAAAAAGGGGCATATGCAAGCCCATGGCTATTTTGTGTAAAAACTAAAACTTTGTTTGCTTACCTTGTGTAGATGATTGGAAATACCTCAACACACTCAACCAAGTACTCCTCAACCAATTCAAGTGAGAAGAAAAATGAAATCCAACATATGCATAGAGGCATATGTGGCACTTAGCCAAATTATCAAATCTTGACCTAGCCGCCCCCATTGTCCTAAAATGGTTTGAACCTTTCACTCAACTTATTCTAACACCAAATAAACCTCACCCTTGTCATAGTGAGGCCAAGAAAAATAAAAGAATAAATAGTTAGAAATTCACAAAAAACCCTCACATATGGTTTATGCCATTTTTCCAAATATTTGACCTAGACCAATTTGGCCTTCACCAAGAGTTGAATAATGATACTAAACACTTAATTATTACAACTTTTGGAATCAAAGAAACACAATTCAAATGAATGTCAAATTCAAATTTGGCTCACATATGATATTGGTCAAATCTGCCAATTATAGTCTGATCACTAATTTGAGCCCTTGCAATTCAATATTTTCAAACTAAACTTTCTCAACTCTTTGCGTGTCATCCAAGAGGACATCAAGATGAACATCTTTTGTAAAGACAACCATGGCAAATTCATCTTGGATCAAAAACTATGCTCATGCAAAGTTGGAACTTTTTAACATATGCAACAATCTCACTTGGTCAAATTTTGCAATTCTTTGATTTTTAAAATTCCACCACCACACATGTTTGTCTCTGGTCAATTGCAACTTATCCAAGTATCCCATTTTCAAATTTTTGAACCATAATGAACAAACCAATTTTTTGACAAAACTTGCAAGTTGCAAATAGGCATAAATGCAAACACTATTTGAAATAGTGTTTCTTGTCCAACCTTGACCACCACTAGGCCTCTACATGTTCCCTTGTCCCCTCCAACATCTGGTCCCCTCTCCTCCTCACAGCAGCACAGCAACCCTAAGGGAGACCCTAGAGATGCATGTGCATGGCCATGCCGGCCATGCCACACATGGCACCCCTCTCTCCCTCTCTCCCCACCTATCTAGCCTGGCCTACCATGTCCACCTACTCCCTCACACCCTACTGAGCCTGCCTAGCCTATCCCTGGTCGGATAGAGACCCGCCACCGCCGGGAACGGGTCGTGCCCCGACATGCATTGGACACGACCGTGCGTCGACCAGCGCCGTAGACCCGGGGCCCCTCTCGCCCTCTCCCTTCACCAGCGTGCACCACGAGACGGCAGCATCCCGCCAGACACGCTCCCGTGCCGGCGGACGCGCCAGAACCATGTCGACCTCGCCACATGCCGCCATGGCTGCCCCGTCGCGTTCCCGCCCCTGCACGCTATATAAACCCCTCCTCTCGCCTTGGACAGAACCACCACACATAGAAACATCCTCCTCTCCCTCCTCGAGCCTCTCCTCCTCCCTCCTTGCCTCTCCACGGCCCCAAAACCTCGCCGGAGTGCACCGGCGGCAACCCTCAAACCCGCCCAAACTTTCGTCACCCTAGCCTCCAACACCTATACCAATTTGAAGCCCTTGGAAAGAGCTTTCCAACGCCACCAACCCCGCCGCAATCCGAGCTCCGAGGCGAAAGTTACGGCCCCCGCAAGGTTGCAGAATCGCGAGGAAGACGACGGCCCAGCGCCGTCGGATCGTCATCCGACGATCTGCGCGCCCTGCGCGCGGGCGACGTGCATGCGCCATGCACGAACGGCCCGGGCAGCAGCTGGGCCGGCCCACTTCTTTCCCGCCCCCGTTTAAATTCAAATTTCGTTTATTTCTTTTTAGATAATTTGCTATCAGATGCTTTGCTATAAATTGAATAACTCCAAATCTACTTGGCCAAATTTTACAAACTTTATATTTTTGGAAAGCTTAGAGTTTTCTCTACACAATTACATTGGATGCAAATCCATATCTGTTGCATAATTAATGTAGAAAAATAAACAAGAAAGTGACTTTTCTGCCTTAGAATGATTATTAAAAATCAACCAAAATAGATATTTAGTTAATGCCAACTCCAAATAGCTCACATTGGACTTACACTAATTGTTTATGCAAGAAAATGGTGTGGTCACTTTGCATGATCATGCCCTAGTTTAATTAATGGACAATATGGCTAGTTTATTTAGTTGATATAATCCAAAACTATTATGCAAATTATATGAAGTGCTTCACTTCATTTAAATCTTGTCACAAATACTTTCATATGAAGTATTGACCCCTGGTTAAATACTTTCAAATGAAATGCTTGGTGATTTTAAATCATAATAGGCATTGTTAAATAGTATGAGGTATTCTACCTCATTTAAATCATTTTCTCAAATGATGATGATGAATGGTTGACTTAGGTCAACATGATTTCATGTATGATTGTTTGAGAAGTTAAATCTTAAGAAGATTCAATGAGAGGAAATTATTCCTCAAGAACTATATGGAAACTATCATTTACATATGTAATGAGAGGAAATTATTTTTCCTCAAACAGCACAACCAATACACCCTAATTGTTTTAATGGTGTGAATAGATTAGTTTGTGTGAATACATGTGATGTTTAGAATAGCCCATGAATTTTTTGGTGATTGTATCCTCGTATTCGTATTTTAGACGCTAGTACCGAGGAGTATCAAGAGGAGGAGGAAGTCTACTTTCAAGGAGAAGAAGACCACTTTGATCACCTCAACCACCAAGGCAAGCTATACTCTTGCAAGCTAACACCTGTGCAAGTTCTATTATTGCAAGATAATACTCTTGCAAAGTGCAAAGCTCATCATGAGCAAGGCATTACTCCCTTTAATTTATGCTTATGATCCTATGTCCCAGTTTTACTTTACAAGCTTTATTTACTTTTGTTTTATCAAAGTACATTTTTGATTCATGATTCACTGGGTTAGTATTGGATTAGTACAAGAGTATCCAAGATAGCCTAGAAGCAAAGCAAATTACTTCGCACCCCTCATACCTAGCTGCTAGTGCTAAATTGAAATTGGCTATTCTAGATGGGAATTTGTGTGTGTGAAATGACTTTGAAAACCTTGGAATGATGAGTCATTCTATTGAAAGATTTTGAAGGTGAACATGACTTGTGAATGACTTGGTGAATTTTACCAAAACTCGATGGTTGGGTTCGGATGCGATACCATTCCAATTTTACCGAGTACCCCCACGATGCACTGATATGGGTAGGGCTTAACTAGAAGTTTATATATCTTAGTATGGGTTCCCTCTAAACAAGCGTCATCGGGGTTATGCCAAGGGCTGCCTCCAAAGAAATATGAAATGATGTGATATGACGTGAATATGAGGTGAATGTCCGACCCAAGCCCTGTGCAGTTCCCAGGCTGACCGTTTGTCTTCACTGGGAGGCCAAGCTCATGGGGAGAGGTGCCTATACTAGGGTATGTAAGTGAAAGGTTATGGTTGGTAGTCCGCACACGGAGTGTGATAAATCAGGGCCAGTTAACCCTGACGGATTATTGCAAATGTTGTGGCACAAGTGTACGACCTCTGCGAGTGTAGAACTATTCGAATAGCCGCGTCCACGGTTATGGACGGTTGGAAAGGCCATACTTGTTCCGTCATCAGAATTTTTCAAAAATGTGGCATGTGAAGGGTGGCTTGTGATTTGAACTTGAAATGGCGACTTTGACTTGAAACACAATTGAGTTGTGGGAATGACACTAATGTTCCCACTTGAGTTAGTTAGCACATGAAGAGTTGTTTACTAAAATGTTGGTCAACTAAAATTGGCTTTATGCAAAAGAAACTAGA
The DNA here is from genome assembly GCF_022539505.1 of Lolium rigidum. Taxonomy (NCBI): domain Eukaryota; kingdom Viridiplantae; phylum Streptophyta; class Magnoliopsida; order Poales; family Poaceae; genus Lolium; species Lolium rigidum. Next base: position 301,376,632 of record NC_061513.1, read on the forward strand.
GCTTAGCATCCCCCTTACTAGAAATGTTAGTACTTACATTAGTATTAGTTTGCGAGTACTTTGAAGTACTCACGGCTTTGTCCCTGGCTATTCGAATGGCCAGACTATGAAGCAGAACAGCAGTATGAAGAGGACGACCAGCAGGACGCCTACGACAACTAGGAAATCTTCTGACGTCAAGCGTTGGCCTGTGGACTAGAGAGTCCCTTATCTTTACGCTTCCGCTATGTATTTGTGATGTGTGTTGAAACAATAGTTCAACTATTATTGTAATATTGGATCATGTGATCTATTTGTAAGACGACTATGATATGTAATGAATGATGACTTATGATATTCAACTGTTATGTCTCGCAACAACAATATTCCTGGGATTGCGATGTATGGCATAACAGGCATCTGGACTTAAAAATCCGGGTGTTGACAGTCCTTGGTATGCTGATTATGCTAACTTTATTGTTTCCAAGTACTTGCCTCCAACCTTTTCAGCTCAGCAAAGGAGGAAATTCTTTTATGATTTGAGGCATTATTTATGGGATGACCCACACTTATATAAAGAAGGAGTGGATGGTATTATGCGAAGATGTGTTCCCGAATATGAACAACAAGAGATCTTGAGTAAATGTCATGGCAGTGCTTATGGAGGACATCACGCCGGAGATAGAACCGCGCAAAAGGTTCTACAATCAGGTTTTTATTGGCCAACTCTCTTCAAGGATGCGAGAAAGTTTATTTTATCTTGTGATGAATGCCAAAGGGTTGGTAATATCTCCGGACGCAATGAAATGCCTATGAATTATACTCTTGTTATTGAACCGTTTGATTGTTGGGGATTTGACTTCATGGGACCTTTTCCCTCTTCAAAAGGTAACACTCATATACTTGTTGCTGTTGATTATGTTACTAAATGGGTGGAAGCCATACCTACAAAAAGTGCTTGATGGTGAGACCTCTTTAAAAATGCTTTTAGATATTATTTTTCCTAGATTTGGAGTGCCTAGATATATTATGACTGATGGAGGTTCTCATTTTATTCATGGAGGTTTTAGAAAAACTCTTGCTAAGTATGGTATTAATCATAGAATTGCTTCCGCTTATCATCCTCAAACTAGTGGTCAAGTAGAATTATCAAATAGAGAGATTAAATCTATCTTGCGAGAAAACCGTTAATAAATCTAGAAAGAATTGGGCTAGTAAATTGAAGGATGCACTATGGGCTTATAGAACTGCTTATAAAAACCCCATGGGAATGTCACCTTATAAAATGGTTTACGGAAAAGCTTGTCATTTACCTTTAGAGCTAGAACACAAAGCTTATAGGGCTGTTAGAGAATTAAATAAAGATCCTAAACTTGCCGGTGATAAGAGGTTGCTACAATTAAGTTCTCTAGATGAATGGAGAAGTGAAGCTTATGAAAATGCTAAACTCTTTAAAGAAAAAGTTAAAAAATGGCATGATAGGAGGATCATCAAAAGAGAGTTTAATATTGGGGATAAAGTCCTATTGTATCGGTCTCGTCTCGGATTCTTTGCGGGGAAATTACTCTCGAAATGGGAAGGACCATATGTTGTCGAGGAGGTGTATCGCTCGGGAGCAATCAAGATTAGCTCTCTCCAAGGCAATGCTACGCAAGTGGTGAATGGACAAAGACTCAAGCATTATATCTCGGGTGATTCTTATAATGTTGATGTTGATATTATTCAAGTGGAAACACCGGAAGCTTTCATCAAAGGACAAATTGACGATCCGCCGAACTCGACTTTGAATAGGTAACGATGCTTGGTAATGAAAAGTACGCAATTTACTTTCCGAACAATATTTTCGCTGTTTTTGGAAAATATGAGAAATTACGAGTTCGAAACGGAGTGGAAAGGACGCACGAGGGCGTGGCACCATAGGCCGGCGCGGCCTAGCCGAGGCCGCGCCGACCTAGGGTTTGGCCGCCCCGTCGCCCCTTTCCGACTACGGTTCGATCCGGTACTTTCCTTTTGTCGAGAAATTTTTTGCTATATAATCCCCGGACCCCGGAGGTCCGTATATCGTGTTTTCGACGTGTTTTGTTTCGAGTTGTTTACGCCGGGATCTGTTTTTAGTCTAGAAGCACCATGGTCTCCAAGAACAAGGGCAAGGAGTTTCCGGATGAAGAAGATCGAGATCTTGGGTGGAAAGAGGAAGACAAGGACGTCAAGGAAGAGGATGAAGAAGAGGTGGAGGAAGATTCGCGCGCACACCCGCGTGCTACCATTGCAAGCATCAAGGTGGTGGACAACACTTTTAGTGCAAACAAGAGCGCAAGAATTCGCCTTGGAGGAGCGGTTCCACGTCATTATCTAGCTCCGAAAACATCTCCATCGGGCACTCATCACCCCTTCCACAATCTAATTTTCAATAATCAAATTGAAGGGACTCCCAAGGCAGCATTGCCTAGCCGGTGGGATATAGATCGCTCTAACAGCTGCGGGAGAAAAGGAGCCTGAGGCTGAAGAGTGGGGAAATAACTCCAAGAGCTGGGACTCGCCATTAGACGGACTCTCTAACCGCGTCGAGCACAATTCGAGAGATGATTCGCAATCTCATATACGGGATTGACGAGCTTCGGGAGCTTATTGAGAAGCTTGTCGGGAATTCATCACCACCATCGCCGAAGGAGTAATTCATCATCGGTATTGGCATCCCCTTGGTTTGTTCCAAGCTTGGGGGAGTGCCGCGGTATCACATTATCACTACCTTTTACTTTTATTGTCAAGTAGTGTCATATCATGAATAGGGAAGTTATCGTATAAGATGGGTTGCGTTTGGAAGTATCTCTCCTTTAGTTGCCTATGTATCCCTTGGTGTGAGTTATCGATATGGAATATTAATGAGAAGTCTTATCATTTACATATTGCACATTTTATTTTAGTTTGCAATCTCTATGATTCATCTTGTTGTTAGTATTGGTATCACTTTGGGAGCATTGAATAAATCTATTTGGTTTTGGCAAACTTAGCATTGGTTAATAGCAACAACACTTTGAGGTTTAAATAGAAAAGAGAAATACATGTAGATGTTTCATTGTCTTTCTTGTTAGCTCATAGCTCATTATTCTGAAGTTAAAATTGTTTGTGCTTACAAGGAAGATGCATGATTGTTTCTATCATATGTATATTTGTTTGTTTCCCTCGACTCTTATGCTTGCTAATTAACCTTGCTAGCCAAAGACCTGTGCTGAGAGGGAATACTTCTCGTGCATCCAAACCTTCAACCAAACCTATGTTATTTGTGTCCACCATACCTACCTATTACATGGTATTTTACTGCCATTCCAAGTAAATACTTCATGTGCTACCTTTAAACAATTCAAAACTTAGTATCTCTTATTTGTGTCAATGTTTCATAGCTCATGAGGAAGTATGTGGTGTTTTATCTTTCAATCTTGTTGGGCAATTTCCACCAATGGACTAGTGGCTTCATCCGCTTATCCAATAATTTTGCAAAAAGAGCTGGCAATGGGATTCCTAGTCCCAAATTAATTAAACTAAATAGACACTCCTCCATGGTATGTGATTGATGGACGGCACCCGAAGGATTCGGTTAGCCATGGCTTGTGTAAGCAAAGGTTGGGGGAGTGTCATCATCATCATAAAGCTAAAATAAAAAGGCACTCCTTCATGGTATGAGATTGTTGGCGGGCACCCGAGGATTCGGTTAGCCATGGTTTGTGAAAGAAAGGTTGGAAGGAGTGCCACACAAAATGAAAATATTATGGGAGCCGCTCTTAGGAGGTTGTCCGGCAAGGGGGTTAGAGTACCCGCTACCAGTCGTTGACAACAACAAACACCTCTAAAAATGTTACTTTTATTATCTCTATATGATTTCAAAACTGAAAGAGCTCTAGCACATGATTTAATCCCTGCTTCCCTCTGCGAAGGGCCTGTCTTTTACTTTATGTTGAGTCAGTAAACCTATTTCCCTCCATCTCAAGCAAGCATTTGAGTAGTTGTGATCAACCCATTATATTGTGATTTGCTACATCATGTCTTTTATTCTTCCTTGTTTAGTACAAGTTTTATCTGAATGAATATAGCTTTGCAAGTTATCAATGATTATGAAGAGACCATTATGATTGAGTATGCAAGTTGTGCATTATAAACTTTAACATGAGAGCGCTGCTCAATAAGATAAATATAATCTATTAATTGTTCTCTGACCAAGAACGAAGTTTGCCATCACCAATTAGGATTTCTCATGCACCTTTACTTGTGATTACCTTATACTTGTTTCAATATGAGTTATAAGAGGTTGTTTACTATAATGTCCTGTGTGAATGAATATGATGCTTCTTGTCCGTATTCTATTTATCGACTCTTCACTCCATAAACATGTGGTCATGTTTATCGAGTTCGGTTTCGCTTGGGGACAAGCGAAGTCTAAGCTTGGGGGAGTTGATACGTCCAATTTGCATCACTATTTTATATCATAATTTGTTGTTATTCATTGATATATTTCATATTGGGACACAATACTTATGTTATTTCATCTATTTTGCATGTTTCATCATTATTGGAGGATCGAACACCGGAGCCGGGATTCTGCTTGGAAAAAGCACCGTCGAACGCAATATTTCGGAAGATCAAGCTGTGGAAGGAAATTATACCAAAAATCCTATTTTTCAAGATGACGAAGGAAGCCGGAAGGAGGAGCCGGGAGGAGCCGGGGTGGGCCCACACCCTAGGGCGGCGCGGCCCGGGCCCCGGCCGCGCCGCCATGTGGTGTGAGGGGCCCACGACCCCTTTCGCCTCCTTTTCTTCGCCAAACCCTTCGTCCCGAAGACCTAAGCCGGAGGGGTACCTCACGAAGAGTTACGGCCGCCTCTGCGGGGCGGAGAACACCGAGAGAGAAAAGAGCTCTCCGGCGGGCAGGAATCCGCCGGGGAAATTCCCCTCGGGAGGGGAAATCGACGCCATCGTCACCGACATCGAGCTGGACATCATCACCATCACCATCATCATCATCTCCACCATCATCACCGCCGTCATCACCGCTGGACACCGTCACCGCCGCAGCAATTTGGGTTTGATCTTGATTGTTTGATAGGGGAAACTCTCCCGGTATCGATCTATACTTGTTGTTGATGCTATTGAGTGAAACCATTGAACCAAGTTTATGTTCAGATTGTTATTCATCATCATATCACCTCTGATCATGTTCCACATGATGTCTCGTGAGTAGTTCGTTTAGTTCTTGAGGACATGGGTGAAGTCTAAATGTTAGTAGTGAACTATGGTTGAGTAATATTCAATGGTGTGATATTTAAGTTGTGGTGTTATTCTTCTAGTGGTGTCATGTGAACGTCGACTACATGACACTTCACCATTTATGGGCCTAGGGGAATGCATCTTGTATTCGTTTGCTAATTGCGGGGTTGCCGGAGTGACGAAACCTAAACCCCCGTTGGTATATCGATGCGGGAGGGATCGCGGGATCTCGAGTTTAAGGCTGTGGTTAGATTTATTCTTAATTACTTTCTTGTAGTTGCGGATGCTTGCAAGGGGTATAATCACAAGTATGTATTTAGTCCTAGGAAGGGCGGTACATTAGCATAGGTTCACCCACACAACACTTATCATAACAATGAAGATTATTTAGCCGTATGTAGCGAAAGCACTAGACTAAAATCCCATGTGTCCTCGAGAACGTTTGGTCATTATAAGTAAACAAACCGGCTTGTCCTTTGTGCTAAAAAGGATTGGGCCACTCGCTGCAATTGTTACTCTCGCACTTTACTTACTCGTACTTTATTCAACTGTTACATCAAAACCCCACGAATACTTGTCTGTGAGCATTTACAGTGAATCCTTCATCGAAACTGCTTGTCAACACCTTCTGCTCCTCGTTGGGATCGACATTCTTACTTATCGAAGATACTACGATACACCCCCTATACTTGTGGGTCATCACGTGCTAGGTGGGATAGAGAAGAAAATGAAAAACTAGCTAAAAAGGAAAATGTAGCTAAAGTTTGGACTATTACCACCACTAGCAATGCTAATGATTCATATGTTGCTGCACCTCCTACTATCAATGGTAAAATAATTGGTGTTGGCAATGCTTCTACTCCTAGTGCAAAGCGCGCAAAATTACCTGAAACTGCTAAAATTACTGAAACTGCTTGTGATAAAACTGCTGAAATTTTTTCCAACCTTGGGGATGATAATCCCATTGCTTTAGATTGTAATGATTTAGATTTTGATGATTGCCATATCTCTGAAGTTATAAAGTTCTTACAAAAACTTGCTAAAAGTCCCAACGCTAGTGCTATAAATTTGGCTTTCACAAAACATATTACAAATGCTCTCATAAAAGCTAGAGAAGAGAAACTAAAACTTGAAACTTCTATTCCTAGAAAGCTAGAGGATGGTTGGGAGCCCATCATTAAAATGAGAGTCAAAGATTTTGATTGTAATGCTTTATGTGATCTTGGTGCAAGTATTTACGTTATGCCTAAAAAAGTCTATGATATGCTTGACTTGCCACCATTGAAGAATTGTTATTTGGATGTTAATCTCGCTGATAATGCTAAAAAGAAACCTTTGGGGAAAGTTGATAATGTTCATATTATGGTTAACAATAACCTTGTCCCCGTTGATTTTGTTGTCTTGGATATTGAATGCAATGCATCTTGCCCCATTATATTGGGAAGATCTTTTCTTCGAACCGTTGGTGCTACTATTGATATGAAGGAAGGTAATATTAAATATCAATTTCCTCTCAAGAAAGGTATGGAACACTTCCCTAGAAAGAGAATGAAGTTACCTTATGATTCTATTATTAGAACAAATTATGATGTTGATGCTTCATCTCTCGATGTTACTTGAGTTACACTTTACGCGCCTAGGCTGAAAGGCGTTAAAGAAAAGCGCTTATGGGAGACAACCCATGTTTTTACTCCAGTATTTTTGTTTTATATTTGTGTCTTGGAAGTTGTTTACTACTGTAGCAACCTCTCCTTATCTTAGTTTTGAGTTTTGTTGTGCCAAGTAAAGTCTTTGATAGAAAAGTAAGTACTAGATTTGGATTACTTGCGCGAGTTCCAGATTTCTTTGCTGTCACGAATCTGGGTCTATCTCCCTGTAGGTAGCTCATAAAATTACGCCAATTTACGAGCATGATCCTCAGATATGTACGCAACTTTCATTCAATTTGAGCATTTTCGTTTGAGCAAGTCTGGTGGCCTAATAAAATCCATCTTTACGGACTGTTCTGTTTTGACAGATTCTGTCTTTTATTTCGCATTGCCTCTTTTGCTATGTTGGATGAATTTCTTTGATCCACTAATGTCCAGTAGCTTTATGCAATGTCCAGAAGTGTTAAGAATGATTGTGTCACCTCTGAACATGTGAATTTTTATTATGCACTAACCCTCTAATGAGTTGTTTCGAGTTTGGTGTGGAGGAAGTTTTCAAGGATCAAGAGAGGAGTATGATGCAATATGATCAAGGAGAGTGAAAGCTCTAAGCTTGGGGATGCCCCGGTGGTTCACGCCTGCATATTCTAAGAAGACTCAAGCGTCTAAGCTTGGGGATGCCCAAGGCATCCCCTTCTTCATCGACAACATTATCAAGTTCCTCCCCTGAAACTATATTTTTATTCCGTCACATCTTATGCACTTTGCTTGGAGCGTCGGTTTGTTTTTGTTTTTTTATTTTGTTTGAATAAAATGGATCCTAGCATTCACTTTATGGGAGAGAGACACGCTCCGCTGTAGCATATGGACAAATATGTACTTAGGCTCTACTCATAGTATTCATGGCGAAGTTCTTCTTCGTTAAATTGTTATATGGTTGGAATTGGAAAATACTACATGTAGTAATTCTAAAATGTCTTGGATAATTTGATACTTGGCAATTGTTGTGCTCATGTTTAAGCTCTTGCATCATATACTTTGCACCCATTAATGAAGAAATACTTAGAGCTTGCTAATTTGGTTTGCATATTTGGTTTCTCTAGAGTCTAGATAACATCTAGTATTGAGTTTTGAACAACAAGGAAGACGGTATGGAGTCTTATAATGTTTACCATATGTCTTTTATGTGAGTTTTGCTGTACCGTTCATCCTTGTGTTTGTTTCAAATAACCTTGCTAGCCTAAACCTTGTATCGAGAGGGAATACTTCTCATGCATCCAAAATCCTTGAGCCAACCACTATGCCATTTGTGTCCACCATACCTACCTACTACATGGTATTTATCCACCATTCCAAAGTAAATTGCTTGAGTGCTACCTTTAAAATTCCATCATTCACCTTTGCAATATATAGCTCATGGGACAAATAGCTTAAAAACTATTGTGGTATTGAATATGTACTTATGCACTTTATCTCTTATTAAGTTGCTTGTTGAGCGATAACCATGTTTACGGGGACGCCATCAACTATTCTTTGTTGGATATCATGTGAGTTGCTATGCATGTCCGTCTTGTCCGAAGTAAGAGAGATCTACCACCTTCATGGTTGGAGCATGCATATTGTTAGAGAAGAACTTTGGGCCGCTAACTAAAGCCATGATTCATGGTGGAAGTTTCAGTCTTGGACATATATCCTCAATCTCATATGAGAATAATAATTGTTGCCACATGCTTATGCATTAAAGAGGAGTCCATTATCTGTTGTCCATGTTGTCCCGGTATGGATGTCTAAGTTGAGAATAATCAAAAGCGAGAAATCCAAAATGCGAGCTTTCTCCTTAGACCTTTGTACGAGGCGACATGGAGGTACCCCATTGTGACACTTGGTTAAAACATGTGCATTGCAAAGATCCGGTAGTCCAAGCTAATTAGGACAAGGTGCGGGCACTATTAGTATACTATGCATGAGGCTTGCAACTTGTAAGATATAACTTTCATAACTCATATGCTTTATTACTACCGTTGACAAAATTGTTTCATGTTTTCAAAATAAAAGCTCTAGCACAAATATAGCAATCGATGCTTTCCTCTTTGAAGGACCATTCTCTTTACTTTTATGTTGAGTCAGTTCACCTATTTCTCTCCACCTCAAGAAGCAAACACTTGTGTGAACTGTGCATTGATTCCTACATACTTGCATATTGTACTTGTTATATTACTCTATGTTGACAATTATCCATGAGATATACATGTTACAAGTTGAAAGCAACCGCTGAAATTTAATCTTCCTTTGTGTTGCTTCAATATCTTTACTTTGATTTATTGCTTTATGAGTTAACTCTTATGCAAGACTTATTAATACTTGTCTTGAAGTACTATTCATGAAAAGTCTTTGCTTTATGATTCACTTGTTTACTCATGTCATTACCATTATTTTGATCGCTGCATCCACTACATATGTTTACAAATAGTATGATCAAGGTTATGATGGCATATCACTTCAGAAATTATCTTTGTTATCGTTTTACCTGCTCGGGACGAGCAGAACTAAGCTTGGGGATGCTTGATACGTCTCCGACGTATCGATAATTTCTTATGTTCTATGCCATATTATTGATGATACCTACATGTTTTATGCACACTTTATGTCATATTCGTGCATTTTCCGGAACTAACCTATTAACAAGATGCCGAAGTGCCGGTTCTGTTTTCTCGCTGTTTTTGGTTTCAGAAATCCTAGTAACGAAATATTCTCGGAATTGGACGAAACAAAGACCCGGGGGCCTATTTTTCCACGGAGCTTCCGGAAGACCGAAGAACATACGAAGTGGGGCCACGAGGTGGCCGGACCACATGGCGGCGCGGCCAAGGGGGGCCCGCGCCGCCCGTGGTGTGGGCCCCTCGTCGGGCCCCGACTCGCCCTTCCGCCTACTTAAAGCCTCCGTCGCGAAACCCCCGATGCGAAAAACCACGATACGGAAAACCTTACCGAGACGCCGCCGCCGCCGATCCCATCTCGGGGGATTACGGAGATCTCCTCCGGCACCCTGCCGGAGAGGGATTCATCTCCCGGAGGACTCTACACCGCCATGGTCACCTCCGGAGTGATGAGTGAGTAGTTCACCCCTGGACTATGGGTCCATAGCAGTGGCTAGATGGTTGTCTTCTCCTCATTGTGCTTCATTGTTGGATCTTGTGAGCTGCCTAACATGATCAAGATCATCTATCTGTAATACTCTATGTTGTGTTTGTCGGGATCCGATGGATAGAGAATACCATGTCATGTTAATTATCAAGTTATTACATATGTGTTGTTTATGATCTTGCATGCTCTCCGTTATTAGTAGAGGCTCTGGCCACGTTTTTACTCTTAACTCCAAGAGGGAGTATTTATGCTCGATAGTGGGTTCATGCCTGCATTGACACCTGGGGGAGTGACAGAAACCCCTAAGGTTGTGTTGTGTTGTTGCCACTAGGGATAAAACATTGATGCTATGTCCGAGGATGTAGTTGTTGATTACATTACGCACCATACTTAATGCAATTGTCTGTTGTTAGCAACTTAATACTGGAGGGGGTTCGGATGATAACTCTGAAGGTGGACTTTTTAGGCATAGATGCAGTTGGATGGCGGTCTATGTACTTTGTCGTAATGCCCAATTAAATCTCACTATACTTATCATGTCATGTATGTGCATTGTTATGCCCTCTCTATTTGTCAATTGCCCGACTGTAATTTGTTCACCCAACATGCTTTTATCTTATGGGAGAGACACCTCTAGTGAACTGTGGACCCCGGTCCATTCTTTTATACTGAAATACAAATCTGCTACAATACTTGTTATTTATTGTTTTCTTGCAAACAATCATCTTCCACACAATACGGTTAATCCTTTGTTACAGCAAGCCGGTGAGATTGACAACCTCACTGTTTCGTTGGGGCAAAGTACTTTGGTTGTGTTGTGCAGGTTCCACGTTGGCGCCGGAATCCCTGGTGTTGCGTCGCACTACATCCCGCCGCCATCAACCTTCAACGTGCTTCTTGGCTCCTCCTGGTTCGATAAACCTTGGTTTCTTTCTGAGGGAAAACTTGCTGCTGTGCGCATCATACCTTCCTCTTGGGGTTGCCCAACGAACGTGTGAAATACACGCCATCAGTCGGCACTAGCCTCAGCCCATGGGATCCACCCAGGGTTCCTAATGAATCACAGAGGTTCAAACATCAGTTCCACAACAAAACCTTGGCTCAACTGTTCAAAAGAAGAAGCTACAACATAGGGGTACCTGACACTGAAGGAAATCAACTTCCTTCCAACCGAAGAGGAGACTCTTGTCCTTCTTGAGCTTGATGTCGTTGTGCATCCAGTGGCCGTGCACGGAGTCGTACTTGAGCTTGATGTCGTTGTGCATCCCGTGGTCATTTGTTAGCTCACGATCCGCAAAACGAACAGAGACAAACACCTGATGCAATTTCTGGAGCAAAAAGGATATATTTAGCTTGGACTGTACCTACCACACATGTACTGATGGCCACCAGTACCGAAACCACCACCTGCTCCACCAGTACCAAAAACCACCGCCCCGCAACACCAGCACCGAAAACCACTGCCAACACCACCAAGATCACCGAAACCAACGCCAGCACCACTAGTACCCCCACCGCCACCACCAGGACGAGGAGCGTCACCCACTGGCCATTCCTCCTACAAAAATGAAATTATTAGTGTCACAATATGGCATAACAACATTATAGCAGGCAGTAGAAATCACAGCAGAAGACTGATGTTCCAACAAAAACAGAAGCTATCAAGACTAAGCTTCAGGAATCAGGGTATGCATGAATAATACCAAAACAGTTTCAGAAAGGAAGAAAGCCGTCTGGTCTTCATGGCCGGCAGCAGCTACTAGCTGGACTGAGATCGGGCGCTGGGACTTATTCCTTCTTCTTCTTTGAATACATGACTGGGAAGCAGGCGCATTCTCAATATCAAACCTAGTCCTGTCACAAACATTCAACTCATAATCGTTAACAAACTTCTTGAATCCAGTACTCTGGAGAATCAGTTGAAAACAAAAACTAGGACTGAAGAGAGACAGATAATTAAGAAGAAAAAATGAAGAAGGAATGAGAGGCCTAAGCTGAGGCTGATATCTAGGATTAGACACGAAAGTACAAGGATAAAAAGTGGTTAAACTAGCAAACCTTTCGGTAACCATTCTCCATGGTCCTCGTCATCTATGTAACCTCCTGAGAGTTCTACTGACTGAGCACCATGTGTGGACTGGCCAGCAAATACCAGCTACGTGAGGTAAATGAGCACCCCATTGCCTGCACTCAAGGCGATTTTCCCAGGTTTCCCCAACTAGAACACCAGTATTCCTTCTTGGGTCGGTTTTTGCAAGAATGGGGCCAAAATTGATCAGGTGCAGTAGTCACAAAAATCTGACCACAAAGTATAGCAAGCACTGCAGAAAAAAAGGACGTTTATGTTTGTACATGAAACTGGATTCTTTGCACAACAACTACTGATATAGGAATGAGAGGCCTAAGCTGAGGCTGAGATAAAGTGAGCAAATATAGCTGAAAGACTAAGAAAATTGGACAGAGAAATAGTGAATGACCTGTCACATCGCGCCGCAAGGGCAAGCAACGGCTACACGCACACATGCACTGCTCCACCACACGCGCACCCTAGTCCTTGGTCACTATCGCTGGCTCTATCCGCAAGGTCGTTCTGCATACTTTAAGTGGCCACGCGTCTGCACCTTTTCACCGATTGATCTCAGCTCAGCTGGATGGCTGCTCGCTGCACATTCATCATGCCCATTCCCAAAATCCCACGAGACGCACCTATCACTGGACAGAGAAAGAAGAAAGTAGTTAGAATATTTACAGAGATAACTAAGGAATAAAAACCGAGAACTGAACACTGAGCAAACATAAGGCAGAGTTGGTACAAGGATAAAAACCGAGGAATAACTAAGGAATAAAAACCAAGAACTGAACACTGAGGACTGAAGAATGACACTGCAAAACTGAGGGACGGAGAAAGAGCGAGTAACTGAAGAATAAAACTGAGACTAAAACTGACAAAAGCGAATAACTGAGGAAAAATGACGGAGAATGAGGGATGGAGAATGAGCGATAAACTGAAGAATAAAACTAAGAAAAGCGAATAATTCGAGAAATAAGTGACAAGTAATGAGGGACGGAAAACTGAAGAATAACACTGATCAAATATTAAATCTGAGTAATGAGTAATGAATAAAACTGAGACTAAAACTGACAAAAGCGAATAACTGAGGAAAAATGACGGAGAATGAGGGATGGAGAATGAGCGATAAACTAAAGAATAAAACTAAGACTAAAACCGAGAAAAGCGAATAATTCGAGAAATAAGTGACAAGTAATGAGGGACGGAAAACTGAAGAATAACACTGATCAAATATTAAATCTGAGTAATGAATAATGATGCAAACTGAGATTAATGAACACCTGTTTCATCTAAGTTCAAATATTTCTTGTACAATTGCTGATTTTAAAGATACTCATTTTCTACTGCAGGATTCAGGGATGTACTCGCAACATATTGATGTCCAGGATGAATTCTTCAGTCAGGTATGCATACAAATAACAATACATGATAATTATATTCTCATACATAAGGATGCAACAAGAAAAATCCATAATTCATATAATCTTTGTGACAGGAAGGATTCACATACATGGGATTCCTTCTTGGTGCTATGACGGGGTCTGCAAATAATCAAGAACCTTATGCTCATGTATTTGCTAAAATAATGGTTAATACAAAAACAACTATTAAAAAGAACACCTTCTGCTTGTTGCATATGTAATAACAATTATTGATTACCAGGATTCAAAGAGCAAAGACACAAAATCAGAACAGACTCAGGAAAACGACGCAAACACATCTTCTACATTGCTTCTCCAACAAGATGATGATCCATGGAATCTAACCATGTTCGACAACATGGAGCTAGACCAGGTGATTACATTTAAATGATGATTATAATACAGTATATTCAAAAAAGTACAAACTTTTTAATATAATTACATGCATGCAGCTTTATGATAATGCTGATGCAGAACAAAACAAGCAGAGGGGGAAAGAAAAGGCAGAGTTTTGCCATGATCGAGAATCGACGAGCACGGTGATTCGCAATCACAGCCAAGCAAATTCAAATGAAGACCAACAAAAAGACATAACTGAAGAAGATATCCATATATTCCTAGCAAGTGAAGAATTAGCTGCTGAGGGAAAAGAAATGGATGAAGATACACAAAATGACAACAGCCAGTTAAAACCTGAAATGGGAATGGAGTTCCAGACAAGAGAAGAAGCTCGGAAGTTCTTCAACTTATATGCTTACAACGTTGGCTTCTCGGTCAGCATTGTATCTTCTTACCGTACTACAAGCAAAAAAAGAAATAATGAGGTAATAAGGTTCACTATGAAGTGTAACAAGTACGACAAAACAAATGAACAAGAATCTGCACAAATAGTAGCATAGAGACAGAGCACAGTCATAGCAAAAACAGACTGCAAAGTTGAGATGGTGGTTAGTGAGAAAAAGGGATGTGGCAAATCACCGGGCTTATCCTTTTGCACAAACATCAACTATGCCCGCAGAGCAGATTTTACAGATCACACATTTACATGTCAGATGGTGAAAAGGAAATGATTAGGACCATCAAACATTGCAACATGCCCACTGGAGACATGGTTGCTGTCTTGGCATACATACGAGGAGGGATGGCCCAACTACCGTACAACAAGAGAAAGGTGAGCAACTACAGCACCACTATAAACAGGGTGGTCACAAACAATGACATGATGGAGGTGTTGGATTGGTTTTCAAAGAAAAAGACTGAAAACTCAGGGTTCTATCATGGAGAAACATAAGTGAATGGATCATAGCGAACAAGAGGGGGGGGGTGAATGGCGCTACGGCAAGTTTTAGTCTTTTTCAATTTTTAGGCAACGGAAGGTAAAGGTGTGAACTTTAGCAATGGGGGTGATACTACAATGAATATCGGACAAGTGCAACAAGTAAAGGAATCAACAAGATAATGAGAGTAAGGAGCGAGACAATCGGGGGCGCTAGGCGAGTCGAGGTTTGTTTCCCGCAGTTCCTTCCACTAAAGGAAGTACGTCTGCGTTGAGGAGGTGCTAGTCTCACACAAGAGACTAGGCGGCCACACCACGAAGGAAGGCCTCACCTTCTTCCTCGAGAGAGCTCCACGAAGGTGCTCTCCCTCTTCCACTAAGGCACCGGCCGAGGCGGTGATTCCTTCACAAGGTTGGGGCGAGCTCCACACACAAGGATGCTCCCAACACCCTATGGAGCTAGTACATCACCAAGCTAGGCTCCATAGCTGCACATCTCCAATGCTCCACCATAGGAACCCATCACCAATGTTCCACCAAAGGAACTCTTCCAATGCTCCACCAAGAAGCTCCTCCAAGGCTCCACCAAGAAGCGCCTCCAAGGCTCCACCAAAGGAACTCTTCTCCAATGCCCCACTAAGGAACCCTGATACGTCTCCGACGTATCGATAATTTCTTATGTTCCATGCCATATTATTGATGATACCTACATGTTTTATGCACACTTTATGTCATATCCGTGCATTTTATGGAACTAACCTATTAACAAGATGTCGAAGAGCCAGTTGTTGTTTTCTGCTGTTTTTGGTTTCAGAAATCCAAGTAACGAAATATTCTCGGAATTGGACGAAATCAAGACCCAGGGTCATATTTTTCCCGGAGCCTTCCAGAACACCCGAGAGCCGCCAGAGGGAAGCCCTGGGGGCCCCACACCACACCCTGGCGCGGCCAGAGGGGGGGGCGTGATGGCGTGTATTTCACACGTTCGTTGGGCAACCCCAAGAGGAAGGTATGATGAGCACAGCAGCAAGTTTTCCCTCAGAAAGAAACCAACGTTTATCGAACCAGGAGGAGCCAAGAAGCACGTTGAAGGTTGATGGCGGCGGGATGTAGTGCGGCGCAACACCAGAGATTCCGGCGCCAACGTGGAACCTGCACAACACAACCAAAGTACTTTGCCCCAACGAAACGATGAGGTTGTCAATCTCACCGGCTTGCTCGTAACAAAAGATTAACCGTATTGTGTGGAAGATGATTGTTTGCGAGAGAAAACAATAAAAACAAGTATTGCAGTAGATTGTATTTCGAGTAAAGAGAATTGGACCGGGGTCCACAGTTCACTAGAGGTGTCTCTCCCATAAGACGAACAGCATGTTGGGTGAACAAATTACGGTTGGGCAATTGACAAATAAAGAGAGCATGACCATGCACATACATATCATGATGAGTATAGTGAGATTTAATTGGGCATTACGACAAAGTACATAGACCGCCATCCAACCGCATCTATGCCTAAAAAGTCCACCTTCGAGGTTATCATCCGAACCCCTCCGAGTATTAAGTTGCTAACAACGAGACAATTGCATTAAGTATGGTGCGTAATGTAATCAACAACTACATCCTCGGACATAGCGCCAATGTTTTATCCCTAGTGGCAACGAGCACAACACAACCTTAGAACTTTCTCATCACTCGTCCCGGTGTCAATGCGGGCATGAACCCACTATCGAGCATAAGTACTCCCTCTTGGAGTTAAAAGTAAAAACTTGGCCGAGCCTCTACTAGAAACGGAGAGCATGCAAGATCATAAACAACACATAAGCATAACTTTGATAATCAACATAACAAGTATTCTCTATTCATCGGATCCCAACAAACGCAACATATAGAATTACGGATAGATGATCTTGATCATGTTAGGCAGCTCACAAGATCCGACAATGATAGCACAATGGGGAGAAGACAACCATCTAGCTACTCGCTATGGACCCATAGTCCAGGGGTAGACTACTCACTCATCACTCCGGAGGCGACCATGGCGGTGTAGAGTCCTCCGGGAGATGATTCCCCTCTCCGGCGGGGTGCCGGAGGCGATCTCCAGGATCCCCCGAGATGGGATCGGCGGCGACGGCGTCTCAGTAATGTTTTCCGTATCGTGGCTCTCGGTACTGGAAGTTTCGTCACGGAGGCTTTAAGTAGGCGGAAGGGCAAGTCGAGAGGCGGCACAGGGGCCCCAGATGACAGGGCGGCGCGGCCAAGGGGGGGCCGCGCCGCCCTAGGGTTTGGCTCCCCTGTGGCCCCACTTCCTTTCATCTTCGGACTTCGGAAGCTTCGTGAGAAAATAGGCCTCCGGGCTTTTATTTCGTCCAATTCCGAGAATATTTCTTTACTAGGATTTCGAAACCAAAAACAGCGAGAAAACAGAATCGGCACTTCGGCATCTTGTTAATAGGTTAGTTCCGGAAAATGCACGAATATGACATAAAGTGTGCATAAAACATGTAGATAACATCAATAATGTGGCATGGAACACAAGAAATTATCGATACGTTGGAGACGTATCGGCATCCCTAAGCTTAGTTACTGCTCGTCCCGAGCAGGTAAAACGATAACAAAGATAATTTCTGGAGTGACATGCCATCATAAACTTGATCATACTATTTGTAAAGCATATGTAGAGAATGCAGCGATCAAAACAATGTGTATGACATGAGTAAACAAGTGTATCATAAAGCAAAGACTTTTCATGAATAGCACTTCAAGACAAGCATCAATAAGTCTTGCATAAGAGTTAACTCATAAATCAATAATTCAAAGTAAAGATATTGAAGCAACACAAAAGAAGATTAAGTTTCAGCGGTTGCTTTCAACTTGTAACATATATATCTCATGGATATTGTCAACATAGAGTAATATAATAAGTGCAATAAGCAAGTATGTAAAAATCAATGCACAGTTCACACAAGTGTTTGCTTCTTGAGGTGGATAGAAATAGGTGAACTGACTCAACATTGAAAGTAAAAGAATGGTCCTCATAGAGGAAAAGCATCGATTGCTATATTTGTGCTAGAGCTTTTATTTTGAAAACATGAAACAATTTTGTCAACGGTAGTAATAAAGCATATGCATCATGTAAATTATATCTTATAAGTTGCAAGCCTCATGCATAGTGTACTAATAGTGCTCGCACCTTGTCCTAATTAGCTTGGACTACCTGGATTATCACCGCAATACATATGCTTTAACCAAGTTTCACAAAGGGGTACCTCTATGCCGCCTCGTACAAAGGTCTAAGGAGAAAGCTCGCATTTGGATTTCTCGCTTTTGATTATTCTCAACTTAGACATCCATACCGGGACAACATAGACAACAGATAATGGACTCCTCTTTTAATGCTTTAAGCATTTGACAACAATTAATTCTTTTCTCATTAGAGATTTGAGGATATTTGTCCAAAACTGAAACTTCCACCATGAATCATGGCTTTAGTTAGCGGCCCAATGTTCTTCTCTCACAATATGCATGCTCAAACCATTCAACTCAGTGTAGATCGCCCTTACTTCCGACACGACGAACATGCATAGCAACTCACATGAAATTCAACAATGAGTTGATGGCGTTCCCCAGTAAACATGGTTATCGCACAACAAGCAACTTAATAAGAGATAAAGTGCATAATTACATATTCAATACTACAATAGTTTTTAAGCTATTTGTCCCATGAGCTATATATTGCAAAGGTGAATGATGGAATTTTAAAGGTAGCACTCAAGCAATTTACTTTGGAATGGCGGGAAAATACCATGTAGTATAGGTAGGTATGGTGGACACAAATGGCATAGTGGTTGGCTCAAGTATTTTGGATGCATGAGAAGTATTCCTTCTCGATACAAGGTTTAGGCTAGCAAGGCTTATTTGAAACAAACACGAGGATGAACGGTACAGCAAAACTCACATAAAAGACATATTGAAAGCATTATAAGACTCTACACCGTCTTCCTTGTTGTTCAAACTCAATACTAGAAATTATCTAGACCTTAGAGAAACCAAATATGCAAACCAAATTTTAGCATGCTCTATGTATTTCTTCATTAATGGGTGCAAAGCACATGATGCAAGAGCTTAAACATGAGCACAACAATTGCCAAGTATCACATTACCCAAGACATTTATAGCAATTACTACATGTATCATTTTCCAATTCCAACCATATAACAATTTAACGAAGGAGAAACTTCGCCATGAATACTATGAGTAGAAACCAAGGATATATTTGTCCATATGCTACAGCGGAGCGTGTATCTCTCCCATAAAGTGAATGCTAGGATCCATTTTATTCAAACAAAACAAAAACAAAAACAAACCGACGCTCCAAGAAAAAGCACATAAGATGTGGCCGAATAAAAATGTAGTTTCGGGGAGGAACCTCGATAATTTGTTGATGAAGAAGGGGATGCCTTGGGCATCCCCAAGCTTAGACGCTTGAGTCTTCTTGATATATGCAGGGGTGAACCACCGGGTGCATCCCCAAGCTTAGAGCTTTCACTCTCCTTGATCATGTTGCATCATACTCCTCTCTTGATCCTTGAAAACTTCCTCCACACCAAACTCGAAACAACTCATTAGAGGGTTAGTGCACAATATAAATTGACATATTCAGAGGTGACACAATCATTCTTAACACTTCTGGACATTGCATAATGCTACTGGACATTAGTGGATCAAAGAAATTCATCCAACATAGCGAAAGAGGCAATGCGAAATAAAAGGCAGAATCTGTCAAAACAGAACAGTTCGTATTGACGAATTTTAAAATGGCACCAGACTTGCTCAAATGAAAATGCTCAAATTGAATGAAAGTTGCGTACATATCTGAGGATCATGCACGTAAATTGTCATAATTTTCTGAGCTTCCTGCAGGGCAGTGGGCTCAGATTCGTGACAGCAAAGAAATCTGGAACTGCGCAGTAATCCAAATCTAGTACTTACTTTTCTATCAACGGCTTAACTTGGCACAACAAAACTCAAAACTAAGATAAGGAGAGGTTGCTACAGTAGTAAACAACTTCCAAGACACAAAATAAAAACAAAGTACTGTAGGTAAAAACATGGGTTGTCTCCCATAAGCGCTTTTCTTTAACGCCTTTCAGCTAGGCGCAGAAAATGTGTATCAAGTAACATCGAGAGATGAAGCATCAACATCATAATTTGTTCTAATGATAGAATCATAAGGTAACTTCATTCTCTTTCTAGGGAAGTGTTCCATACCTTTCTTGAGAGGAAATTGATATTTTATATTACCTTCCCTCATATCAATAATATCACCAACAGTTCGAAGAAAAGGTCTTCCCAATATAATTGGACAAGATGCATTGCATTCAATATCCAAGACAACAAAATCAACGGGAACAAGATTATTGTTAACGGTAATGCGAACATTATCAACTTTACCCAAAGGTTTCTTTGTAGAATGATCAGCAAGATTAACATCCAAATAACAATTTTTCAGCGGTGGCAAGTCAAGCATATTATAAATTTTCTTCGGCATAACGTAAATACTTGCACCAAGATCACATAAAGCATTACAATCAAAATCTTTAACCTTCATCTTAACGATGGGCTCCCAACCATCTTCTAGCTTTTTAGGAATAGAGGCTTCGCGCTCTAGTTTCTCTTCTCTAGCTTTTATGAGAGCATTTGTAATATGATGCGTGAAAGCCAAATTTATAGCACTAGCATTAGGACTTTTAGCCAGTTTTTGCAAGAACTTTATAACTTCAGAGATGTGGCAATCATCAAAATTCAAACCATTATAATCTAAAGCAATGGGATCATCATCCCCAATGTTGGAAAAAATTTCAGCAGCTTTATCACGAGCAGTTTCGAGCAGTTTTAGCAGTTTCAGGCAGTTTTTCGCGCTTTGCATTAGAAGTGGAAACATTGCTAACACCAATTCTTTTATTAGTATGAGTAGGAGGTGCAGCAACATGTGTAGCATTAGCATTACTAGTGGTGGTAATAGTCCAAACTTTAGCTATATTCTTCTCTTTAGCTAGTTTTTCATTTTCTTCTCTATCCCACCTAGCACGCAGTTCAGCCATTAATCTTATATTCTCATTAATTCTAACTTGGATGGCATTTGATGTAGTAACAATTTTATTTTCAATATCCCTATTAGGCATAACTTTCGATTTCAAAAGATCAACATCAGAGGCAAGACTATCAACTCTAGAAACAAGAATATCAATTTTATTGAGCTTTTCCTCAACATGATTTGTTAAAGGCAGTTTGTGTACTAATAAATTCTTTAAGCATGGCCTCAAGTCCAGGGGGTGTATTCCTATTATTGTTGTAAGAATTCCCATAAGAATTAGCATAACCGTTACCATTATTATAAGGATATGGCCTATAGTTATTACTAGAATTGTTCCGATAAGCATTGTTGTTGAAATTATTATTTTTAATGAAGTTTACATCAACATGTTCTTCTTGTGCAACCAATGAAGCTAATGGAACATTATTAGGATCAACATTAGTCCTATCATTCGCAAGCATAGACATAATAGCATCAACCTTATCATTCAAGGAAGAGGATTCCTCAACAGAATTTACCTTCTTACCTTGTGGAGCTCTTTCCGTGTGCCATTCAGAGTAGTTGATCATCATATTATCAAGAAGCTTTGTTGCTTCACCAAGAGTGATGGACATAAAGGTACCTCCAGCAGCTGAATCCAATAAATTCCGCGAAGAAAAATTTAGTCCTCGCATAGAAGGTTTGGATGATCATCCAAGTAGTCAGTCCATGGGTTGGGCAATTTTTAACCAGAGATTTCATTCTTTCCCAAGCTTGAGCAACATGTTCAGTATCTAATTGTTTAAAATTCATTATGCTACTCCTCAAAGATATAATTTTAGCAGGGGGATAATATCTACCAATAAAAGCATCCTTGCATTTAGTCCATGAATCAATACTATTCTTAGGCAGAGATAGCAACCAATCTTTAGCTCTTCCTCTTAATGAGAAAGGAAACAATTTTAGTTTAATAATATCACCATCTACATTTTTATATTTTTGCATTTCACATAGTTCAACAAAATTATTAAGATGGGCAGCAGCATCATCAGAACTAATTCCATAAAATTGATTGTTCATGACAAGATTCAGTAAAGCAGGTTTAATTTCAAAGAATTCTGCTGTAGTAGCAGGTGGAGCAATAGGTGTGCATAAGAAATCATTATTATTTGTGGTTGTGAAGTCACACAACTTAGTATTTTCAGGATTGGCCATTTTAGCAACGAGTAAATAAAACAAACTAGATAAAGTAAATGCAAGTAAACTAATTTTTTTGTGTTTTCGATATAGCAAACAAGATAGCAAATAAAGTAAAACTAGCAACTAATTTTTTTGTGTTTTGATATAAGTGCAGCAAACAAAGTAGTAAATAAAATAAAGCAAGACAAAAACAAAGTAAAGAGATTGAGAAGTGGAGACTCCCCTTGCTGCGTGTCTTGATCTCCCCGGCAACGGCGCCAGAAAATATGCTTGATGGTGTGTATTTCACACGTTCGTTGGGCAACCCCAAGAGGAAGGTATGATGAGCACAGCAGCAAGTTTTCCTCGGAAAGAAACCAAGGTTTATCGAACCAGGAGGAGCCAAGAAGCACGTTGAAGGTTGATGGCGGCGGGATGTAGTGCGGCGCAACACCGGAGATTCCGGCGCCAACGTGGAACCTCGCACAACACAACCAAAGTACTTTGCCCCAACGAAACAGATGAGGTTGTCAATCTCACCGGCTTGCTGTAACAAAGGATTAACCGTATTGTGTGGAAGATGATTGTTTGCAGAGAAAACAGTAAAAACAAGTATTGCAGTAGATTGTATTTCAGTAAAGAGAATTGGACCGGGGTCCACAGTTCACTAGAGGTGTCTCTCCCATAAGACGAACGGCATGTTGGGTGAACAAATTATAGTTGGGCAATTGACAAATAAAGAGAGCATGACCATGCACATACATATCATGATGAGTATAGTGAGATTTAATTGGGCATTACGACAAAGTACATAGACCGCCATCCAACCGCATCTATGCCTAAAAAGTCCACCTTCGAGTTATCATCCGAACCCCTCCAAGTATTAAGTTGCTAACAACAGACAATTGCATTAAGTATGGTGCGTAATGTAATCAACAACTACATCCTCGGACATAGCGCCAATGTTTTATCCCTAGTGGCAACAAGCACAACACAACCTTAGAACTTTCGTCACATCGTCCCGGGTGTCAATGCGGCATGAACCCACTATCGAGCATAAGTACTCCCTCTTGGAGTTAAAAGTAAAAACTTGGCCGAGCCTCTACTAGAAACGGAGAGCATGCAAGATCATAAACAACACATAAGCATAACTTTGATAATCAACATAACAAGTATTCTCTATTCATCGGATCCCAACAAACGCAACATATAGAATTACGGATAGATGATCTTGATCATGTTAGGCAGCTCACAAGATCCGACAATGATAGCACAATGGGGAGAAGACAACCATCTAGCTACTGCTATGGACCCATAGTCCAGGGGTAGACTACTCACTCATCACTCCGGAGGCGACCATGGCGGTGTAGAGTCCTCCGGGAGATGATTCCCCTCTCCGGCAGGGTGCCGGAGGCGATCTCCAGGATCCCCCGAGATGGGATCGGCGGCGACGGCGTCTCGCAATGTTTTCCGTATCGTGGCTCTCGCATCTGGAAGTTTCGTCACGGAGGCTTTAAGTAGGCGGAAGGGCAAGTCGAGAGGCGGCACGGGGGCCCCAGATGACAGGGCGGCGCGGCCAGGGGGGGCCGCGCCGCCCTAGGGTTTGGCTCCCCGTGGCCCCACTTCCTTTCATCTTCGGACTTCCGGAAGCTTCGTGAGAAAATAGGCCTCCGGGCTTTTATTTCGTCCAATTCCGAGAATATTTCTTTACTAGGATTTCTGAAACCAAAAACAGCAGAAAACAAAGAATCGGCACTTCGGCATCTTGTTAATAGGTTAGTTCCGGAAAATGCACGAATATGACATAAAGTGTGCATAAAACATGTAGATAACATCAATAATGTGGCATGGAACACAAGAAATTATCGATACGTTGGAGACGTATCAGTGCCGCGCCGCCCTATGGTGTGGGCCCCCCGGGCCCCCTCCGAGGCTGCCCTTCCGCCTATTTAAAGCCTCCGTCGCGAAAACCCTGATGCGAAAAACCACGATACGGAAAACCTTCCAGAGCCGCCGCCATCGCGAAGCCAAGATCTGGGGGACAGGAGTCTCTGTTCCGGCACCCTGCCGGAGCGGGGAAGTGCCCCCGAAAGGCTTCTCCATCGACACCGCTGCCATCTCCACCGCCATCTTCATCACCGCTGCTGCTCCCATGAGGAGGGAGTAGTTCTCCATCGAGGCTCGGGGCTGTACCGGTAGCTATGTGGTTCATCTCTCTCCTATGTACTTCAATACAATAATCTCATGAGCTGCCTTACATGATTGAGATTCATATGATGATGCTTGTAATCTAGATGTCACTATGCTAGTCAAGTGCGTTTTACTTATGTGATCTCCGGAGACTCCTTGTCCCACGTGTGTAAAGGTGATAGTGTGTGCACCGTGTGGGTCTCTTAGGCTATATTTCACAGAATACTTACTCACTGTTATGAATGGCGTAGTGAAGTGCTTATTTATATCTCTTTATGATTGCAATGTATTTTGTATCACAATTTATCTATGTGCTACTCTAGCAATGTTATTAAAGTAGTTTTATTCCTCCCGCACGGTGTAATGGTGACAAGTGTGTGCATCCGTGTTAGTACTTGGTTTATGCTATGATTATGATCTCTTGTAGATTATGAAGTTAACTATTGCTATGATAGTATTGATGTGTATTATTCCTCCTACATAGCATGAAGGTGACAGTGTGCATGCTATGTTAGTACTTGGTTTAGTCGAATTGATCTTTCTTGCACTCTGAGGTTATTTAAATATGAACATTGAATTGTGGAGCTTGTTAACTCCGGCATTGAGGGTTCGTGTAATCCTACGCAATGTGTTCATCATCCAACAAGAGTGTAGAGTATGCATTTATCTATTCTGTTATGTGATCAATGTTGAGAGTGTCCACTAGTGAAAGTCTAATCCCTAGGCCTTGTTCCTAAATATCGCTATCGCTGCGTGTTTACTCGTTTCTACTGCGTTACTACTCGCTTGTTTACTCGTCCTAGGCAAAGCACTTTTCTCGGGTGCCGTTGCTATCGCTCATATATATTCATACCACCTGTATTTCACTATCTCTTCGCCGAACTAGTACACCTATTAGGTGTGTTGGGGACACAAGAGACTTCTTGC
This sequence comes from Lolium rigidum, assembly GCF_022539505.1. Taxonomy (NCBI): domain Eukaryota; kingdom Viridiplantae; phylum Streptophyta; class Magnoliopsida; order Poales; family Poaceae; genus Lolium; species Lolium rigidum. The sequence goes on from NC_061513.1 coordinate 301,401,800, forward strand.
TTTGTGGTTGCAGGGTTGCATGAGAGGGATATCTTCGACCTCTTCCTCCCTGAGATCGATAAACCTTGGGTGATCCACTTAAGGGAAACTTGTCAGCTGTTCTACAAACCTCTGCTCTTGGAGGCCCAACACCGTCTACAAGAATAGAAGCACCCGTAGACATCAAGCACTTTTCTGGCGCCGTTGCCGGGGAGGAAAGGTAAAAGGCACTCATACTCCGGTCCCAGGTAAAAGTACTTTTCCGGCACCGTTGTAAGTACTCGAAGCTATTTCCTTTAGATCCTGCAATTGCATCTTTTTGTTTCTTGTTTACACTAGTTTGGCATAATGGACAACAATGAGCTTCTTATTCTATTTCCTGATTTAAAACATGGATTGTTTGATGCGAAAATTAAAAAACCTATGGAATCTTATTTGCATGTCGGTAGTAATATTAGTATGAACGCTTTGAACACCATTGTTGATAATAATATAGAAAGTTCTAAGCTTGGGGAAGCTGGTTTTCATGATCTTTTTAGTCCCCCAAGCATTGAGGAGAAAATTTACTTTGATGATGCTATGCCTCCTATATTTGATGATGAGAATAATAATGATAGCTACTTTGTTGAATTTGCTCCCACTACAACTAATAAAATTGATTATGCCTATGTGGAGAGTAATAATTTTATGCATGAGACACATGATAAGAAGGTTTCATTTGATAGTTATATTGTTGAGTTTTCTCATGTTGCTACTGAAAGTTATTATGAGAGAGGAAAATATGGTTGTAGAAATTTTCATGTTACTAAAACACCTCTCTATGTGCTGAAATTTTTGAAGCTACACTTGTTTTATCTTCCTATGCTTGTTACTTTGCTCTTCATGAACATGTTTATTTACAAGATTCCTATGCATAGGAAGTATGTTAGACTTAAGTTTGTTTTGAATTTGCCTCTTGATGCTCTCTTTTGCTTCAAATACTATTTCTTGCGAGTGCATCATTAAAACTGCTGAGCCCATCTTAATGGCTATAAAGAAAGAACTTCTTGGGAGATAACCCATGTGTTATTTTGCTACAGTACTTTGTTTTATATTTGTGTCTTGGAAGTTGTTTACTACTGTAGCAACCTCTCCTTATCTTAGTTTTGTGTTTTGTTGTGCCAAGTAAAGTCTTTGATAGTAAAGTAAGTACTAGATTTGGATTACTGCGCAGTTCCAGCATTTCTTTGCTGTCACGAATCTGGGTCTACCTCCCTGTAGGTAGCTCAGAAAATTAAGCCAATTTACGTGCATGATCCTCAGATATGTACGCAACTTTCATTCAATTTGAGCATTTTCATTTGAGCAAGTCTGGTGGCCTAATAAAATCCATCTTTACGGACTGTTCTGTTTTGACAGATTCTGCCTTTTATTTCGCATTGCCTCTTTTGCTATGTTGGATGAATTTATTTGATCCATTAATGTCCAGTAGCTTTATGCAATGTCCAGAAGTGTTAAGAATGATTGTGTCACCTCTGAACATGTTAATTTTTATTATGCACTAACCCTCTAATGAGTTGTTTCGAGTTTGGTGTGGAGGAAGTTTTCAAGGATCAAGAGAGGAGTATGATGCAATATGATCAAGGAGAGTGAAAGCTCTAAGCTTGGGGATTCCCCGGTGGTTCACCCCCGCATATTCTAAGAAGACTCAAGTGTCT
>NC_061513.1:301403575-301447265 GCF_022539505.1 Lolium rigidum
AGCACTATTCAATTCTTTGAATTCTAAAATTATTATGTTGATTATTTGATTTTGCAGAATATCGTTCTCGGAGGATAATTACAGTGTGATTGAACCTCCAAGGGATATCCGACGTGACGCTTATCTAGGATTATCCCAAAAAGGAGTCTACTTTGCATCATTTGTGAAGGGTCACATTAGGATTTGTACCCTGAATGAATTATGTGGTCAGACACAGTGGATGATAAAGAATGACTATGACCTTAAGCCGGTGGAAGCGTTTGATCGACAAGCTATTTATGGACCCTGGATTTTAGAGGACATTAACTATGACTTAGATCATCCTCCTATTGACATGGCCAACAAAAAATCAACAATAGTTCAAGAGAAATTTGAATGGGACTCCGACAACGATGATTTTCATGACCATGAGGGCATGGTTGAAGCGTGCCATCATCAAAATTTTGAGTTTTCAATACTTGGATTTCACCCATACAAAGAGATAATGTTCTTGTGTAGGTTAGAGAACTTTGAGCCAAGACCAACAGGATTTGCCTATCATTTGAATAGCTTCAAGGTTGAAACATTAGGTGGGATAGACCCAGCCGATTACGAATATTATGCATGTGGACTATTCGATGATTCAAACATCGAATCTTTTCCATACACACCATGTTGTTGGATAAAAGATATCCCAGAAACATTTATGTAATTTAGAGTCTCGTCTCGAGCAGATCACAAATATGTTGTGTTTCGTTGTTTTATTGTGAAAACCCTAAATTATCATCCAAGATTTGTAGCAACTTGCATGAGCTTTCCTTTTTTTCATCAAGAAGAACAAGACCAATTGATAGTTATTGAGAAAAAATGGCAAGAGAACCGTGTGGATTTTGCTATTGGGTGAAACTAGTTAGAAAAGGTTTTGCACATAATTTATACGGCCAATGAATTTTGATCTTAGAACAACATGTTAGTGTAGAATCACTTAATGTTTTTATTATTTTCTGGATGGTAGATTCATGTATCAACCCTGTGTGACATATGATTAAATCTTGTGTAAGATTTAAATTCTAATAAGGTAATAAAAGGCGCTTGAATTGATCGATGCACAAGCTAGGGGTGTTATCTCCTTTTCCACACACAAATAGTGAGAAAAATTGGCCAAAATTCAGTATAAGTCGCAGTTGACCTTCTCCACTATTTGGAATGGTGCCGTTAACCTTGACAAATAAAGGTTATAATTTTTTCTTCTATAGTATATTTGTCATTTTTTCCTAAACAAATCCAAGAAATATCAATTTTCCCGATCTGGATTCTTGGCCAAGATTAAAGTACAGCTCCAGTTCAGCATTAGGCATGCCATGTTATACTACCGCAAAAATAGTGGAAGCAGATTTGGAGCACATGAGTACTAGTGATCTTTAAAAAAAATCATAATTTTAAATTTCAAAATTTCTGAAAAAATCCACATATAATCAATGATGTATCCCACAAATGCGCACAATACTAATTTCAAATACTTTGTATTCTGAGCAACACAAAAATGATAGAAGTGTAGATGTGACTAGTACATTTTCAAATCTGCAAAACATATCAGATATCTTTATTTTTGTGTTGCACAAAATCAAAAGAATTTCAGGTTGAAATTTTGCATGATTGTGAGATGCATTGCTGTCAATCTCCAAAATTATTTTCAGATTTTTTGATAATTTGTAATAATAAATTTGTAATTTTAAAACTTGTAAAAGCACTGGAGCTCGGGAGCCAACGCACCTTTCGCAAAATAGCAAGCTACACGGGAAGTTTTATGACCACCTTTCATGTACGTGTCAGTTTCCGTGTCCAATTTGACTAGATGAACGAGGGTGCTCCGCCGCACCGCGTGCATGGCATTTTGGTTCCTATTATGTCAGTTTCCGTGTCCAATTTGACTAAAATAGCAACCCAAAATTTGTATTTTTACATTTTTTTTGCTATTTTTCTAAGGATCGGGACCCTTTTGGTCAGGGAATTTTAATTTTTGCCCATATTAATTTACTTTGGTCTTCTATGATTTTCCCTTCTTCATATTGTAATTTATGTTTTGCCACATGTTACTTTGGACTTCGATCTTTTTTCCCTCTAACAGCTTGGGCCCACATAAAATGACCAACTTACCCATACACATCTAATTGAGCCACTGCGACACTCATCTTCTTCGTCTACAATGACAGCAGCTGCCTCACTTTGTGCCACATGATAAAGGTCATGTAATTTGTACGCTGGGCACCGTGCTCCGAATTCCTCTAAGTTCTCATGTGTAGTTCGTCGAAGCCAAATCCCATGGCTCTGACGCCCGCATAATGGCCCACCTTCTCGTGCCCGAATCAAGAAGCGCCGCGCTGCTGCCTTTAGGCTGTATACGGCTACGGGGCATGCAAGGGTGCATGGAATCCAGCGGTACGGTCCAAGGTGGGAGGCTGCGAGAATCGGTGACAGGGGAATTGTTGGTAGTGCGACTGTCGGACGACCGCCGAAAGGTGCGAGGGGGCCTAGGTGTGGGTGGCGACGAGGGAGCCAACGGCGATGGAGTCAGGCCGATGGGGAGCTGAGGCGCTAGAGGAAGGCTGATGGCAGTAGAGGTCGTTTTTCTGGGTGTGGTTTCATGAGGGTATTCTGGTCCACTGATTTTAGCATTATCCTCAAAAAGTCTAAAGATGAAAGTTCAAAGTAAAGTGTGACAAAATTAAATTGCCTTTTTGGCCAGGCAATAATCGGGGGGCAAAAGTTCAAAATCCAAAGGTGGGAAAATCCCAATGACCAAGGTCAAGCGGTCATAGGGTGTGTTTGGTTTAAGCCTAGACTAGCCCAACCAAAATTTTGGCATGACCAAAGCAAGGGCACGACCAAAATTTTGGTACACTATTGTTGTTTGCATTATAGCCATTGTACGTTGCCAATTTTTTGGCAAAATCTTGGGCCTCCATTTGGTTTGTAGCCAAATTGATACATCTAGCAACTTGGACTGGCTTTTCCTCTACTTTATATAGTAGAGAAGGGTCCGGAGAAAAATCGTATATTACAGAATAAGGGTATCCAAGCGGGGAGCGACCGTTTACATCCGCGCGGGTCAAAAATGCGTCTCGGACGCATCCCAGCGGCCAACGCATATTGACCGGGCTATCCGTGACAATGCAAACACGGCACATATTTGCGCCTAGGATGCGTCGCGGTGGACGCTGCATGTCCCAACTGACCGCTCGCTTTTCCACCGGGCCCGCCTTTCAGCGAGTCATAGGGCTATATCAAGTGCATCGCTTCCGCGTCTGCATCATAGCCTTCACCATCAATATCGCGGCTGCCTCTTATGCACGCGCACTGGCGGGTGACGGCTGGCTGCACCGCCATCAAAGGAATCGTGTCCCGTGCGCGCCCGGCCTGGCATCACCCACACCACGGACACCTCCACTCCCACCCCTCACCGCCGCGCGCCACCGCATCACCATGGGGAAGAAGAAAACGATTTCGAGGCGCCCGGCAGTGGCACCAAGAAGGCGGAGCGGACGCACAGGGTGCGGCTGCCCGTCAACGTGGCGCGTCTCATGCACACGAATTGACGCTGTGCGCGGGCTGGCGGGACTTGCACCTGCCTGGCAGCGGCTGGTGGCTCAGCTTCCTCTGGGTGTCTGTCCCGTCCGTGCCTCCGCGCCAGAGAGGAGCGCCGAGATCCGGCGCAGGCGGCGGTACCTACCGTCGGACCTCCGCGCCGATCCCACCTAGCCATCGACTACGACGGATGCTCGAGGACTCGGCCCCACAACCGGTGCAACCGACGCCTCCACCTCTGCGGTACAACCCGTGGGCGGCTCCACCTCCACCACCGGCGTGGGCTGCTCAACCTCCACCACCGCGGCAACACCGGCGTATGTTCCACTGCTTGTCAACTGGCCGTGGCCGATACCGGATCTCGTCGTGATCGACGATGATGACGAGTAGGCGCATGCCTTATTTAGGTTTTATATTTTATTTTCCTTTCTATTACTATGTAATTTATGTTGGACGGTACTACACGGCGGCGCCGCACCAAAGGATGATCCGTGCGGCGGATTCCACCTATCTAATATACATACATGCATGCAGTGACATGCATTTACGTCATCAAGATTCCCTCCAATTTGTAAATTGAAAAATCATTATCTCTCAAACCGTTGATCCGTTCGACAATCCGCTTTCACCATAGGCTTAGTTACGATGAGATCTTCAAAACTAGATCTCATATTGGTATGTTTTGAGAACTTTTTTTTCTATCAGTAATTGCCAGATTATTATCACTAACTTACCAGATTATTCATTACTTAGTTGCAAGATTATAATAAGTTGGTTGTTCGGTTCATGTATATTATTCTACATCAATGTAAAGAATTTGTGTGGAATGATATCATCCCTTAGCTTTTAGAGACACTTGAACACCGTTCATCAGCTACGCATATCATTGCAATATTTATAGATGAGTAAAATTTTATCCAATAACTATGTACAATTATCATAGCATGTTCGTTGCTAATCTGGCAACCATATTACTATAACCTGAAATTGGTGTCACACACATAGTGTAGTTGTGCATATTAATACAATGTTTAAAAGACATGTAAAAACTTATCCGGCAGCCATGTATAATTATTGTGATAGCTGTTTGATATTAATATGGTAACTGATGCGGCGAAAAAAAATCATCAAAACATAGCAACAACAGATCTAGTTTTGAAGCCCCCGCGGTGCAAGCGGATCTTAAATTGGATAAACCAACTGGAAGAAAAATCATTTTTAATTTTCAAATTCTACTAGTACTAATGCAATAATGTTATTGTGAGCTGGCACATTAATGCATGCATGTACGTAGTCAGTCCTATTAGAGGAGAGCACCAAAAAACTGCCGCCGCACAAGATTGCATGGAGTGCGGCGCTTCTCGTTAGATTTTTCCATTTATGTTTTTATGTTACAAATGCAAAATCGAAAAAACTACGTTATGTCGCTGGAGCTACTCCGATGGAACTGAACACGCGATCGATTTTAACCATTTAAACCGATGCAAACAAAACGTGCGCGGATATTTTGGATGTCGGAAATGGGTCACCCCGTCAAAGATGCTTTAAGCTGCAAGAGGTCTGAACGGCCTAGTCTTTGTTCTTCAGCGGAGCCTGATCTGCCCAGCTGTGAATAGAGTTGCAGGCTTCCGGCCATCAAAGCAACATCTCGTTCAAAAAGAAGAAGGAGAGTAGCGGACTGGAACCTACCTTGAAGGAATCGCGGGCGTGGGCGTTGCCAGTTTGTTGGCGCAGGTTTTCGCCGCCCCCAAGTTGCCAACGATTTGGCAAGAATAGCAAAGGCACGGGCGCGGCAGACCGGGCAAGCCAAATATTTGGTGTCCATCCAAACCACAGCCAATTCTTGTTGGCTTGCCAATTTTTTGGCATGGCAGCCATTGGTTGTAAACCAAACATACCCATAAATTCACTCCCCAGGCCACACTACTAGACCCAGTCTCCTCTGTCTTGCCACGTCCCATCGCAGCATTGACAACCGCCTACCCATCCTACAGGAAGAAGAGCACCAATATCGGCTTCTGGAGTAAATCCTTTGTAGGGCAAACGATGGGGGCTGGATTGAGGATCGAGAGGGACAGCGGGCCGAGCGCCAAGAAGAGGAGAGAAGGGGAGATCTGCGGCGGCGACCGCGACGAGGAGGAGGAGGACGACGAGGGCGAGTACGAGCAGATGGTTTCCGTTGGCAGCAACTGCGGCATCATCGCTTTGGAGGCGCTGGACTGCACCGTCTGCAACCACCCCCTCCGGCCACCAATCTTGCAGGTCCTCACCCTCTTCCTTTGCCCTCCCTAGTTATTATTAGTTAACACCGTCTAGATCTTCCAATATTGCGTTGGGAACTTGGGGATGCCTGCTGCTGGGGATGGTTCTTTCTTCTTTTGTTTTCAGTAAAAAAATAGGAGAAGTTCAGATACAGCCTACAGGTTCAGATAGAGATTATAGACATGGTGCTCAGCTAAAATCAAATGAACGCACACTTTATATCACCCTACACGCACACACCTTGCCATTGCAGCTAAGTGTTGGCCCATGTCTTCACTTAAGCTTACATAAAGATTTTGTTTTCTCATAACAGTTCTGAATTAACGACGCTACAGGTTCAAATAGAGATTATAGACATGATGCACAGCTAAAATCGTATATCACCCTACGCGCACACACCTTGCCGCTATAGCTAAGTGTTGGCCCACGTCTTCACTTAAGCTTACATAGAGATTTTGTTTTGTCATAACAGTTCTGCATGAACGACAATGGAAGCTTTAACTTTCTGAAAGAGTTTAAGTTGACCTCGTATTCCCAATTTTGAGTATGCTCAAATGTTCCTAGCACAAGCTTAGCAACAAGCTGCATCTTTCTCATAGCATTTTACATTTCCTGTAATTTTTTGATATACAGTGCGCCACTGGGCATGTGATTTGTATGTCCTGCCATCGCAAGCTCCGGAACAAGGACAGGTGCTACGTGTGCTCCATTACTGGCGGCTATCAACGCTGCATCGTGCTCGAGAAAATCCTGGAGTCTGTCCAGATCCCTTGCTCCAATACCATGTACGGTTGCACCGTCAAGACACATTACCTCGAGGGAGCAGATCATGACAAGTCGTGCCCATGTGCACCGTGCTTCTGCCCTGATCCTAGTTGTCACTTTACTGGCTCAACCGCAGAGCTCCTTGACCATCTCACCCATACGGACAACTGGCCGGCAACTGAGTTCGAGTACGGACAGCGTTTTGACCTGCAGATCCAGGAAGGAATGCACGTTCTCTACACAAGGGAGGATGGCACCCTGTTGCTGGTAAAATTCACGCCGGTGCCGCCTTTCGGCAATGCTGTCTCCATCATGTGTGTTGATCCTCATGCCGTGGCGGGGGACCGCAAGTTCAGGTGCCTGGTTGGTTCCAACTGCAGCACCGATAGTTGGCATTCAGATTTCCGTACCATAAGCACCAATCTGTCCAACGACTTACCGACGGAGGATGGCAGCTACTCATTGGTTGTGCCGACTCTTTCTTGTTACAGCGGCATCAATGTCACTATCTCAAAGGTTACGGTGCTGTAGTCGGGGAGCTCTTCGCCACTCACGCTGACAGGTTGTGTGCTACTTAAGGATTGTTTCCTCAGTTCATCACTTGTTGAACGTTTTATTATTCAACCTCGAGGCTTTAGTACTTTGGTTGTGTGCATCTTCGGCCGTAGAGATTCTACTTGTGTCTTAAGTTATCTATGTGTTTGAATTGCATGCTGCAATCTGAAGTCATGGCTGATCTGCATTATACTGCCAGTAACAAACTGCAATCAAATCACGTCTCTTGGACAATTAGCAGCTACATTGTTATGTAATGCTCATTCCAGCTTGGTTGCTGCTCTAAACTCTGCATATGTAATGTATTCGTTTTGCTCGTGCTGTTAGCTAGAATGGCTGCTTTAATATAGATGCAGGCATTTCACTGTCCGTCAGTCCAATGGATGTTGTAGTATTGTGGAAGTGAATGACTCTGTCTTCCTATTGGTAAAGCTGGTTTAATTAACCGTCCAGCCGGTTGAATTTAGTATTGGAATCACTCTACCGAAATTTCAGTTGAATTTGTGCTGTTTTTTTCTTTCTTAAAATGTAGGTTGACATTTGTGCAAAATGTCGCCAAATCATATCTATTTCTATTTTCTGATTACTGAAAATACTTACCTGAAATTTTAGGAGCATTTCAATGATATGTCACTCGATCGTACAGAGTAATCACAAAATATATAATTGTTTCCTCGTTCCATCACTTGTTGAATGTTTTATTTTCCAGACATGACTGATGTGCATGCTACTGCTACATTACATCAACACACTGCCATCGAACCATTTCTCTTAGATAATTAGCAGCTACAGAGTATATTGTTATGTAAGGCTCATTCTACCTTTGCTGCTGCTCTGAACTCTACGTATGTATAATGGGTTGTTTCCCTCGTGCTGCCAGCTAGACTGTCTGTTTTAATATAGATTCTTCTAGTATTTCAGTTTCAGTGAGTCGAATGGATGAAGTAGGCTGGATCCTGTCTTGCTATTGGTAAAGCTTGAAACTGCCATTTACTGTCCTGTCCAGTCGGTTCAAGCAAAGCTGTGCATACTTTACCATCATTCGACCGAATTTCAGTGGAATGTTGTGAAACAGTAGATAGATATTTGTGCCAAGTGTTGACAAAACATTCTATTTCTATTTAGTGGTTACTGAATGTACTTACCTGGAATTTTAGGAGCACTTCAATGATATATCACTTGATCGTACAGAGTAGAGCATTATATAGAGAATCTCGGAAAGTGATGAACAAAGCTCCATAAAAATTAAAACCCAAAAAAATGTATTCCACTTTATACCTTAGTGTGCACTTGTTACATAAATTACCCAATTAAGAAAATCTTACCAATCTTTTCCCCACGTCTATACTAGTATTATATTGGAGGGTTGTTGATCATCAAATGCGTTTGATGAAGGAGATATGAAACATCTTGTCCATCTAATTACTCTAACATCTTCGCCTCAACTTTACGTTTGGATCGTAAACACTACCTACGAAATTGTAGCTCATGGGCCAGGTCATCGTATCAGAAATTGTCCTCTGCGCCAAACTTGTTCTTTCTGTCATTTATTAGGCCATGACCGCCGAAAATGTGGTGATACGGGTCATTCTTTTAAGCACTGTCTTAGCCGTAAGCGATGGGTTAAGAAAGGAACAGTTTACCTGAAAAGGAGATAATAACACAGTGCAGAGGTAGAGCTACTTGCTGACAACGCGATGACTCGTGGTCTCGTGCACAAGACTCGAGCTTGATCTTTTTCAGAGCAAGGGGGGTGATGTCGAGCTTTGCAGTACCTAATGAAGACCGGCACATCGCATCATTTCCATACACGCCATGTTGTTGGATAGAAGAGATACATGATCATATATACTTTTTTTTATTATTGCTGTCTGTTTCCAAAACCAGAAAATATGATTTAATTATATTGATAGTAATCAAGTTTTTTTCTGAATAGGAGTGCAGTCCTTGTTATCAAGTAGATTATCAGTCATTGCTAGATTTTCTACCACAGATCTACTTTTGAATCTCAAGCATCTAGCTTTGCTTGCCTGAAAGATCTCACATAATCATGTAAGCAGGATGGTTCGGATGTATAGGCTCAGATTAAGTTACATGAGCTACAATCGTTTACCTACCGTTGAATATGCAATTTGATTTGCAGATTGAAGCAGTTTAAGATCTCATGAACATAAGGAGCACACCAACATAGTAAGCTCTAGCCAGCCGTAATAACAAACAAAAATACTGCTAGGTTCCATCACAAAGAACAGATACGTTCAGATATCTAGTTCAGGTAAAATAGCATAGTTCATATATCAAGTTCAGGTAAAATCATAGTTTTAAATAGCCGGCTATAGTTTCGCTATAGACTGTCTAGTTTCTATAGCCCAGCTATAGCCCTTCGGAAAAGTGCCACTAAGTGCATTAGCCCGCTAAAGGGTGGCTATAGCCCGCTATAGCTTTTCTCACAGGCTGTGGCTGTAGCCTATAGCCCGCAATTTAAAATGTTGTCATAGTTCAGATATCAAGTTCAGGCAAAAATGACATAGTTCAAGAAATCATAAGGACACCATCACAGCCAGATTCTGGTCTCAGCGCTTCCTTTTGTTTGACATCCACTTTTCCAGTGCGTACCCGATGGCTTCTTTTACTGTTGCTAGCCGGTCCGCCTTGTAGTTCCACAGCTCAGGCACACCATACATTTCTCCACCTTGTTCTTCAGCATAAGACCTGTACGCGTTGATTTCATCCAGCGCCTTTGTTACCAAGGCGTAGATTTCTTCGCCTTGCTCTTCCTTTAGTTCCCGGAGCTTCTCATTGTCCTTGTAGACGATTTCCTACACCAAATATAACATATCATTAGACAAGATGACAGACTGCACACATGGGATGCTTAACACAGTAGTCAAAACACAACATTTTGGACCAAAAACCGTTATGGATGTTGTAATGAACTTAAGATACACATACTACATTAGTTTTTGTATCGCTGCTCTAGTAGAAACATAAATTTTTTCAATACTTTGTTTGTTAAAAGCTGGTTAACGTTTACCATCAAAATTGCAACTCAAATTCAAGGTTGATGCCTACCATTCTAGTTAGAAGGGAAATGCTTTAGAAATCATGTGTATATTAAGGTATGCAGAGAACAGAGATGGGGTTATATGCAAAATACATAAAAGGTGCAAAAAAACCTTAATGTGTTCTATAAAGATAAATGACATAAATATTATATTTTTTTGATGAATTTTTATATCAATTTTCATCCGATAGCATTTTCTAGAACTATGATTTTTTGAACTGAAATGCATTTGACAGAAAACTAGGGAATTCATGAGTATTGTATGTCAATGGAAGTTGACAACATCAAAACGGTTCTAAAAACTACACGTCCACCGTGAATTTTTTTGACTCAAGATAAAACTGCTGTTAGAAACAAATTCGTGGAAAAGCAGGAACAAATCTATCTGTACCCTGTTTATCCCATGAACCATGTCAGACCAACTTTGAATTTGAGCCTCCCACTTTGAATAAAGAATGGTAGCTGTAACTTCTGCATCCTCATTTGTCTGTTTTTTGCAAGAATTGAAAAATGATTTTTTTTCAAGCTTGCCAATTATTTTGATGCCTATATTTCCTCGGCCACTTGTAATATCCAGGAAGCCCTGCAATACATACAACAAATCAAAACAGTAATGAGTTTCAGAAGTTACACAAAGCGATAGGTCATCATCGACAACATGACATATAATGGATAAGTACTAAATTATTGGGCAACCTACTTTTATAAGCTTCTCCCGAGCAGGCCTCAACTCATTGTTGTGTTCTTTTTGCTTATCAATCAGGATCTGCTGGAGTGATTCCTTTTCTTCAATATCATCATACTTTTCTTTTAGTATCTTGCGAAGTTCATCTATCTTCTTCTTCTTCGAAACTTCCTCACCTGGCATAATCTCCGTTACTTCTAGTTGGCCCTGTAGCTGTTTCACTTCTATCTCAAGAGCCTGCTTGTCAAGCATCATCTTTCGCAACTCAAGATCCTTATCTAGAGCGAGTTTTGTCTCCCTCTGCATTTTAAACACAATAAATAAGACACTTATATAAATTAGTATCTTCCGAGTAAATAAACAATATACAGAGACTCAAACCTGCTGTTCTTCCACAAGCTTCAGCAAAATTTCAGTGGCCCTCACTTGCTCCATCGTAGCATGCTATGTTTGAAAACAGCACGTTAGTTATGTGTACACTTTACAGTACACAAGATGATAATTACCTAACAACACTATACATTTTCCCCCAAGCACAATTGCCTCCCTACAAGCTAAAATGGTAGAAAAGGATGCTGCAACAGAATAGAGTAATGAATGGTAGCTAAAAATATACTTTTCAGCCGTATTACTAAAAGCATAATGCTGTTATGGAAAAGAATCACGGAACAACAATCATCGTCTCCAGAATGAGAAAAAAGGAAACAAGGTTCCACAATTTCTGAGAGAAACTACATAATAGAAACAAGATATCACACACCTCTTCCTTCTCTCGCTCTAGGGTCATCCTGTCGAACTCAGCTATAGCAGCTAGCTCATTAAGCTGTATCTTGAGAATTTCTGGTTTAAAAAAAATGTATTAACAGATCATTAAACATCCAAGTATGCCAAGAGATAAATGCATATATGCCTATCATTAAAAAGAACATCTAAAGAGTCAAGCACCAACACGTACCTTCACTGTGAGACTGGAGAAGCTTCTGCATTTCCTCCTCCACCTCACCAACTAACTTTGTCGACTCATTGTACTTGCATTTAAGCTCTTCCACATCCCTGTCCATTGCCTTAACCTGTTTATCCAAACTTGCTTCAAGTTGGAAGGCTTTACGTGCTTCTTCATTCTTAAGATCGGCAACAGTTTTAAGATCCCCCCTTTTTCTTAGACGGGACCCAATAGGCCAATTCGATCTGTAATCATGAGATCTTGCAACCCAACCATACAACTCAGGCCCTCGGTACTTCTTCCCATACCAGTGCCTTTTGCCACATCCTTGTGCCTCAAAGTGGTTTTCGAAGTCAATTGCATTTTTGAAACCACTCCAGTCTTTTGCAAACTCAACAATGGCACTCCCGGCATGACCATTGTTATTCCACATAAGAAAAACCTTTTGTGCGCAAAACTCTGAGAACTGATCCCTCAAGCGGCTTGCACTTTCTCCGACAGGGCACCCGTTCTTCCATTTGGTAGGTACATTAACAAGAACACCCATCCATGGCCACACGAACTGATCATCTTCTCTGCATTGAAGAGGTTTATCATGCTCCATAGCCATTAGCTGCCACTGCGACACAGAGTTACTAATTTTGTTGCCTTCTTCAGAAGTAATGTCCATGTCGAAAAGATCTGACCTGGATGACACATAGATATAATAAAATAACACTTTTAGTATTCAAAACGCACCTAGGCTACAATTTCTGGAAAACGAATTAAGGGTCAACAACAGAAAATTCGTATAGAGGAACAACACACAAAGCCAACATAAGATACAGCCGTAATCAGTGCATCATGCTCGCATAAAACCATCATTGTTTAGTAGCAGGCAATGACGAACACGACATATGGGTAGAAACATACTTTATAAGTGAGAGCTTCTAGCAACTTCCTTCATCCGATTAACTTCTATATTGAAAAACAGAGGCAGACCCCAGAGTTTTATAGAAGATAGACAGAGCGGTAGAGCAGCAGGGTGAAACTCCACGTGAGCGACACTAAAACAAGCATGCCAATCATCGACCGTGGTGCGGAGGTCAGTGGGAAAACGTCCACACCAGAGGGTGGCATCATCTCGACAGAGCTTCAGGAGGAGAGGTGGCTTCCAAACCTGTCAGCAGCACAGGAGGACGAAGGCAGGGGCAGTGTCCGGGGCGAGGAGCTGGTACAGCTTTTGGACATGAGCATCGGAAGGGATATCGACCTGAACGGCAGCCCAGAAGGGGGCGACGACAGGCCAATGGAGGAGCATGTGGGTCGCCGTCTCAAGTTCTTCGTCTCACATGGGGCAGCCAGCCTCCTCCACAAAGATGATGGTTTTTCGGAGTAGCACATCCCTCGTATGGATCCTGGACTGAACCAAAAGCCAAGCGAAGAACTTCACGCGCGAGGGGGCACAGCTGCTCCATTGTGGTATTCGCTTTTTGGTAATTATATCTATCTTCTCTTAATTCCCTGTATGATATCTCTCACAATTTTGTAAGACAATCATGTAGAGCATCCTGATCTACCTTTGGCCTAGAAAACCCCTTTCACAAGGATACATAGTTAGATACAAGATCTCTTTCAGAGATTCTCAGTCAAAACAAGCACGGGCAGTAACAGATGAGAAAGTAAAATCGATTGCCTCAAATGATGTAAACGGATCGGAGAACCTCTACGCATGGTCACACCTGATTCTCCGCCATACCCACAATCACGGGGCAAGAAAAACCCTATGCTTGCAACTAAAGAAGCAGTAGCCTCTGTTTTACAAAGGAAATGAACTACGGAGTAACAAAAATACATCGGATGATTGGGTTTGCACTGATTCAAAAACCCCACATCTGGTAACTAATCGAACTAGAAAGGCACGGTGAGCGATGCACTTGCCTGTTCCTGCCGCCGCACTCTAGGATGTTGAGCGGCTGAGCGAGCCGAGTCGCCGCCGCCGCCCTAACCCCAAACTGACGCGTAGCCGCCGCTGCCCTAACCCCAAACTGACGCCTCTTAGCCGCGCCTCCCGCAACAGACTGTGCTCCTGTTTTCACATAGGAGTATAGGACTGGACGCTCTTCTTTTGTCCGGTCAAATCCTTCTGGCACGGTCTCCTATAACCAATTTTTCGATGGTGACCACACACGCCATCATTTTTTCTTTTCGTGGCCAAAACTATGTTTTTTTGCTTGGATGAACGCCAATTATTTGGTGTGTCAACTGCCAATCGGGGATTTGCCCTCCCCCCCCCCCCCCCCCCGTCCGTCCGTTCGGCGTTCGGTAAAGCGGTTTTGCAGGCTGATTAGGGCACGTACAATGATGATATCGTACGATAAATGCTGATGTGGAGGAAAGAGAAAGTTAAACAAAGACTTTGTCTTCTTTTAGCTCACCACATATTTTGGATATCTAGTTAATAAAAATAAAACTAAAAAATAACCTATTGTACATCATGTTTTATTGTCATATCTAGATTACATGGCACAGTTAAGATAAGACGGTTTTATCAACCATTGCACATGCCCTTAGGGGGGCAGCAAACACATTTTTATGTGGGGCTATTTATCCCAGCCCCCCTCCCCACACACACAAAAAAAAAACGAAGTTGAAATATTTTAAATTCGGGCAAAATTTTAGGAAAATGGGCCAATATGGGCGCTATTGATCATACATAGGGGACTTTATACATACTAAAAAGGGAAAAAAACTAGAGATGACATACAAACAGCGGTGGCGGCTATGCATGCCGCTGATGCGGCGGTAGAAGACATTATAGTCTTCGTCGTTGTTGTTGTCGCCGCTGCCGTTCGTCAGCTGGCGGCCGGGATCGCCGAGGTGAGATACCTGGGCGTAGTCGTCGACGTTGACGATGAGCCGAGCAGACGCGCCTGCTTGACCCGACGCCGGTGCTCCTCCGCCTCCGCTTCCCGCTGGGACCAGTTGAGCGTGAACTTGGTCGCTGATCACGATCCCACCGCTACGACCATCGACGGCTGAGGCGGCGGCCAGGCAACCAAGCGGGTTAGATTTGGCTCCCGAAACCCTCCATCCTCTGAGTTGCTCTTGAAAAAGCCGCCGAATCAAATGTTCATCCATCCTCTGAGTTGCTTCAAGTACCGTGTTCAAAGATTCATCGAGAGCCAGGCAACCAAGCGGGTTAGATATTGCTCCTGAAACGCTAGCGTTTTGAAAATATCGCAGATGATAGAGGTTCATTTCGGGCACATGCCTCTCGGTCAGCTCCATGAACGACATTGGTTGCCCTTTCTTACATGAAGAGTACGTGGTTTATTTGGGACAAGGTGTTTCTTTTTTGCACCTCGAAGCATATGTTTTCTAAACGCAGTTTCATTTTTTTTAAATTAAACAAAAAATTGACGCGTACATGTCAACATTCTATGTGCTCATAAACTCGTTTCACAGTAAACTAACATTATTTATGTCGTGTGCAAAAAAGGGAAAAAGTGGTACTTAAAAAAAAGCCAATTTTCACAATACATTTTCTTATCTTTTTTTACACACAAAGACTATACCTACCACTACTTTCGGCGCCCTTCCTTTGATATTCCGGCCAGCATCAGGGCGCGGAGGAGAGAACTAGGCGAGAGTTGTTTCGGGAGGGTGTCCTTGTTTCTCGGCTCGCAACAACGCCCCAGATACTCTGCCTCGTCGCATGAAGGTGGCTGATCTGCCCCGTCCGCTTTCCGCAACCTGGAAGGCCGCAGCCGGAGTCCAGATGCTCCGCCCTGTGAACGAACTCTCAAAGGAGCCGCCAGGTCCGGCCGCACTGCCGCGACGCGAAGGCCATCGTGGTTTGTCTGGCCACTGCTCCCGTTGTTTGATTTTGTCCTGTAACACTAATCCAATGTTCTTATCTGGACTTTCTTAGCTGCCTAGCTAATACTGATTTGAGCTAGCTCAATTTCTACTTCTCAATCGAATGATCGAGTCACACTATCAGCCTTGAACTTCGCTTTTTAGCTGATTCTTTAGGGTGAAAGTTCAAGACTGATAGTGTGACTAGTTACAATGGGAAGTATCATACACTAGTATCATGCACATGATACTAGTTTATGATAATAACCCCACAATGCATAGTATCATAAGATAGTATCATAGTATCATCATATTTAATGTTTTGTAGAATCTCAATGTAAATGTGTGTACATGATGTATTTGCCATTAAGTTTTCTAGTTTTACGTGCTATGATACCGTATTATATTATGATACCACTCTCATCTCTCACCTCATTAATTGGTGTGCCACATCAGATTTTTGCCAACATGGCATGCATGATACTACTTATGATACTCCCATTGTGGCTAGTCTTATCAGTCAACCCTGCTTTATGAATGTCTCAAGTATTTACTTCCTTCTTCTCAGTTTAAGAGGCACGCACGTAGTTTAAGACGAAGTTTAACCATTAATTTGGTCAATAAAATATAAATTATTTGTCTACAAAATCTATACCATTCGTTTTGCATTAAAAAAAAGTTTATAATGATATAATTTTTTTTCAACATATATTTTATATTTAATTGATTAAAAATAATGATCAAAGTAATTTTTTGGGGTTGCGTGTGCGCCTGTTAAACAAGACGGATGTAGTAGTAGCAAGGGAAGTACGCGAAGAAAAGAGTCCAGTGTAGATGCGTGAGAGCAAAAACGTAACTAAAATACAATATGAGAGGTGTAAAAAGAAAAGAAAAGTCTACTATATATGAAAAACATTTCCATCGAGAAGTACAACCGTGCGGTACGGTCAGTACACTTACGTTGTAGAAAAAAATGATAAAACAATATACGGGCCGGCCTTCCTATTCATGGCGCTTGCGTGTTTGAGCTCGGGGCATCTTGGTGTGCATAACCTGTAATTACTTAGGGCGCGGTGGCAGCCGGAGCCGATGCCTTAACGGAGGATCCGGCGGCGGCCTCGGTGTCGGCGGACATCATTTTGACGCCGCCCTTGCCCTTTCCCTTGGGACGGCCCTGGGCGAGGATCTCCTTGCAGACGAGCGGCGCGCTGATCTCCATGATGGAGATGGAGAATGGTCGCGCGGCGACGACCTTGATGAGCTTGGCCTCGGAGTCGGCGCCGGGGGAGCGGAGGTACATCTGGCCGTCCTTCTCCATGGAGTAGTTGATGGTGCCGAGGTTCTTGTCGGTGACGGAGAGCAGCGACTGGAGCTTGGCGACGTTGGTCTTCATCTCGGCGAGCTGGATGGGGTCGAAGTACTTGGTGAGCACGTGGTGCAGGAGGACCGTCCGCAGCTTGTCGGCCGGGATGGAGAGGAGTGGCTTCACGGCCCTCTCTGGCACCACCAGCACCGACGCCGTCTTCATCCGGCTCACGTCCTGAGCGACCTTTGTTTCCCTCAGGAGCCTCAGGAAGGTCGCGTACTGCGGCTTCCCGGCGAGCATTTGCACGACGTCGATGGCCGCTAGAGACGCCGGAGTGGCGGCGGCGAGAAGGAGGAGCGGGAGAATGATCCTTAAAGCCATCGCTGCTAATGGAAGACGTAAGAGAGCGAGTGAGTGGGGCGATTTCTGTGTCGATGGTCGAGATGCATGGCTGGTTATATAGGTTGGGCGCGCTGCTAATTTTGGAGAAGAGATTGTACTAATTTTGGAGAAGCCATTGCCTCCCCCTAACATTCTCCTCAGAACGAGCGGCATGCATTTCTTTTCCCTGTATCTTGGAGAATCGGGCGGCATGCATCACTTATATTCTTGATCTAATTGATGGTCGCAGTTGTCCATCGTATACTTTTGTTGGCCTGATATTAATTGTTTGTGGTCTGCATTATTACTTTTTTGACCCAAAGTTCCAAACCAACATAATATTAAGAACTAGTTGAGACATTTAGACTAGTCACAATGGGAAGTATCATACATACACTAGTATCATGCACATGATACTAATTTATGATACTACCCTCACAATGCATAGTATCATAAGATATAGTATCATAGTATCATCATATTTAATGTTTTGTAGAATCTCGATGCAAATTGGTGTACATGATGTGTTTGCTATTGAGTTTCTAGTTTTACGTGTTATGATACGGTATCATATTATGATACCACTCTCATCTCTCACCTCATTAATTGGTGTGCCACATCAGATTTTTGCCAACATGGCATGCATGATAATACTTATGATACTCCCACTGTGGCTAGTCTTAGAACGCAAATAGCCTAAAAAGAAACAACAAAGATATAAAAATGAAAAGACCCACCACAATGACTGATCACTCGCAATAACTAAACTCAAACCACCACCAAAATACAAGAAGAAGACGTTTTTAAAAAAGACGCCTCTAAAAAGGGAACTGTGCACCAGCCACCAGTGTGCGGTCGTAGCTCAATGAAATATAGTAGGTTTTGTACCATGGAGCAAACAATGCCTTCCACAATGAAGCCCATTGCCAGGTACAACCAATAAAAACAAGACTGAAGGTTTTCACCGTAAACATAAAGACCCGATACTCGTAGAGCACCACCAAAACCAAAATCTTCAAGTGCTGCCACTCTGACTTATCGAGGTCGCTGCCGCAAAGCATCAACCTCTAGGGTAACATGAACATGTGCGATCCGGATAGGAACAACATCCTGTAGCCGTGCCGACACAATAGCCTGTGAAGCAACATATCTTCCTCGTTTTTCAGGACTCCGCCTCCGCCAATACCTTCACATCTTCTAATCATAGGCGCCTCTTGCCAGCATAATGAAAATCCCAAACATCAAAATATCCCATGGTATTAATGATAGGCAGAGCTTGGCACGAGCGGGTCCCATCCACTAGTGGTCTAGGAGCAACCATAGCCAAAATTTCCCTTGAAATTCAATAGGTTGAAAGTTGTGGGCATGCACGCCCGCGTACTATCCACTAGAGGTTTAGGAGCAACCATAGAAAATCCGTGGAAACTGCCGGCACAGTAATCTGGAACTCGTTGGCGGTCAGATCTTGATTGATAGACAACACGCAGATCAGAATGATTGATCATATCAACAACACTTGGATCGCCACCTAACTGCTTTATTCAAGCCTCAGGGGTGGCGAGAATCATGCACAAAGCAAACAGACGTGTAGGGATTCGTAGCATAAAAAACAAAAAAATTCCTACTGCAAGAACGAATATCTGGCCAAGATCTAATCTAGTAGATGGTAGCAACGAAGTGAAGATCAACATACCCTCGAAGATCGCTAAGCGTTAACGAGATAAATCTCGTGGTGGATGTAGTCGATCACTTGCCGCTTTCAAAAGCGCGTAGAAGATCTTGACGGTGCCACAATCGGGCATCACCTTTGCACTCGGTCACACGTACGATGTTGATGACGACGTCCTTCTCCCCGTTCCAGTAGGCAGCGGATGTAGTAGATCCTCCTCGGAATCCCACCATCACGATGACGTGATGATGGTGGTGGCGGAGATCTCCGGCAGGGCTTCGCCGTAAGCGCTGCGGGAGAAAGAGGGAGGAGGGAGTAGCTAGAGTTTGGGAGAGAGGGGGCACTTGGGGCGCCGGCCTGAGAGCCCCTTGGTGGTGCGGCTGGCTTGATGTGTTCAGCCCCCTCCCTCTCCTCCTCTATATATAGGTGGAAAACCTAGGGTTCCCCGAAAAACCACTTTGGAGTCCAACTCCCAAACTTACCAAAATTGAAAACCTAGAGGGAAAAGAATTTCTCCCTTTCCTTCTCTTGTTGGCCGGCCACCATGGTGGAGTCCACCATGGACTCCACCTTCCCACTTCGTGGGTTGGCTAAGGCTGGTGGTCCAAAAACCACTTTGGAGTCCACCATACTGAATTGTTCCAGATGATTCTAGAACCTTCCGGAACCTTCCATAAATTCATCGAACCAATTTCCAAACTTGGAATGTGACTTCCAATATATGAATCTTATTCTCCGGACCATTTTGGAACTCCTCGTGATGTCCTGGATCCCATCCGGGACTCCGAACAATATTCAAAGTCCATTCCATATTCCATATCTACTTAAAACGACATCGAACCTTAAGTGTGTCACCCTACGGTTCGTGAACTATGTAGACATGATCGAGACACTTCTCCAATCAATAACCAATAGCGGGACCTGGAGATCCATTATGGCTCCCACATATTCAACGATGACTTCGTGATCGAAAGAACCATTTACATACGATACCGATTCCCTTTGTCGCGCGATATTTTACTTATCCGGAGTTTGATCATTGGTATCTCTATACCTAGTTTAACCTCGTTACCGATAAGTACTCTTTACTCGTACCGTGATATGACATCCCTTGTGAGCTAGTCACGTGCTTGCATGGTAGTTGGATGACATTTCACCGAGAGGCCCCAGAATTTATCTATCCATCATTTGGATGGACAAATCCCAGTATTGATCCACGCGCTTCAACCTATACTTTCCGAACACTTAATGCCACCTTTATAACTACCCATTTACGAAGTAGTGTTTGGTGTCATCAAAGCATCCATCCGGTGTAGGTGATTAACATGATCTGATGGTCGAAGGATTAGGTTACTATGTATCTTAAAGCTTAAAGCACAACGAACTTAATGATTTGATCATATGCAACGCTTACTATGGGTGTATGTCCATCACATCATTCACCTAATGATATGATCTTGTTATTAATAACATCCAATGTTCATGATCAGGAAACCATGATTATCTATTAATCAACAAGCTAGTTTAACAAGAGTCTTACTAGGGACTCTTTTATGTTTACAAAACACACGAGTATTAATGTTTCCGGTTAATACATGTCAACACCCGGAATTTTAAGTCCAGATGCCTATTATGCCATTCCTCGCAATCCCAGGAATATTGTTTTTGCGAGACATAATAGATTGATATCACAACACATCATTCATTACAACACATAATCGTCTTACAAATAAAGGATCACATGATCCAGTCTTATTACAATAATAGAAGTTCTATTTATTCATTACATAACACATAGCGGAAGCGAAATAGCGTAGTAGTAGTCCATCTATTCCACAGAAACCGTTGACGTCGGGAGTGATCCTAGTTGTCGTAGACGTCCCGCTGTCCTTCTTCCGGGTTCTGGTACTCCTCTTCATAGTCTGGCCATTTGAATAGCCAGGTACAAAGCCATGAGTACTTTAAAGTACTCGCAAACTAATACTAAGGTAAACACTATCAACTATAGTAAGGGGGTTCTAAGCTCTAGTTTCATTTGCATAAAGCCAGTTTTATTTCATAAGCACTTTTAATAATCAAAAGCCCTTTTCAAATAACTAACTCAAGTGGGAACATTAGTGTCATTCCCACAACTCAGTTGTGATTCCAAGTCAAAGTCACCTTTCAATTCAAGTCACAATTCACCATTCATATTTTTAGAAAATTTCGATGACGGAACAGTATGGCCTTTCCAATCTGTCCATAACCGCGGACGCGGCTATTCGAATAGGTTTAACTCTGCAGAGGGTGTACACTTGTGCCACAACAATTGCAATAGTTCGTCAGGGGTAACTGGCCCTGATTTATCGTACGCAGTACGCGAACTACCAATCCTAACCTTTCATTTACATACCCTAGTATAGGCACCTCTCCCCATGAGCTTGGCCTCCCAGTGAAGACAGACAATCAGCCTGGGAACTGCACAGGGCTTGGGCCGGACATTCACCTCATTTCACGTCATTTCACATCATTCCTTTTGTTGTAGAGGCAGCCTCCGGACATAACCCCGATGACGCTTGTTTCAGAGGGAACCCATACTAAGACACATAAATTTCCAGCTAAGCCTTACCCAGATTCAGGTATTGTGGGGGTACTTGTAAAATTGGAATGGTATCGCACCCGAACCCAACCATCAGTGTTTTAGTAAAATTCACCAAGTCATTCACCAGTCATATTCACCTTCAAAATCTTTCAATAGAATGACTCATCATTCCAAGGTTTTCAAAGTCATTTCAATTCACAAGTTCCCAACTAGAATAGTCACTTTTAATATTGAGCACTAGCAACTAGTTATGAGGGGTGCTAAGTATCTTGGAGCTTTCTAGGCTAAGTGTGATGCTCTTGTACTAATCCAACACTAACCAAGTGAATCATGAATCAAAAAGTACTTTAATAAAACAAAAGTAAATAAAGCTTGTAAAGTAAAGCTGGGAAATAGGATCATAAGCATAAAGTAAATGGGGTAATGCCTTGCTCATGGTGAGCTTTGCACTTTGCAAGAGTATTGTCTTGCCTTGGTTGAGGTGGTGGTCAAAGTTCTCTTCTCCTTCCTCTTGGTAGAAGACCTCCTCCTCCTCGATAGTCTCCGGTACTAGCGTCTAAAATACGAATACGGGGTACACAATCATCATACCAAACTTATTTACTAAACTAAGCACAAACATGATTCACACAACTTAAACTAGCATCACACATTACTATTAAGTTGGTGGGTGTGTTTTTCTTATTTAAGGAAAATAATTTCCTCTCATACTAACTTAGGTGTTACTTTTAATTACTTAGAGAAATAATTTCCTCTCATTATCTTATTAAGATTTAATTTCTCTTATGAATAATATATGACCTAGGTTGACCAAAGTCAACCTCTTCATACTTATCATTTAAGAAAATGATTTAAATGAGATTCCTCATCTCATGTGATTTAAATAACCAGTGCAAAATTAAATACTATCTTGATTTAAATTCTACAAGTGAGCAAGTATGAGCCTAGGTAAATAAGGGTCAACCCATTACTTCATATTACTTGAGAAATGATTTAAATGAGGTGTTACACCTCATGCATTTTAATACTAGCATGGAAAAGATTTAATGTCTCTAAGTAACCAAGCATGAGACTTATTAGACCAAGGTCAGTACCTCTATTTGAATTACTTAGGATCATAATTTAAATGAGAGAGAAACTCCCATACTATGTAAATAAATTTAGGTGTATGTGTTAAATGGACTAGAAATGGCTCCATAGTCATTATTTGGATCTAGTCCATTATCATGCAAAATAACTATGCTATATTTTTGCATAAACAATTAGATTAAGTCAAATGTGATTTATTAGAGTTGGAATCATCTCAAAATCATTTATAGATAATTTTTAATATTTAATTGAAGTTAGAAAAGGCCCTGCCTTGTTATTTTTATCATTTGAATTTAATTACGAATTTGGACAAGAGGCCAGTGGCATTGTGTAGATAATTTCATTAGCTTTCTGAATATATAAAATTTGTTCAATTTGGTGAAGTAGATTTCAAACTATTCAAATTTTAATTCAGCATCAGCAGGGAATTTGAATTAACAGAAATTCGATTTTTGAATTTAGTGGGCTTGGCGGGAACGCGAATTGGGCGAAACGGGCGAAAGGACTTGGGCCGGCCCAGCAGTGTGACTAGCACACGCGGGCCGCCTGACGATGCGGGCTCCACCCGTCAGTGACCCTTAAAGGGCGAAACGGTATGGCGAAATCTGGGGCGTAGGATTAGAGGTGGGATCTACGGCTCACAGTGGTCGTCTTCTCCGGCGAGAAGGCGAGGTTCTGGCGGCGAGCCTAGGGGGTCGGCGTAGTGCTGAAGCTCCGGCGATCAACGGCGTCGATGCACAGCGGGGTTGTCGAGGACGGGGAGTGTACTGGTGGTCGCGGCGTCGCTTGGGGAGGCGTCAATCGTTGTCTTCTTCCTCAGTACCGCCGCGGAATCCAGCGAGCAATTGACGGGCTATGGTGCAAATTGGAGAGGGGGAGTGAGTCGAGGAGATTCAGGAGAAGGAGGGGAGCGACTTTGCTGTGGAGAAGGGGGCGGGGAAATGGCTCTATTTATAGGAACGCAGGGTGACCGCGGGGTGCTGTGGGGGTCATCGACGGCGAGGCCGTTCCAGGGAGCGAAGGGGCAAGCTATGATGCGCGGCGTGTAGGCGACGGCTAGGCGAAGCTAGCGCGCGTGATGGTTTAGCTAGGGGAGGACAGGAGCGTGCTGGCGACGATCAAGTGCTCGCAGTACCGTGGCGGCAGAGTTGCGATCATGGCGACGGCGACGTAGCTTCCGCGGGCTAGCGAGGTTGTCTAGCGGGTAGCGGGCGCAGAGGGCCGGGCGCGTGCGAGAGGAGAGAGCTAGGGAAGGACGGGGCTAAACGGGCGACGAGGTGTACTGGCGGGTCCAGGGCGATGTCTAGGCGCGCTCACCGCGTGCGCTGGCACGCCGTGGCGAGGTACTGGGCGCGCGCGTTCTGGCCACTAGCGTGCGAGAGTGAGCTCGGGCCGGGTACTGGCAGGGTCCTGGTGCTCCAGGGAGGCTCGTAGACATGGTGTAGGGAGGAGGAAGGCTCAGCTCGATCGAGTGCATGTGTGGCCGGCATGGTGCACTGGTATGGTGCTTTGGCAGCCATCTCTCCACTTTAATCGCCCAAAGCAGGTACTAGGCTTGATGCGGGGGTTGCGAGAGGGTGGTGATCATCACGAGTTGAAAGGGGTTTAGGCCAAAATCCTCCGGATAATAGCAGGTAACATGAACCAAAGATGCTTGCTCGCCGGTGTTTGATTAAATGGCCGCAAGAACATTTTTTTCGAATTTTGGAATTATTTTTGGTGAGTCTTAATCATATAATTAATGTAAAAGATTGGTGGTGGTGGTGTTCATTTTGGAGTTGTTTTGCAAAGTTTCAAATTTGGCATGATCTTCTCATAATTTCAAAGTCTCCACTTGTCACCTCTCTACTGGTCAACCTGGACAACATCAGCACTAATGGTCAACATGAGAGTTGTTCACTTTCATAAGGTCTTGGATGACATGGCAATAGTTGACCAAGTTTGGTTGCAGAAAAGTCAAAGCCAGAGGGGTAAAGAGGGGATCATGTTAAAAATCACCCAAATGACCATCATCACATGTGAGATGGTTTTGAGATTTCCTTTGATTTGATTCTTGTTTCTTTGATGCAATTGTGTTTGTTTATCATATATAAGTATTCTACAAGCAATAGATCAAGCAATGGTGGCCTTGGTTGAAGATTTGCAATTTTGGCTAAGTGTATGTGAGTGAATTTTGGGGATTTTCTCCCTATTTGATTTCTCCCCATTTGAGTTGACTTTTGTTGACTCTAATGTGGTTCTTATTAGTTTAGAAACATTTTCCAACCATTGAAACCAGTTCAAATGGTCTTGTTCAAAGATTTGCAAAAATGGCCATAACACATAAGAGGTGATGTGTCAATTTTCATTATTCTTGTTAATTGTTCATCTTGCTTTACTTGGACATGGGTTGGGGTCAATTTAGCATTGGATTAGGTTTAGAGAAGGTTTCCCAACATTTGGTCAAGGTTTAAAGTCATAGGTCAAAAATTGGGTATTATGGCTATGTGTCACATATGCCTCTATGCATATGTTGCATTTGAATTTTAATTTGACTTGGCTTGACCCAAATGGTGTTGTTGAGTGTTGAAATGGTATATAGGAGTGATCCCTCCATTCATAACATGTACTAGGGTCAATCTTCTCAAACTCACAAATTTGCATCTTACCCTCATATGCCTCTATGGCATTTTTAGTTTCTTTTTATTTCTTTTGGAAACAACTTGGATTAGGTTTGGTAAGTGCTAGGTAGGGTGTATGAAGGTTTTCCAAACCTCTAAGCAAGTATAAAAGCTTAGGGTAAAGATTTATAGAAATAGCCATAGGCACATATGCCTTTTTCTTATTTCATTTCCTTTTATTTTATTTTAACTTGGGTGATGAAAAGAGGGGTGAGGTTTAGGGTTTTAGATCACTTCAAATACTAATAACAAGCAATCATGGCAGTAGCACAAGAATTAAGCAAGATCACTATGTATCCCACTCTATTTAATAAAAGTTTTTGTTGGTTCCAAAATTTGGAACTAGGGAAATTCATTTGTTTTATTTTGAAATTTTTGGGATGTTACAAACCCTTCCCCCTTAAACAAATCTCGTCCCGAGATTTTAAGAAAAGTTAGGTTCCTAAAAGAGATTGAGCATTTTATTAACAGGAGACATACTTGGCATGGTCTGGGGTGCTTCCTGAGCTTCAGTGGCAGTCATGTGGTAGAAACGGCCGTTGTTGTTGTTCTGGTTCCTTCTACCGGCGAAGCGCGCTGTTGCTCGGGCAGGTGCAACGGTGTTGGCGGCAATCTTGGCAAGCTTCTTGGGGCACTCATTGGAGTAGTGGCCCACAACTCCACATTCATAGCAGTTTACAGTTGACTTGTCCTTCGGGGTGACGGGGATGGCATTGCTTCCAGTCCTTGGGCCAGTGTTGGTGTTGTTGTGGTTCCCATTGTTGCTGTTGCTGTTGGGGTTGTTGTTGTTGGGGTGGCTGTTGTTGTTGTTACCTCCGGGCTTCGGGGGTCCTCCGTTGTTGTTGTTGTTGTTTGGGCGGTAAGTCTGAGCAGGTGGTCTATTGTTCCTTGGGGTAAATCCTCCAGAGGAGTTGTTGCGGTACTTCTGGGTATGGTGGGGTCCACTCTGGTTCATCATCCTGCGCTTGCGGTTCTCATTGGCCTGATGCAGCTTTCCTTCCATCTGTATGGCTGAGTCTACGAGGGCTTCCAAGTCGGCGAACCGAATGTTCACTAACACGATCTGCATCTCGTCGTGTAGTCCGTTCAGGAATCTTTCCTTTCTCTTTTCATTGGTGTCGGTCTCATCCGGGGCGTACCTTGACAGAGTGAGAAACCTGTCACGGTATTCCACCACGGACATTCTTCCATGTTTGAGTTCGCGGAACTCGTCTCTCATCTTCTTGATCAGTCCTTGGGGCACATGGTACTTGCTAAACTTCAGCTTGAAGTCTTCCCAGGTCATCATCTGTCCTGCATTCATGGCACGGGTGCTGGTCCACCAGGCTCTGGCAGGTCCTGACAGGTAGTGGGTGGCGAACAGTACTTTTTCTGCGGCTTCTACTCCCGCAACTTCAAGGTTGTTCTCCATGGTCTGGAGCCAGTCATCAGCATCTAGGGGCTCTTCAGTCTTATTGAACATCGGTGGGTTGGTGTGCTGAAAGTTCTTCAGCTTTGATCCAGGGTGATCATTGTTTCCGTGGCCTTGATTGTTCTAAGCTATCTGTTGCAGTGCAGCAAGGTTTGCTTGGCGTTCAGCTCTTTCGGCTTCTCGGTCTGTCATCATCGTCTGCAGCAGTTGCATCATGGCATCCTGGGTGGCGTTGCGGGTTGGTGGGGCCATCTGAACATTGAGGTAGATGATAAGATAAGAGGGAAATTTCTAGGGTTTGTTTTGTTAGAATTTTAAAAAATTCATAAATTGAAAACTTGAGTAGTGTTGTGGGGGTAAAAACCAACAACACTTTTTCATTCATACCAAACATCACATATTACAAAGCTAACACACCGTTGGTTTGAAGAACCATTCATTCGCTCTACGATACAGGGGGGTCCTGATACAACTCACACCTACTTAAGTGCTGGGGTGATACTACTCTTCAGAGGGGGATTCTTCGTCTTCACGGGTAATGTGCTTGGCGAGAGGCGAGGGCGTTGTCCAAATCCCTGCGGGTTTTGTACCTCCTGAAGTCCTGGTGTGCTACATAGGGGTTCATCTCCGTGTGCGGGGACACGGTCATCGGTCTTCCCATGGAATCATGTCTTGGGTAGTAGATGAAGCGAGTGTTCTTGATCTTGTTCTCATTTTGTCCGCACAGACGGAAAATTGCTTCTTGCATAGCTCTGACTAGTCCTTCCTTCCAAGTGTTTCCCGTTACGGAAAACCAGATGGTTTCCCATACCGGGGCTCCAAGCTTTCTTCGTAGATCAGTAGAAACTTCCCACCGAGGTGGTTCTCCGGAGTGGTTGTTGAGGGGTATTCCGAAGAACTCGGGATACGGGTGTCCCAGATAGTCTACTAGTTGCTTCAAATCCTTTTCGAACCTTAGGTCGCCTCCGGGACCAAGCTGATAAAATTCCCATTGGTACTTCATCTGTGAGCAATGAGGATGATTAAGTTAGAGAAGTGATCGAGTGTGCAAACTTTTATGTAGAATTGCAAATAAAATTGAGCATGGATTTTCTTTCTTTGCAAAAGATCTCAAGGGTAAGAGTGAGAATAAGTTTTTATAAGTATTCACTTCATTGGTTTTTTTGAAACTAAGTTTTTCAGACGTCCATTCTAACTGGGGTCTCCTAAGGTCAACAATGGCTCTGATACCAACTTGTCAACACCCGGAATTTTAAGTCCAGATGCATATTATGCCATTCCTCGCAATCCCAGGAATATTGTTTTTGCGAGACATAATAGATTGATATCACAACACATCATTCATTACAACACATAATCGTCTTACAAATAAAGGATCACATGATCCAGTCTTATTACAATAATAGAAGTTCTATTTATTCATTACATAACACATAGCGGAAGCGAAATAGCGTAGTAGTAGTCCATCTATTCCACAGGAAACTGTTGACGTCAGGAGTGATCCTAGTTGTCGTAGACGTCCTGCTGTCCTTCTTCCGGGTTCACGGTACTCCTCTTCATAGTCTGGCCATTTGAATAGCCAGGGACAAAGCCATGAGTACTTTAAAGTACTCGCAAACTAATACTAAGGTAAACACTATCAACTATAGTAAGGGGGTTCTAAGCTCTAGTTTCATTTGCATAAAGCCAGTTTTATTTCATAAGCACTTTTAATAATCAAAAGCCCTTTTCAAATAACTAACTCAAGTGGGAACATTAGTGTCATTCCCACAACTCAGTTGTGATTCCAAGTCAAAGTCACCTTTCAATTCAAGTCACAATTCACCATTCATATTTTTAGAAAATTTCTGATGACGGAACAAGTATGGCCTTTCCAATCTGTCCATAACCGCGGACGCGGCTATTCGAATAGGTTTAACTCTGCAGAGGGTGTACACTTGTGCCACAACAATTGCAATAGTTCGTCAGGGGTAACTGGCCCTGATTTATCGTACGTAGTACGCGAACTACCAATCCTAACCTTTCATTTACATACCCTAGTATAGGCACCTCTCCCCATGAGCTTGGCCTCCCAGTGAAGACAGACAGTCAGCCTCGGGAACCGCACGAGGCTTGGGCCGGACATTCACCTCATTTCACGTCATTTCACATCATTCCTTTTGTTGTAGAGGCAGCCTCCAGCATAACCCCGATGACGCTTGTTTCAGAGGGAACCCATACTAAGACACATAAATTTCCAGCTAAGCCTTATCCAGATTCAGGTATTGTGGGGGTACTTGTAAAATTGGAATGGTATCGCACCCGAACCCAACCATCAGTGTTTTAGTAAAATTCACCAAGTCATTCACCAGTCATATTCACCTTCAAAATCTTTCAATAGAATGACTCATCATTCCAAGGTTTTCAAAGTCATTTCAATTCACAAGTTCCCAACTAGAATAGTCACTTTTAATATTGAGCACTAGCAACTAGTTATGAGGGGTGCTAAGTATCTTGGAGCTTTCTAGGCTAAGTGTGATGCTCTTGTACTAATCCAACACTAACCAAGTGAATCATGAATCAAAAATTACTTTAATAAAACAAAAGTAAATAAAGCTTGTAAAGTAAAACTGGGAAATAGGATCATAAGCATAAAGTAAATGGGGTAATGCCTTGCTCATGGTGAGCTTTGCACTTTGCAAGAGTATTGTCTTGCCTTGGTTGAGGTGGTGGTCAAAGTTCTCTTCTCCTTCCTCTTGGTAGAAGACCTCCTCCTCCTGATAGTCTCCGGTACTAGCGTCTAAAATACGAATACGGGGTACACAATCATCATACCAAACTTATTTACTAAACTAAGCACAAACATGATTCACACAACTTAAACTAGCATCACACATTACTATTAAGTTGGTGGGTGTGTTTTTCTTATTTAAGGAAAATAATTTCCTCTCATACTAACTTAGGTGTTACTTTTAATTACTTAGAGAAATAATTTCCTCTCATTATCTTATTAAGATTTAATTTCTCTTATGAATAATATATGACCTAGGTTGACCAAAGTCAACCTCTTCATACTTATAATTTAAGAAAATGATTTAAATGAGATTCCTCATCTCATGTGATTTAAATAACCAGATGCAAAATTAAATACTATCTTGATTTAAATTCTACAAGTGAGCAAG
The DNA here is from genome assembly GCF_022539505.1 of Lolium rigidum. Classification (NCBI taxonomy): domain Eukaryota; kingdom Viridiplantae; phylum Streptophyta; class Magnoliopsida; order Poales; family Poaceae; genus Lolium; species Lolium rigidum. The sequence goes on from NC_061513.1 coordinate 301,433,512, forward strand.
TATGAGCCTAGGTAAATAAGGGTCAACCCATTACTTCATATTACTTGAGAAATGATTTAAATGAGGTGTTACACCTCATGCATTTTAATACTAGCATGGAAAAGATTTAATGTCTCTAAGTAACCAAGCATGAGACTTATTAGACCAAGGTCAGTACCTCTATTTGAATTACTTAGGATCATAATTTAAATGAGAGAGAAACTCCCATACTATGTAAATAAATTTAGGTGTATGTGTTAAATGGACTAGAAATGGCTCCATAGTCATTATTTGGATCTAGTCCATTATCATGCAAAATAACTATGCTATATTTTTGCATAAACAATTAGATTAAGTCAAATGTGATTTATTAGAGTTGGAATCATCTCAAAATCATTTATATATAATTTTTAATATTTAATTGAAGTTAGAAAAGGCCCTGCCTTGTTATTTTTATCATTTGAATTTAATTACGAATTTGGACAAGAGGCCAGTGGCATTGTGTAGATAATTTCATTAGCTTTCTGAATATATAAAATTTGTTCAATTTGGTGAAGTAGATTTCAAACTATTCAATTTTGAATTCAGCATCGAGCAGGGAATTTGAATTAACAGAAATTCGATTTTTGAATTTAGTGGGCTTGGCGGGAACGCGAATTGGGCGAAACGGGCGAAAGGACTTGGGCCGGCCCAGCAGTGTGACTAGCACACGCGGGCCGCCTGACGATGCGGGCTCCACCCGTAAGTGACCCTTAAAGGGCGAAACGGTATGGCGAAATCTGGGGCGTAGGATTAGAGGTGGGATCTACGGCTCACAGTGGTCGTCTTCTCCGGCGAGAAGGCGAGGTTCTGGCGGCGAGCCTAGGGGGTCGGCGGCGTGCTGAAGCTCCGGCGATCAACGGCGTCGATGCACGGCGGGGTTGTCGAGGACGGGGAGTGTGCTCGGTGGTCGCGGCGTCGCTTGGGGAGGCGTCAATCGTCGTCTTCTTCCTCGGTACCGCCGCGGAATCCGGCGAGCAATTGACGGGCTATGGTGCAAATTGGAGAGGGGAGTGAGTCGAGGAGATTCAGGAGAAGGAGGGGAGCGACTTTGCTGTGGGAGAAGGGAGCGGGGAAATGGCTCTATTTATAGGAACGCAGGGTGACCGCGGGGTGCCGTGGGGGTCATCGACGGCGAGGCCGTTCTGGGGAGCGAAGGGGCAAGCTATGATGCGCGGCGTGTAGGCGACGGCTAGGCGAAGCTAGCGCGCGTGATGGTTTAGCTAGGGGAGGACAGGAGCGTGCCGGGCGACGATCAAGTGCTCGCAGTACCGTGGCGGCAGAGTTGCGATCATGGCGACGACGACGTAGCTTCCGCGGGCTAGCGAGGTTGTCTAGTGGGTAGCGGGCGCAGAGGGCCGGGCGCGTGCGAGAGGAGAGAGCTAGGGAAGGACGGGGCTAAACGGGCGACGAGGTGTACTGGCGGGTCCAGGGCGATGTCTAGGCGCACTCACCGCGTGCGCTGGCACGCCGTGGCGAGGTACCGGGCGCGCGCGTTCGGCCACTAGCGTGCGAGAGTGAGCTCGGGCCGGGTGCCGGCAGGGTCCCGGTGCTCCAGGGAGGCTCGTAGACATGGTGTAGGGAGGAGGAAGGGCTCAGCTCGATCGAGTGCATGTGTGGCCGGCATGGTGCACGGTATGGTGCTTTGGCAGCCATCTCTCCACTTTAATCGCCCAAAGCAGGTACTAGGCTTGATGCAGGGGTTGCAGAGGGTGGTGATCATCACGAGTTGAAAGGGGTTTAGGCCAAAATCCTCTGGATAATAGCAGGTAACATGAACCAAAGATGCTGCCTGCCAGGTGTTTGATTAAATGGCCGCAAGAACATTTTTGTCGAATTTTGGAATTATTTTTGGTGAGTCTTAATCATATAATTAATGTAAAAGATTGGTGGTGGTGGTGTTCATTTTGGAGTTGTTTTGCAAAGTTTCAAATTTGGCATGATCTTCTCATAATTTCAAAGTCTCCACTTGTCACCTCTCTACTGGTCAACCTAGACAACATCAGCACTAATGGTCAACATGAGAGTTGTTCACTTTCATAAGGTCTTGGATGACATGGCAATAGTTGACCAAGTTTGGTTGCAGAAAAGTCAAAGCCAGAGGGGTAAAGAGGGGATCATGTTAAAAATCACCCAAATGACCATCATCACATGTGAGATGGTTTTGAGATTTCCTTTGATTTGATTCTTGTTTCTTTGATGCAATTGTGTTTGTTTATCATATATAAGTATTCTACAAGCAATAGATCAAGCAATGGTGGCCTTGGTTGAAGATTTGCAATTTTGGCTAAGTGTATGTGAGTGAATTTTGGGGATTTTCTCCCTATTTGATTTCTCCCCATTTGAGTTGACTTTTGTTGACTCTAATGTGGTTCTTATTAGTTTAGAAACATTTTCCAACCATTGAAACCAGTTCAAATGGTCTTGTTCAAAGATTTGCAAAAATGGCCATAACACATAAGAGGTGATGTGTCAATTTTCATTATTCTTGTTAATTGTTCATCTTGCTTTACTTGGACATGGGTTGGGGTCAATTTAGCATTGTATTAGGTTTAGAGAAGGTTTCCCAACATTTGGTCAAGGTTTAAAGTCATAGGTCAAAAATTGGGTATTATGGCTATGTGTCACATATGCCTCTATGCATATGTTGCATTTGAATTTTAATTTGACTTGGCTTGACCCAAATGGTGTTGTTGAGTGTTGAAATGGTATATAGGAGTGATCCCTCCATTCATAACATGTACTAGGGTCAATCTTCTCAAACTCACAAATTTGCATCTTACCCTCATATGCCTCTATGGCATTTTTAGTTTCTTTTTATTTCTTTTGGAAACAACTTGGATTAGGTTTGGTAAGTGCTAGGTAGGGTGTATGAAGGTTTTCCAAACCTCTAAGCAAGTATAAAAGCTTAGGGTAAAGATTTATAGAAATAGCCATAGGCACATATGCCTTTTTCTTATTTCATTTCCTTTTATTTTATTTTAACTTGGGTGATGAAAAGAGGGGTGAGGTTTAGGGTTTTAGATCACTTCAAATACTAATAACAAGCAATCATGGCAGTAGCACAAGAATTAAGCAAGATCACTAGGTATCCCACTCTATTTAATAAATTTTTTTGTTGGTTCCAAAATTTGGAACTAGGGAAATTCATTTGTTTTATTTTGAAATTTTTGGGATGTTACAATACAATTATAGCATGCGATATAAACATTTATCATGAACACTAAGATATAATAATAAACACTTTTATTATTGCCTCTTGGGCATATCTCCAACACTTGCACTAGAGTCAATAATCTAGTTTACATTTGTAAAGATTTGGTCTTCTCATGCTTATCATGTTTGCTTATGGGAGAGGTTTCAGTCAACGAATCTGATATACTCAGAAACGTATGTATTTTGCAAATTCATTTGGGTCTCCACGCATCACTCAGTTTTTCAAATGAGTCGGCATTAATCGTATATGTTTGGTCTTCTGGTGGAACCTTAATTCCGCGGTCTGAAATATGTTACCAATATTGTCACATACAATATAGCTTTATAGTTCTGACACTACCAAAACTACACCAAGTTCTCAAAGAACTCCTCTTCTGAAACATCCTTGATCATTCTCAAAACAATGATATACTCTGCCTTCATTTGTAGAATCCGTCACAATATTTAGAACTCATCTAAATCTAGCATAGACTTCATCTAGCGCATTATGCTACCTTTTAATGAATACTTAGCTTAATTGAGATTGAAATTCATTTTTATATGTGACCAAACTAATATCGGTGCAACACCTTACAACGATTTGTTTGTCATTAACTATGTATTTATATCATTGGCTCTGACAAAGCACTCAGGGATATTCTTACTGTTGTCCAATGATCATCATATGAATCATTCTGATATATGCTCATAACACCGTAGAGCATAGGACATTTGATTGTGTACATATTATTTGTGATCTAAAATCACTCGTGTGTTTTTACTCATTGAGTGTCAAATACACTCAAGGCTTGTTAAATCTCCACATGGAAAAGAACACGTTCTTGACATTTTCATATTGAACTACTTCAATATTCATTCTATGTACTTTGACTCAAACTTATTATGTGCTTCAATCTATCTTCATAGATCTTGATGCTAAATATTTTTTTAGTCCATATCCTTCCATTGAAGTTAATTTTCAACGAAATCTTTTAATCACATCAAGTACATGATTACATTATTTATAATCAACGATATGTTATCCACATAAAGTATTATAAATATGTCTCAGAGCTCCCACTTAATTTCTTGCAAATGCAAGCATCTTCATCGTTTCTGATGAAATCAAAACTCTTTGATTATTACATCCGGTGAAGATTCCAACTCTGTGATACTTACTTCATCCAGTGAAGTTTGTATACCTTTCTAGCATTCTACGGACTAGCAATACTCTCAGTTGTATCTTGTATACACCTTTAATACACACTTATGATAAGGAATGTATTTCTGCCATCCTACTAACATATCTCATAAAAGAAATATGTAGCGATTACTAGAATAATCCGTATAGACTACAAGCATCGCTGCGAAAGATCTAATCTTATAGCAGTCAACTCTTTAAACTTTGTCGTAAACAAACTTTCGACAAGTCGAGATTGTTCAAGGATATTTCATCCATGTCCATTAATTTTATATATCCACTTACTTTCAAAAAGTATTTATTTTTTCAGAAGGTTTACCAAGCTCCAAGCTTGATTATAGATACTATCTTGGATTTTATGGCTCTTAGCCATTTTAATGGAGTCAGGGCCCATCATAACTTCTTTGTATGTAGTGGCTTTATCATTGCTCAAAATCAATCCTTTGTCCACAAATAATTTATTTGATTACAAAGTAAACCATACTTACAAGGTTCAATAGGTACTTCGATCTCCATGGCTATAACACTTTGTAGACATGGGAGCTATGAGCATCGTGGCTGCTTCTTGAACCATTACCGACGCTACGCTACTCTGCTCATCATGCTCAAGTTCATCAACTTTATCGAGTTCCATTGTCCTCCCACTCAAATATTTCGTGAGAAACAATTTCTTGGAAATAAGCAAGAAACATGGACAAACACTTTTGTCTTTGACTTTATAGTGGAAAGAATTCCCAATTTGTTCTGTGGGATAACCAACAAACACATTCATCCGATTCTGGTTGTAAACTCATTTACTTATGCTACGCATACCAAAATTTAAGAAAGGATGGTTAGGGTTTATACCCAAGCCATAACTCGTATGGTGTCATATCAATGGATTATGATGGCGCTCTATTTAGTGTAAAAGAGGTAGTCTCTAAAGCATAATCTACCAAAATATAATGGCATCATTTTATTTTATATCATCATTAATCTAACAAGGTTTGGATACGTCTCTCGAATACTTTATCATGACTATGGTGTTCCGAGAAACGTGAGTTGTGGAACAATTTCGTTACTCTCTCTTACATGTTCGCTAAAAATCGTAATTCAAATATTTCCACCATGATCCAATCATAGATATTTGACTTTTACATTACAATGATTTCAACTTTATGCTGAAATTTATTTGAATCTATTCAAATGTTTCAGAATTCTTCCTTGTCGAATAAATATATCCAAATATATACACTCAATTCATCGTTGGAAGTTTTCATGAAGTAGAAGAATCTTCCACACACAACTATGCCCAATGAACCATATACATCATCATGTATGTTTCCACTAAGCTAGTTGCTCGTTCAACTCTTGGCCTATGAACGGTGTTTCAGTCATTCCCTTTTAGAAAAGATTTGCAAGTGTCAAACGATTCAAAATCGAATGACTCCAAAAATCCATTTGCATGGAGTTTGTTCGTGTGTTCCTTTCTAACATGACCTAAATGGCGGTTCCACAAATAAATGGAATTCAAATCATTTGCCTTATGGCATTTTAGCGTCAGTGTTATGCATGGGTGTTTCACCAGTAAGATTTATAATAACTTATCCATCGTACATGGAGTATGGTCATAATTTGAACAACTCATTGATTTTATTTGACTAGAGCAAAATAACAATTATTAAGTTCTTTATTATAAATATGAAGGGCTAGGTAGAATGCCAATGACAACCATAATAACACTTTATTTTGTTCCAGACATGCATTATTACCACATTCCTTGTCAGTCACTTAGGCCATTGTATTCTTGTATTGCGTTGTGTTGCATGACATTTCATACCAGCCAATATGGTACAAATACCTAAGAATTCCATTGTGTGACCAATCAAAGGATACATTCATAATATGTATATCATCTATATACACCTGAGCTAGACTTTGTAGTCTTTTCTTTCTTTCTGCCAAAATCTTTTTGTAGTTTCTCTTTCGACTTTCCTCATATTTCAGAAAGGGATTTCTAGTTTCGTGCCCCTGGTTCGTTAGTTGTACTCAGTTTTCCCCTACCCCTTAGTTTTTCCTCAGTTTTCCCCTCCCTCTAGTTTGAAACCCGTCGCAGACGCTCAGACGGGAGGGTTGCCGTCTGGTCAGAGGCCTTCACCGTTACCGGTGACGGCTAGGGAGCCGCGTTGGTGTTGAATTGACCGTTTCATTCGAACCGTGTTGACCGTTGACCGGAGGAGCTCACCCAAAGCTTTCCACTCCGCCCGAGACTGGAGGAGCTCACACACCGCCCTCCGCCGCCACGCCGTCCTGCCCTCCTACCTTATGGCGTCATCCGCCGCCGAGCCGCCCCCGCCCCCACCACCACCCCCGGGAGGCGGAGAGGGCTCCGCCTCCACCAGATCTAGATCTACCCCTTTCGTGGAGTTTGTATGTCCATCTGATGTGCCAACTGTTCGCATCAGCCGCGGAGAAGATTGGGAATCGGAGGGATCTAACGCATGGATTCCATCTGGGTAAGCATCGTCTCGCCTATGTGAATTAACAAGTAGGCAGTTTTTGAGCGCCAATCGTTGTTGCTCAACTAACTGCGTTGCTTTTCGAATACGATTGATCCAGCGCGGCTTTTCGGCTGGTGGTTAGGCTGGATTCTAGCTTTACGCGTGATTCTAAACGCTATAAGAATGGGTTTTACTTCGCTGCGGTGGTTGCAACCACCATCTCGTTGAAGAATTTGAAAGCTAACATCTACGCTCGATACAGCTGGAGCTCTCTCGACGCAGTTCATTTCGAATATTTGCACAAGGAGGGAAGATTTGTTCCACTAATTTCCGACGACGATCTGGGAATTCTTTTTGCTTTGAATGCTTCTTGCCGGTTCGGTAAAATTGGTATCCATGTGGACAGGGGCCGGGCATCATCTCTCTCTGGTGCTGGGGCATCATCAGGTGGTCGGGCATCATGTCTCTCTACTGCTGCTGCCTCTTCTAACAGTGTGCGCCGCGGCGCTCCTTGTAGGTCCACAGCAGCACCATCTATCCCCAGTGGTAGTGGTAGCCAGATCGTTCGTACGGTCGATGTGGAGGACGATGCAGACATAGAGGATCAGTCTCCTCAAGATGATGAGGATGAGTTGATGTTTCCTGAATTGGTAGATCGATGCAAGTAAGCGTGCAATGGAGGATCAATACATGGAAGATATTGCTTTTGGTGCCAGATTTGATGACACTGATGATGAAGAGAAGAATGAGAATGATGACAGCCTCGTTTTAGCCGATTACGAAGGTGAAGACTTGCCAACAATTGAGTGGAACAGGGAGGATCCCCAGCTTGCATAAGGCACCGTGTTTCAAACGATGATGGACTGCCGTAATGCAATTACTACATATCACATTCTCACTAAGAATAATTTTGAGGTTGTTAAAAGTGAGCCAGGTAGGTTCACAATTAAATGCCCATACCTAAGGTGTAGGTTTAGGCTGCATCCATCCACAATGCGTAGAAGCAGCTTGGTTCAGGTACTACGCCAACCAGTTGTGTATTTAGATCACGGTGTAAAATTTGTTATCTATTACTGACATCCCTTATCATTATGTTTCAGATAAAGAAGAATAAGGAGATCCATACGTGTCCACCTCTAGGGGGAGAGCCAGAGCTGAAAACAAAGCTAGCGAAGACTAGGTGGTTGGCAGATATAATCCTAGATTGGCTGAGAGAAGATCCTTCACTTGGTCCAACAGCACTCGTAAAAAAGGTGGTTGCGAAGTATAAAATGAAAGTACCTTACATGAGGATGTTCTATGCAAAGGAAATGGCTCTTGACAAGATCAATGGTCCATGGAATGAAAGCTTTCAGTTGCTTTACACTTTCAAAGCTGAAGTGGAGATGGCTAGTCCAGGCAGATGTTGTAGCGATAGACAAGCATACGAGCTCCCTACAAATTGAAAAGCGGGAAGGTAATGCACAAGGAATGTTTTAGAAGGGCTTTTGTTTGTTTCAAAGCTTGCTGGAAAGGCTTTTTGGACGGTTGCAGTGCCTTATTTGGCCGTGGATGCATCAGCTCTTCATGGCAGGTTTAAAGGACAGCTAGTTGCTGCTACTCGCAGTTGATGGACATAATTGGATGTTCCCTCGTTGCTTATGGGGTTTTGGAGGTTGAGTCACGGGAAAGTTGGACTTGGTTTCGCAGAATTTGCGCGACCTTATAGGTCATCCACCAGGACTTGTTATCCACACGGACGCTTGCAAAGGTTTGGAGACTCGCGTAGAAGCAAGTATTCCCCGGAGTGGAGCATAGGGAATGTATGCGACACTTGGTACAGAATTTTACAAAGAAATTCAAGGGTAAAGTTTTTACTGACAACCTATGGCCAGCTTCATACACATGCAGCTCTAGTAAGCATCTGTTTCATTTGGATGTGTTGTATAAACAAAAACCTGGGGTGAAGGAGTACTTGGATGAACATCATGGTAGGGTGTGGTCAAGAAGCCAATTCAATGAAATTTGCAAGGTAGACTATGTAACAAGTAACCTTGCGGAGAGTTTCAATTCAAAGGTCAAGTCATTGAAAGGGCTTATGCTCGTGGCAAATATTTGATAAGATTAGGCAGATGATCATGATAAAGATCGATCTGCGTCAAAGAATTGCATCCACAAATTATGTTGGCCATCTCATGCTCCCATCTTTGATTAAGTCTTTGCATGAGAGGGCAAAACAATTGAGGATGCAATGCGTCAGAAAAGGAATGGAGGTCGAGGTAACCTACACTAGCAGTAAAAACAGCAAGGGAGGTATCCAAGTGAGTTTGGTTGATAGGACATGCCATTGTAGGGGATGGCAGATCCGTGGGATACCCCGCATACACGCATTGTTTTTCATGAGTGTTATAGGGGGTGAAGATGGTGAAGTTGATCGGTATGTGTCGAGTATTTCTCCGTTGCCAAATTTAGGGCTGCATATGCTATGAATGTTCCTACCTTGTTGGGAAAAGACCAATGGATGAAAGTCGATCCAGGCTTCAAACTCGTACTCTCCAGTATTGACTAGACCGGCAGGTAGGCCGAGGAAGAATAGGATCGAGCTAGTGCGGAGGGTGGTGCACCGATTCGAAAACGTAAGTGCAAACGTTGTGGAATCCCCGGACACATTGCTAGGCTTTCTAAAAATGGAATTGACCCAGCTTTTGGAATGGAAGATCAAGCGGGAGCAGAAAATGCAGAGGAGAATGAAGCAGCAATTCAACTTGAGATTGAAGCAGCAGCTCAACATGAGGAGATTGAAGCAGACAAATGCAGAGGAGATTGAAGCAGCAGTTCAACATGAGGAGATTGAAGCAGGAAATGCAGAGGAGATTGAAGCAGCAATTGAACATGAGGAGATTGAACCGATGGATCGAGAGCGGAGGGAACAGATGGATGTAGATGGCTTCAACCGATGAGTCTAGAGGAGAGGGAATGGATAGTCGAGAATGCCTCGAAAGTAGTAAGGCCATGATAGAAGCTAACTTCGAAGAGAACATGGCAGAAGAAAAAGCACAAGCTTTGCGGAAGAAGAAGAACAAGAAAGAGGGCAAAAGGAAGGTAGACACCGGTAATATCCCTGGTAGGGTTACCCGGAGTAAGGTGGTGGCCCCGGCGAGTCACACCAGGAGCAAGAGAAAGATTTTATTCTGAACAACTAATTTGAATTTGTATGAACAATTTGTATTGGGGTTCCCTTTGTATTGAGGATGCCTTTGTGTTGAACAATTTGAATTTCTATGAACAATTTGAATTTGTATGAACAATTTGTATTGGGGTTCCCTTTGTATTGGGGATCCCTTTGTGTTGAACAATTTGTATTGGGGTTCCCCTTGTGTTGGGGATGCCTTTGTGTTGAACAATTTATCATTTTCTCTAGGGTTTAGGGTTTTAGGGTTTAGGGTTTTAGGGTTCAATTCAAAATAATTCAAAACATGGTGGAACCTTCCCATGGAGCCTTGTTATGTTACCTACAACCTAGAGAAATAATAATGGAAAAGGAAATATAGAGATATGAAGTTTTTATGCCAAAAGCTTCAAAACCACTTCCTAGTCCATGAGCTACTAGATATGAAGATGCAGTGGCTTTCGCTCAATACACCTCCCAAATACCCACTATGCTTACAAACTTTGTCCAAACGAGTCCAAATTCGTCACACTTGTGTATCTTTGAGTTGCAAACAATATCTAGTCGGCCAAAATGTAATATATTGTTCAAATAACACAATTTTACAATTTTTATGCCAAAAGCTTCAATTTCCCTTAGTCCCTTTATTATTTGGGTGCCCCTGTTTTACTTAGTGTTAACTCAGTTTTCCTCTCCGGGCCTACTTGTTTTACTCAGTCCTACTCAGCTTTGCCCTTCCGATAAACATTTCCTCACTTTTCCCCCTCTTAGTTCTACTCAGTTTTCCTAACTTGTACTCACTGGCTGATCTCTGATTGGTCGAGATGTATGTCACACGGATCTTGGTTGGTTGAAAGCTCAACGAACGCTTTCACCGTTCGATCATTTATGATCGGACGGCCTGTATCTCTCTCTCTAACACGATGGACGCATACGGAGACAAGAGCAGAGCACATACCTACCAACCCTGGCAGTCGCATATTCCAGTCGCATCCTCCTCTCTCGTATTTCCTCTCTTACTATGGCGGTCGCGGCGGCGCGGATCTAACCGTGCGGCGGCGTGCGGCGGCGCGGACCTAACCGTGCTTGCGGTGGCGTGCGGCGGCGCGGATCTAACCGTGCGTGCGGCGGCGTGCGGCGGCGCGGATCTAACCGTGCGTGCGGCGGCGTGCGGCGGCGCGGATCTAACCGTGCGTGCACCGTGGATCTAAGAGTGCCGGTGAGGATCTAACCGTCAGAAACAGTTGAAATGTCTCTCTCTGTCTCACTTTCGATTCTATTCTCAGATCTGTTGAATGATGAAGAACACCAAGACGGCGGCCGTGCCGACAGTGGTCATCGATGCCACGAACATTGAAGCCATCGCCTACAACATCGCTTCGACGGCGCAGACCCAGCCTTCAATGTCGGAGCCCGTTGATGTCTCACTTCCGGTGCCGAGAGTGCGAATCGATGCCAAGACGATTGAAGCCATCGTCTACAACCGCGCCGCAAAGCCGCCGATCCAGCCCTCCGCAGATCCGTCGCCGATGAAGTACACCAAGACAGCGGCGGCTCCGACATCGGTCATCGATGCCACGAACATTGAAGCCATCGCCGATAACATCGCTTCAACGTTTGATGGCGCAGATGACCACCCCTCAGCCGCCCGTCGTCCCGGCCTTTCTTGCCCATCGCTGCGCAGCCGTGTTCGACGCCGCAAATTGGGATAAATTATGATAAATTTGTATTTTTCAATTTCCAATTGGGATAAAATTGTTCGAACTACTACCTCCGTCTCAAAAAAAGCTTCTCCACGTTCTTGATGTGTCCATGTACATCCGTATGTATGATTTGAATTCTATCCCAACTTGATTGGGAAGATATTGATATGTATTTGATCCGGAGGCTGGTACATGCTTTCACTTTTGGGATCCCTTCACTTTTATAAAATGTTCATGCATGCTAAAATTATCGTGCGCATTACTTAGCACAAGTAGGAAATTGTACACCAAAATACAATGGCTTAGAGCCACAACAAAATACAGTGGTTAGAGCCATCTATCGAATAACAATTCTATAATAAATCGTCTACCGTAACCACATAACTGCTAGGACAGGGATGACACCTAATAAAACTGCACATATGAATCTACTTTTCTCCTCTCCCATCACTTTAAGTTCATGTTCTAGATTTTCTACCACTTGATCAAATACGGCAAGATCTGTCTCAAATCTCAACTTCTCCTTGCGAATAAGCTCGAATTCTTCTTTTCTTCCTCCACAATACGCTTCAGCTCGAATATCATCAGGTTTTTACGGGCCAATTCATCACCTAAATTGGCCACCTGCTCCTCCAAATCCATCCTCCGGCTACACCACCGGGTTGATTCATCTTGGTATGCAATGTACCATGGATCATCGGCTTGCCCGCTAACCGTAACAATAATGGAAAAAAGAACAACCGAAATCACCCCAACAAAGCCATGGCGGAACTTCAAATTCAACGGTAGTACAGAGAGCTGAAGCTAGATACCTGCACTTCCGACGTGGTAGGAGAAGTAGAACGTGGCCACGACATGATCGAATCCCCACCCTCGCCGGTGTACCCGCTACGACCAGACATTTATTTTGTACCTGCAAACTCCAATAAATTACGGGAACCGAATCGATTAGGGGGCGGGGGAGGCAGAAGCGGAGGTCTTACCAAGCTATACCAATTGGTGCGCGGAACAAATCCCGGTCGTCGTGGGCGGCGGATCTGCTTGCGGCGGACTTTCCTCGCGGTGGGTACAATGCGTGCGGACGAAACAAGTGCTCGGAGCTGTGGTTGACGTGCAGCGCCGCAGTTCGTCCGACGCCGCCGGGGACGAGCCGGCGGCGCGACGAGGCGCCGGCGATGGCTGCTCCGTCCGACGGTGGGGAACGAGCTGCCGCCGGTTCTCCGGTCTAGCTTAAGAATAATTAATTAGCGAACTTGTTGCTTCTCTCTATGATATTCTCTAAAGACATATATCGAGCGGCAATATGTGAGTTTTCCTCGAAAAATAGACGACCCACTGGTCATTGGCTGCGCAGGCCCCACAGAGCAGCAATATATGATTTTTTATCTCTAAATAAATAGACGATCCCAGTGGTCATTGGCTGCGGCAGCCACACAGAGCGGCAATATGTGTCTTTTCCTGAAAAATAGACGACCCCACTGGTCATTGGCTGCGGAGGCCCCACAGAGCGACAATATATGATTTTCTCTAAATAAATAGACGACCCCACTGGTTATTGGCTGCGGCAGCCCCACAGAGCGGCAATATATGTCTTTTCCTGAAAAATAGACGACCCCACTGGTCATTGGCTGCGGAGGCCCCACGGAGCGGCAATATATGAGTTTCTCTAAATAAATAGACGACCCCACCGGTCATTGGCTGCGGCAGCCCCACAGAGCGGCAATATATGTCTTTTCCCGAAAAATATACGACCCCACTCGGTCATTGGCTGCGGCAGCCCTATAGAGCGGCCCCATTTGTCATTGGCAGCACCGCGTATAAAATCATGAAATAAAACGGCCCACACGTCGGCGATAGATGGATGGCTGCTCCGACGTAGTCTCCCGACCCTACCCGTCAGCACGAGACGGTCGGGAGGAGCTGCCCCCGTGCGGCCCCACCCGGTCGACTAACGGTCAAGGCCTCCGACCCGACGGCTACCGGCCGTTCCAAAGACTTGTGCGTGTTTC
>NC_061513.1:301447365-301458455 GCF_022539505.1 Lolium rigidum
AAAATTAAGCCAATTTACGCATGATCCTCAGATATGTACGCAATCATTCAATTTGAGCATTTTCGTTTGAGTACAAGTCTGGTGGCCTAATAAAATCCATCTTTACGGACTGTTCCGTTTTGACAGCATTCTGCCTTATTTCGCATTGCCTCTTTTGCTATGTTGATGAATTTATTTGATCCACTAATGTCCAAGAGTTTATGCAATGTCCAGAAGTGTTAAGAATAATTAATACCTCTGAACATGTGAATTTTTATTATGCACTAACCCTCTAATGAGTTGTTTCGAGTTTGGTGTGGGAGTGAAGTTTTAAGGGTCAAGAGAGGAGTATGATGCAACATGATCATGAGTGAAAGCAAGCTTGGGGATGCCCCTTGGTTCACCCCTGCATATATTAAGAAGACTCAAGCTGCCTAAGGTTGGGGATGCCCAAGGCATCCCTTCTTCATCGACAACATTATCAAAGTTCCTCCCTTCAAGAGAGGAGTATGATGCAATATGATCAAGGAGAGTGAAAGCTCTAAGCTTGGGGATGCCCGGTGGTTCACCCCTGCATATTCTAAGAAGACTCAAGCGTCTAAGCTTGGGGATGCCCAAGGCATCCCCTTCTTCATCGACAACATTATCGGGTTCCTCCCCTGAAACTATATTTTTATTCGGCCACATCTTATGTACTTTGCTTGGAGCGTCGGTTTGTTTTTGTTTTTGTTTTTGTTTGAATAAAATGGATCCTAGCATTCACTTGTATGGGAGAGAGACACGCTCATCTGTTGCATATGGACAAGTATGTCCTTAGGCTTTACTCATAGTATTCATGGCGAAGTTTCTTCTTCGTTAAATTGTTATATGGTTGGAATCGGGAAATGCTACATGTGGTAATTGATAAAATGTCTTGAATAATTTGATACTTGGCAATTGTTGTGCTCATGTTTAAGCTCTTGCATCATATACTTTGCACCCATTAATGAAGAAACACCTAGAGCTTGCTAATTTGGTTTGCATATTTGGTCTCTCTAAAGTCTAGATAATATCTAGTATTGAGTTTTGAACAACAAGGGAGACGGTGTAGAGTCTTATAATGTTTACAATATGTCTTTTATGTGAGTTTCTTCTGCACCGTTCATCCTTGTGTTTGTTTCAAATAAACCTTGCTAGCCTAAACCTTGTATCGAGAGGGGATACTTCTCATGCATCCAAAATCCTTGAGCCAACCACTATGCCATTTGTGTCCACCATACCTACCTACTACATGGTATTTCTCCGCCATTCTAAAGTAAATTTCTTGAGTGCTACCTTTAAAATTCCATCATTCGCCTTTGCAATATATAGCTCATGGGACAAATAGCTTAAAAACTATTGTGGTATTGAATATGTACTTATGCACTTTATCTCTTATTAAGTTGCTTGTTGTGCGATAACCATGTTTACGGGGACGCCATCAACTATTCTTTGTTGAATATCATGTGAGTTGCTATGCATGCCCGTCTTGTACGAAGTAAGAGATCTACCACCTTAATGGTTGGAGCATACATATTGTTAGAGAAGAACATTGGGCCGCTAACTAAAGCCATGATTCATGGTGGAAGTTTCGAGTTTTGGACATATATCCTCAATCTCATATGAGAATAATAATTGTTGCCACATGCTTATGCATTAAAGAGGAGTCCATTATCATGTTGTCCATGTTGTCCCGGTATGGATGTCTAAGTTGAGAATAATCAAAAGCGAGAAATCCAAAATGCGAGCTTTCTCCTTAGACCTTTGTACGAGGCGGCATGGAGGTACCCCATTGTGACACTTGGTTAAAACATGTGTATTGCAATGATCCGGTAGTCCAAGCTAATTAGGACAAGGTGCGGGCACTATTAGTATACTATGCATGAGGCTTGCAACTTGTAAGATATAATTTACATAACTCATATGCTTTATTACTACCGTTGACAAAATTGTTTCATGTTTTCAAAATAAAAGCTCTAGCACAAATATAGCAATCGATGCTTTCCTCTTTGAAGGACCATTCTTTTACTTTTATGTTGAGTCGGTTCACCTATTTCTCTCCACCTCAAGAAGCAAACACTTGTGTGAACTCGTGCATTGATTCCTACATACTTGCATATTGCACTTGTTATATTACTCTATGTTGACAATTATCCATGAGATATACATGTTATAAGTTGAAAGCAACCGCTGAAACTTAATCTTCCTTTGTGTTGCTTCAATACCTTTACTTTGATTTATTTCTTTATGAGTTAACTCTTATGCAAGACTTATTGATGCTTGTCTTGAAGTACCTATTCATGAAAAGTCTTTGCTTTATGATTCACTTGTTTACCCATGTCATTACCATTGTTTTGATCGTCGCATTCATTACATATGTTTACAAATAGTATGATCAAGGTTATGATGGCATGTCACTTCGAGAAATTATCTTTGTTATCGTTTTACACCTGCTCGGGACGACGAGAACTAACCTTGGGGATGCTGATACGTCTCAGACGTATCGATAATTTCTTATGTTCCATGCCACATTATTAATGATATCTACATGTTTTATGCACATTATATGTCGTATTTATGCATTTTACGGAACTAACCTATTAACAAGATGCCGAAGAGCCGATTCTTCGTTTTCTCATTGTTTTTGGTTTCGAAATCCTAGTAACGAAATATTCTCGGAATTGGACGAAATCAACGCCCGGGGTCCTATTTTGCCACGAAGCTTCCGGAAGGCCCAGGAGGAGAGTCGAAGTGGGGCCACGAGGTGGCGAAACACCGGGCGGCGCGGCCCGAGGCCACCGGCGCGCCGACCTATGGTGTGGGCCCCTCGTGCCGCCTCTTTACCTGCCCTTCCGCCTACAAATAGCCTCCGTCGCGAAACCCCCGGTCCGAGAGCCACGATACGGAAAACCTTGCGAGACGCCGCCGCCGCCAATCCCATCTCGGGGGATTACGGAGATCTCCTCCGGCACCTGCCGGAGAGGGGATTCATCTCCCGGAGGACTCTTCACCGCCATGGTCGCCTCGGAGTGATGAGTGAGTAGTTCACCCCTGGACTATGGGTCCATAGCGGTAGCTAGATGGTTGTCTTCTCCTCATTGTGCTTCATTGTTGGATCTTGTGAGCTGCCTAACATGATCAAGATCATCTATCCGTAATACTATATGTTGTGTTTGTCGGGATCCGATGGATAGAGAATACTATGTTATGTTAATTATCAAGTTATTACCTATGTGTTGTTTATGATCTTGCATGCTCTCCGTTATTAGTAGAGGCTCCGGCCAAGTTTTTGCTCTTAACTCCAAGAGGGAGTATTTATGCTCGATAGTGGGTTCATGCCTCCATTGAATGCAGGACGGTGACGGAAAGTTCTAAGGTTGTGGATGTGCTTGTTGCCACTAGGGATAAAACATTGATGCTATGTCTAAGGATGTAGTTGTTGATTACATTACGCACCATACTTAATGCAATTGTCTGTTGTTTTGCAACTTAATGCTTGGAAGGGGTTCGGATGATAACTCGAAGGTGGACTTTTTAGGCATAGATGCATCGTTGGATAGCGGTCTATGTACTTTGTCGTAATGCCCAATTAAATCTCACTATATTTATCATGACATGTATGTGCATTGTTATGCCCTCTCTATTTGTCAATTTCCAGTCTGTAATTTGTTCACCCAACATGCTTTTATCTTATGGGAGAGACACCTCTAGTGAGCTGTGGACCCCGGTCCTATTCTTTACATCGCATACAATCTACTGCAATACTTGTTTTACTTGTTTTACGCAAACAATCATCTTCCACACAATACGGTTAATCCTTTGTTACGAGCAAGCGGTGAGATTGACAACCTCCATCTGTTTCGTTGGGGCAAAGTACTTTGGTTGTGTTGTGCGGGTTCCACGTTGGCGTCGGAATCTGCGGTGTTAAGCCGCACTACATCCCGCCGCCATCAACCTTCAACGTGCTTCTTGACTCCTACTGGTTCGATTAAACTTTGATTTCTTACTGAGGGAAACTTGCCGCTGTGCGCATCACACCTTCCTCTTGGGGTTCCCAACGGACGTGTCAGCTACACGCATCAGCGGGAACCCTCTTCCTGGGTTTCTCGCCCTCAACATCGTCACCAGGGTCATCGCCTCTGATCTTATAACGCAATGCAGTGCATACCGGACATTCATTCAAATTCTCGTATTCACCGCGGTAGAGGATGCGATCGTTGATGCATGCATGTATCTTGAGAACCTCTAAACCTAGAGGGCGGACAACCTTCTTTGCTTCGTACGTATCGGCGGGCAACTCGTTATTCTTTGGAAACATATTCTTCAACATTTTCGAGCAAGTTTTCAAATGCCGAGTCGGCTACACCTGCCTGTGCCTTCCATTTCAGCAAATCCAGTGTGCATCCCAGCTTTTTCGGACCATTATCGCATCCGGAGTACAGCGACTTTCACGTGATCCTCTAACATGCGATCCAAATTCTCCCTCTCCTTTTCGGTTCGCGAGCGTCTCCATGCATCGGCAATGGTCCGACCAAGATCATCAACGGGCTCATCACGTGCCTCTTCTTCACCTTCCCCTTCACCTTCCCCTTCACCTTCAGCATCCTCCATGAAAGTATCACCGAAATGATCAAGATAGTTTTCATCGATGAAATCATCCCCTTCTTCATCTTCTTCCATTATAACCCCTTTTTCTCCATGCTTGGTCCAACAATTATAGCTTGGTATAAAACCATGCCGAAGCAGGTGCAGGTGAACTTCTCTTGAGAAAGAGTAACCCTTCTGATTCTTACAGTCAACACATGGACAGATAACAAAACCCTTCTGCTTGTTCGCATTAGCCACTACGAGGAAATCTTTCAAACCCGTAGTGAACTCGCCGGAGAGTCGGTTACCGTACATCCATTGCCGATTCATCTGCATTATTATAATATAAAATATATAATTAACCATCATGCATTTGTTAAACTAACTAGCTATAAACAATATAAATTAAACAATGAACTACACACATGCATATTTTATCAATGACACACATGCATGAAAGGTTCAAGTTGCTAACCGCGATCGAGGAGGAAAAAATAAATGAGGAAGCTCAAGTGTTGCTCCGACACTTCATATCATGTTTGTTTCATGCTCTTGGGGCATTTCATCAAACACTTTGTGTGCATAAGAGGAGCCAAAAGCAAACCTACACCCCCTTGTGAAGTTTGTGAAGAGAAGTGGCACCAAATGGCTAAGTCTCGTGGGTTGAACGGTATATGTAGGGGTGGGGCTTTAGTCGCGGTTGGCATGACCAACCGCGACTAAAGGCCTTCGGGAACCTTTAGTCGCGGTTGGCCTGGCCAACCGCGACTAAAGCGCCTCACGTGCACCAGCTGGCCACCGAGCGCCCTGGGCCCAGACCTTTAGTCGCGGTTCGGGAGGCGAACCGCGACCAAAGACACCATTAGTCGTGGTTCCTATACTTTCGCGACTAATGGGGCTGGACGGAAGCCTCTTTTTCTACCAGTGCTGGTTATTTTAATTACTCCCTCTGTTCCTAAATATAAGCCATATAGTGTTTTGAGAAAAAAATTAAGAATACAAGGTTTACTACGTTGCCCCACTTGTATGGAAAATATTTTTAGTGATTTGATTGTGTTTCATTAGCTTATGCAAAGTCTTCTATTAGCACACGTTAATTGTCTAGGGTTAATCCTAGCCAAACATGGTGTATTTTTTTTCCTAAACGTGTGTTTCTTAATTTCCGTGCCAAAAACTATAAGGCTTATATTTAGGAGTGGAGGGAGTATTATTTAGTTCATACCCTTATTCTTGTTCCTATGTTCATGTGTGTGGCTCAAAATAAATACCACCGAATGAATTTATTGTCGGTCCTTGTAGCAACCGCAGCCCATAATGTTGTTCCGCATGTACTCAAGTGCCCATTGAAAATCTTAACACTTGCTCCCTACTCGCAGTTCTATATAATCGTATAACCCTTCGCTCACTCCCCACTCCTTACTACCCCTTGTACTCTTAAATTTCCAACCGCAAACCATATATAAATCGCGATTAGGCTTATCCAAATCTCAAATCACAAGATGTCCGACAGAAGAATAGTGCGAGGTTGTTCTCGACTTGGCTAGAGTCGCTAATTCGGTGATTGCGCTCGTCCACCGACGTTCCCGACCCGTAGGTTAGGCAGCATCCCATCTGCATGTTGCATTTGGTGTCGTTCTTCTTTCTCTTGTTTAATCGCGGCGCCTTCTCTTTAGATCCGAAGTGATGTATGTGTTCCTTCCAACCCGCCGCCACAATGAATAAATGCTCAAAGGAGGCGGTCGAGGACGAAGCCTTTCCACCTTCAAGCCTAGCCATAGCCAAAATCGAAAATAATTGTAATTATTTTAGGCTAACTAAATGAAGAGGATCTCAAATCCTAGAGTAGTGCACATTTTAGGACCAGCAGTGTGCACTAATCATCAAAATGTGACGAGTTTGTATATTTTAATTTAATCAAATTTATATCTTAATGAAATCGATATTGCTATGCTAATTAAGGAATATATCACTTGACTATAATTTATTTTTTGTGATTAATTTAGGTTCCGTAAATGATGTACCAAAGAAGGCATATTTTTGTGCTAGACTTATTTGTATCTCGGCAGTAAATTTTATGCATGTCTATTAATGTACGGAGGCGTTTCCATATTGGTGCGGTACATGAGAGCGCACGGCGCATCACGATGTGCCCCGAGAAAAAAAGCATCGGGTCTGCAGTTTCCCGACACAGTTAGTTAGCCATGGAGGCTTTTCTTTGACGGTGTAGGGCGATCACATGGATTACGGGCATGATTATAGACTAACGGTGAAGATGATAGAGTGACAAAACTGATGAGTGTTGTAAGTGAGCAATGGCAAGATTAAGGTTTATAACAATCAAATGAAAAATTTGAGATCACCTTGATGGCAGGAATGATAAAAACCCATTCACAAAATGTGAGACTTTAGTGGCGATTTCTTAGATGTCTCTAATTAAGTTGTGAAGATAGCTTCAAGCTTGTACGGATTTCTAACCGTCCCTAAGTGGACCTTAGTGGATCGAGAACTTCTCTTCTGGAGAAAACGATGAGGCATTCGTAGCGTTTGGAGTGTTTTGGTCTCCGTACTGCTCGAACAAAGATTAGGACTCGCAAGAGTGTAAAGTTTGTGATACATCATTGTTTCCGCGTCACATTGGTTATTTTTATACCTGAGCTATTTACTTTGTGATAGCTTTCGTGCTTAATATTATATATCTTACTTAGCATAAGTTGTTGATGTATATAGGCGAACTGTAATATACTAAGTATGTTGGGCATACAGGCGAACTGTAGTATACTAGTATATGTTTTATGCTCGACAAATTAAACACTAATTTTATTACGTATTTGAAGTCAATCTTGTAAAGGTTTTGAGGCAGCGCCGTAGGTAGTGTCCCGAGTTGATTAAATCAGAACGGAGGTAGTTGATCATTGGGCTGAATCCCGATTCGAAGTTCTAGTTGACTGTACTTTTGATTGGTTTCAGAATAGACTTTTTGTTGTTGCAAGTGACACTTTTGATTATTCGTTATGGGCCTTACATTATTTTCTGGATGTTAACCACTTCAAAATCTTCTATGGACATTTGGAACCAAGTTTTTTGGAGGCTTTGGCAGTCAGTATCTAGGATTTTTATTTCAAACACCAATGTCTCCGCACAAAAAGAGAGAGAGAGATTCTTCTTGTGAATTTTTTTACATAGCAAATGAAGGAACACCACCAAATAAGAATCATCCAAGAATAGGTGTAAATCTCAAGCTTGTTAGCCATAACTTGGCTGAGTACATAGGAATACAGTGTTACCTATATCTCATACTAGACCATTGCCGTTTTGGCTGGCCGGCCTGACTTGCTGATTCGAAGTTTTAATTGGTTGTACTTTTGGTTCCCACACGGCAAATACATGACAGTTACACCGTACGTGGAACACAATCAGAAGGAACGAAATACGTACACCTATGATTTGTAATGCAAAGGCAACGGCAGTCTAGTTGTGTCGCCTGCAGTTGGCTCTGATCTCGCCGGGCTGGTTCTGCGCGCTCATCCTGAGCATGGAGCTGACGAACGCCTGGAAGAACTTCCCCTGCGACGCCGCGTACAGCGCCACCATCCGCCGCGTCTTGGGGTGCGTGAGCAGCGCCTCGTCCGACGCCAGCAGCCCGCGCCCGGTCTGCAGCATCTTGAAGTAGGCGTTGTCGAACGCCGCCGACGTCGGGTCCATCCACGCCCCGGCGCCCTTCGCCGTGTTGTTCGCCGGGCACGCCCTCCGCAGCGCCGCCGCGAACGACGGCCGCAGCGCCGGGTCCGCCACGCCAGCGCCGCCGCCGCCGCCCGGGAAGCCGCGGATGCGGGTCTCGAAGGAGGAGCAGTGCGCGAACCCCAGCGTGTGCCCGCCGGAGAGCACGACGAGGTCCTTGGCCGACAGCCCCACCGCGTGGAACGCCTGCTTCAGCTGATCGAAGGTCGCCCCCGGGCCGGGAAGCGACGAGGTGGTGGCCTAGAGGCGTTGTCGAAATCCGGCCCAACTCCCTCGGTCCCTCTCCTCCCCAAGGCCGAAACCAAAGCCACTCCCTCGGTCCCTCCTCGCTCGGCCCCTTTCCAATCCTCCCACCCAACATCTCAAAAAAAAAATCCTCCCACCCAACCAAACCCTAACCCGGCACAGGCGGCGGCGCCCCCCACCCAGGCAGCAGCAGCAGATCCCACGGCCCCGCGCATCCCTTCCCTGCGCGCCGCTCCGTCGAGCTCGCCAGCATCACCGCAGCGCTACAGCGCTCTCCAGCTTCGCACGCCTCGCACGATCTGCAGATTTCCGCCGCCGCGGACGCTCCCCTAAAGCGCCGCCGGCTTCTTCGGTTCAAGGTCTGATTTTTCTGGCCAAGAACCAGTGGTGCTAGGCATCCAGGTCTGAGTTGCGGTGCTGGATCCGTCGGTTGGATCTTCTCAAAAGATGCTTGAAAGCCAGCGACCTGGGTTCGAGGAATCGAAATACGAGGATTAGAAGATGGTGAGATCCGCGAGGACGCCGCCGCCTGTGCCTACGAGCTCCACCGACGACCTCCTCCTCGCCTTCTTCCGGGCCAAGACGGTCGAGGTGAGCTCCATCTATCCACTCGCTCCCCTTCTCTATACTCGGCTACTCTCCACCGCGCAATTAATTTTATTTTCAGTCTGAGCGATGCTTTTCTGCAGAGAAGTACCACTTCCCACCGCGCAAGGAAGGCGTGGATTCAATTTCTCGCGGACAGACGGACGGACGGACGGGCAAGCGGCGCCGCGAGGAAAAGCCACCGACGCCTCCTCCGCCGCGGCTGCGATGGCGCTGCTTTCCAACTGGGTGGAGCGGTCGGAGATCAGGCCTGGCGACCACATCTACGCATACACCCACCACGGTAAGTACCCTGCAGCCCCCATCCTCCCCTCCCCTGGCTGCGTCCGTTTCTCTGAATTCCAATCTCTCAACTTTACAGTGAAATGGCTTCATGTATATTCCCTCTAACTATAATCTTGTTGTGGCATTTAGGTTGGAGCAGTAGAACGAATTCTGAACCAGATTTTGTGCTTTCATCAAACTGAAACTTTCATGATTCTCCAATTCCCAGCTGAACGTAGATGTTAATTTCCTCTCTATTTCATATCACAATTATTAGCGATACAGGCAGATTCGAATTGGTAGTTGGGGATGGAGAGGACAAAGTTCAGAGAGAGAGAGAGTTCAGGGAGAAGGCAAGTTCAGAATTGACTTCATCCATTCTCCTGCTTCCCGTGATTGCGCTAGTTAAGGTCCCACACCTTGGGATCCAGACGTGTACTGGGCTGTCGAGTCCGACGTGGCCGCTCCTTGATCTTGTCTTCAGTCTCTGACTGTGGCCCTGCTCCAGTTGTGTCCGCTTCAAGCCTGGCCTGCCTCTCTGCTGCTCGCCTTGCCCGCCGGATTCTTGTGTTATTATTGCGAGTTTCTATTTTTCATGCATGTCCGTCAGTTTGGCTCTTGATCGGATTCTTGTCCCTGGTCGTAGTAGAGATTGCATTGTGTACTCTTTCTAATTTCAGTTACAAGATTTCCTCTAATGAGTTTCTTGCGTTCCTCCTCTGATACTCTAACTTGAGCAGATGCCAGGCTCGTGAGGAAACCCAAGGCCACGGTTGCTCAACCACCAGTCGCAGGAACCCACCGAAGACGGACAACTTTGAAGCATCTGATGCTCACAATGAGCTGGCAGTGGTCCATTATTTCGAATACATTTACAGGTTCTACAACAGGACTGAGGTGAGCTTCCGACCATTTGTTTCTTTTTGGTTGCTGTCACAGTGCCAATATTGTTTTTTTATGAGGTGAGCATTCAGTATGATTCAGATTCAGTAGGATTTATGTTGAATACTCCATTGTTGAGTCAAATGTGCAGTAAATAAATTCATTCCCACATGAGGCTTGTTCTCTATTCCCACATGATGCTTGCTCAGCTCATTTGATCAATTCCTGTTTCAGTTCTTCTCTATGCTCACAAGGCTTGTTTCTAAGCTTGCAACTTGCTATGCTTTTGTGGTAACACTTTTTAAGAACACACTGTCTACTTTATCTTTCAGTTCTTCTCTATGTTGGCTGGATTTAATTCTGAGTTGATTCCCAAAGGAAGTGAGAAGGATGACCAAGCGAAGAATAAGCGTTATATGAGTGATAAGAGCCAGAAGCAGACCGCAAAATGTAGAGCAGATGGTTGGCATCCCTGCCTTGCACGCCCTCATGAAGTGAGAAGGAATTCCAGCCTGTTGCTATTACCTTGACCATTTAAGCTAGTTGTGCTTATTCCTAACCATCATGTTCCTTTCTTTTTATGACCAGGCTTTGACACGTTCTGCATGTGCATGGTTTTCACTTCCAGTGCCTCCTACTAGGGACTCTAATGGAACCAAGGATGAAATTCCCTAGGTACCAAGGACTGCTCCTGCTCTTGAACTTGATGACATTGATATAGCAATGGTAATTACTGGCACTTAGGTATGTTAAGGCATACCATCTTAGTC
>NC_061513.1:301458555-301499445 GCF_022539505.1 Lolium rigidum
ACCAAACTCGAAACAACTCATTAGAGGGTTAGTGGACAATAAAAATTAACATGTTCAGAGGTGACACAATCATTCTTAACACTTCGGACATTGCATAAAGTTACTTGGACATTAATGGATCAAAGAAATTCATCCAACATAGCAAAAGAGGTAATGCGAAATAAAAGGCAGAATCTGTCAAAACAGAACAGTCCGTAAAGATGAATTTTATTGAGGCACCAGACTTGCTCAAATGAAAATGCCCAAATTGAATGAAAGTTGCGTACATATCTGAGGATCACGCACGTAAATTGGCTTAATTTTCTGAGCTACCTACAGGGAGGCAGGTCGAAATTCGTGACAGCAAAGAAATCTGAAGCTGCGCAGTAATCCAAATCTAGTATGAACTTTACTATCAAAGACTTTACTTGGCACAACAAACACAAAACTAAGATAAGGAGAGGTTGCTACAGTAGTAAACAACTTCCAAGACTCAAACATAAAACAAAAATACTGTAGTAAAAACATGGGTTGTCCCCCATAAGTGCTTTTCTTTAACGTCTTTCAGCTAGGCGCAGAAAGTGTATATCAAGTATTATCAAGAGACGAAGCATCAACATTATTTTCACAATTTATCCCATTGGGTATCTTAGATGCTCCCTTATCTATAGTGGTTTTAAGAGTTTTATCAATTTTGGGCCTATAATAGCTTTTTGGTTTAGCCCCTTTAGAGATATACATGAACCTTTGCTCCTTTCCCACATAAGCTCTCTCTCTAAACTTTATAGATGAAAAGGTTGAACCCAATGTTCCCATAGCCTCTTCTATTTCACTAATCCTTTGGGTTTGATTATCATGAATAGCACAAGATTCTAAGACGGCGATTCTCTCATTAATTCCACCTAGAGATTTATCAAGTTCATCAGTTTTATCAAGTAACATCTCCAATTTAGTTTCAACACTCGGAAAAATTTTCTCTATGGTTTCCAATTTTTTCATAACATCCTCAAGAGAGGTTTCAATTTTAGTTTCATTAACAGGTGGTGTTCCAAATAAACTCTCAATAATGCAACTAGCTTCTAAAGCGGGAGCGCCTAGGAAGTTACCTCCCGCGAGACAATCAAGAACATATCTATTCCAGCTAGAGATACCAACATAAAAATTCCTGAGTAGGATAGTGGTGGAGTGTTTCTTAGTGCACCTACTATGAGCATCACTAATTCTATACCAAGCATCTTTTAAACATTCTCCCCCTTGTTGCTTAAACGAACGAACTTCAACTTCAGGATTACTCATTTTAGCAATAGTAAATAAAGCAAACTAGATAAAAATAAATGCAAGTAACTATTTTTTTTTTGTTTTTGATATAGCAAACAAGATAGTAAATAAAGTAAAGCTAGCAACTAATTTTTTTGTGTTTTGATATAATGCAGCAAACAAAGTAGTAAATAAAATAAAGCAAGACAAAAACAAAGTAAAGAGATTGGGAAGTGGAGACTCCCCTTGCAGCGTGCCTTGATCTCCCCGGCAACGGCGCCAGAAATTTGCTTGATGCGTGTAGCTGACACGTCCGTTGGGAACCCCAAGAGGAAGGTGTGATGCGCACAGCGGCAAGTTTCCCTCGATAAGAAACCAAGGTTTAATCGAACCGAGTAGGAGTCAAGAAGCACGTTGAAGGTTGATGGCGGCGGGATGTAGTGCGGCGCAACACCGGAGATTCCGGCGCCAACGTGGAACCTGCACAACACAACCAAAGTACTTTGCCCCAACGAAACAGATGAGGTTGTCAATCTCACCGGCTTGCTGTAACAAAGGATTAACCGTATTGTGTGGAAGATGATTGTTTGCGAGAAAACAAGTAAAACAAGTATTGCGGTAGATTGTATGCGATGTAAAGAATAGGACCGGGGTCCACAGTTCACTAGAGGTGTCTCTCCCATAAGATAAAAGCATGTTGGGTGAACAAATTACAGTCGGGCAATTGACAAATAGAGAGGGCATAACAATGCACATACATGTCATGATAAATATAGTGAGATTTAATTGGGCATTACGACAAAGTACATAGACCGCTATCCGAGCATGCATCTATGCCTAAAAAGTCCACCTCCGAGGTTATCATCCGAACCCCTTCCGGTATTAAGTTGCAAAACAACGAGACAATTGCATTAAGTATGGTGCGTAATGTAATCAACAACTACATCCTTAGACA
This sequence comes from Lolium rigidum, assembly GCF_022539505.1. Taxonomy (NCBI): domain Eukaryota; kingdom Viridiplantae; phylum Streptophyta; class Magnoliopsida; order Poales; family Poaceae; genus Lolium; species Lolium rigidum. The sequence goes on from NC_061513.1 coordinate 301,460,747, forward strand.
TAGCATCAATGTTTTATCCCTAGTGGCAACAGCACATCCACAACCTTAGAACTTTTCGTCACTCGTCCCGCATTCAATGGAGGCATGAACCCACTATCGAGCATAAATACTCCCTCTTGGAGTTAAGAGCAAAAACTTGGCCGAGCCTCTACTAATAACGAGAGAGCATGCAAGATCATAAACAACACATAGGTAATAACTTGATAATTAACATAACATAGTATTCTCTATCCATCGGATCCCGACAAACACAACATATAGTATTACAGATAGATGATCTTGATCATGTTATGCAGCTCACAAGATCCAACAATGAAGCACAATGAGGAGAAGACAACCATCTAGCTACTGCTATGGACCCATAGTCCAGGGGTGAACTACTCACTCATCACTCCGGAGGCGACCATGGCGGTGAAGAGTTCTCCGGGAGATGAATCCCCTCTCCGGCAGGGTGCCGGAGGAGATCTCCAGAATCCCCCGAGATGGGATTGGCGGAGGCGGCGTCTCAGTAAGGTTTTCCGTATCGTGGCTCTCGGTACTGGGGGTTTCACGACGGAGGCTATTTGTAGGCGGAAGGGCAGGTAAAGAGGCGGCACGAGGGGCCCACACCATAGGTCGGCGCGGCCGGGGCTCGGGCCGCGCCGCCCGGTGTTTCGCCACCTCGTGGCCCCACTTCGACTCTCCTCCGGTCTTCTGGAAGCTTCGTGGCAAAATAGGACCCTGGGCGTTGATTTCGTCCAATTCCGAGAATATTTCGTTACTAGGATTTCTGAAACCAAAAACAGCAGAAAACAACAACTGGCTCTTCGGCATCTTGTTAATAGGGTAGTTCCAGAAAATGCATAAATACGACATATAATGTGCATAAAACATGTAGGTATCATCAATAATGTGGCATGGAACATAAGAAATTATCGATACGTCGGAGACGTATCAGCATCCCCAAGCTTAGTTCTGCTCGTCCCGAGCGAGTAAAACGATAACAAAGATAATTTACGAAGTGACATGCCATCATAACCTTGATCATACTATTTGTAAACATATGTAATGAATGCAGCGATCAAAACAATGGTAATGACATGGGTAAACAAGTGAATCATAAAGCAAAGACTTTTCATGAATAGGTACTTCAAGACAAGCATCAATAAGTCTTGCATAAGAGTTAACTCATAAAGAAATAAATCAAAGTAAAGGTATTGAAGCAACACAAAGGAAGATTAAGTTTCAGCGGTTGCTTTCAACTTATAACATGTATATCTCATGGATAATTGTCAACATAGAGTAATATAACAAGTGCAATATGCAAGTATGTAGGAATCAATGCACAGTTCACACAAGTGTTTGCTTCTTGAGGTGGAGAGAAATAAGTGAACTGACTCAACATAAAAGTAAAAGAATGGTCCTTCAAAGAGGAAAGCATCGATTGCTATATTTGTGCTAGAGCTTTTATTTTGAGGTGGTGGAGTCCACCATGGACACCACCCTCCCACTTGGTTGGCTGGTTAGGGTTGGTGGAGTCCAACCGGGACTCCACCTTCCATGGTGATTTCTTCCAGAAAGTTCTAGAACATTCTAGCGCCTTCCATACATGCACCGGATCATTTCCAAACTTGGAAAGTGACTTCCTATATATGGATCTTATTCTCCGGACCATTCCGGACCTCCTCGTGATGTCCTGGATCCCATCCGAGACTCCGAACAAACATTCGAACTCCATTCCATATTCCATATCTACTTAAAATGACATCAAACCTTAAGTGTGTCACCCTACGGTTCGTGAACTATGCAGACATGGTCGAGACTCCTCTCCGACCAATAACCAATAGCGGGATCTGGAGATCCATAATAGCTCCCACACATTCAACGATAACTTAGTGATCGATTAAACCATTTACATACGATACCGATTTCCTTTGTCACGCGATATTTTACTTGTCCGAGGTTTGATCATCGGTATCTCCATACCTCGTTCAACCTCGTCACCGACAAGTACTCTTTACTCGTACCGTGGCATATCATCTCTTGTGAACTATTCACATGCTTGCAAGCTAATCAGACGACATTCCACCGAGAGGGCCCAGAGTATATCCATCCGTCATCGGGATGGACAAATCCCACTCTTGATCCATATGCCTCAACTCATACTTTCCGAATACTTAATCCCACCTTTATAACCACCCATTTACGCAGTGGCGTTTGACGTAATCAAAGTACCCTTCCGGTATAAGTGATTTACATGATCTCATGGTCGAAGGACTAGGTAACTATGTATCGAAAGCTTATAGCAAATTGAACTTAATGATGTGATCTTATGCTACGCTTAATTGGGTGTGTCCATTATATCATTCATCTAATGACATAACCTTGTTATTAATAACATCCAATGTTCATGATCATGAAACTATGATCATCTATTAATCAACAAGCTAGTTATACAAGAGGCTTACTAGGGACTCCTTGTTGTTCACATAACACACATGTATCAATGTTTTGGTTAATACAATTATAGCATGGTATGCAAACATTTATCATAAACTCAAAGATATATTATAATAACCACTTTATTATTGCCTCTTGGGCATATCTCCAATAGTTCACTCCCTCAAATGCGATGAGGAAACATTGAGGTAGGTCAACTTGCAAAGTAGACCGAAGTTCGAATTAATAATTCTGGTCCACCCATATACTTTCTAATTGATCCACCTTGGCCCGATGCCCTGGCCGAGAGAAAGAAAACCCCAAATTATTTTTTCAGAGCTGGAGGCAAAATAGTCCAAATACATACAGACAACATACGTTGCCGCCACCCGCTCAACACGTCCACGATCCTGCATCTCGATGTCGCCAGCGGCTTCCACCGCTGCAGTAGTGTGAGGGTATCACCGACGTCGAAGAAAGGGGAGTTTAGAGGGAGCCCGAATGGGGGCGGTGGACCGGCGGAGGTTGTGGCTCAAGCCTTTCCCTGGGATACAAAAACTGGTCAATTGGATACCTAGGATCTCTCCATATTGTGGCCCGCACGAACATTAAAGCGTTTCTAGGTTAGGCCCGCTCGAAAGACGGCAGTTTTCGTGGAGATTGACTAGGGTACACGTGTGAAGAAGCGTGGAAGATGCACAAATAACTACGTGCCACATAGGTACAGTGAAAACCTATACTTGACAATACCTACCTGAATGTGCAGGTGTAGAGCAGGCTGAAGCATTGGCTTGCCTCGAGGCATCGAGGGGCTCAAGCATGTTAGAGCACCTCCGCTAGCGCGCTTCAAACATACGCTGATAGGTGCGCCGGTAGGGCTTTGTGGGGTGCACCAATTGGGGCTCCTTAGTTTAGGGACGGCCATCCCATACCGACACATCCTATAGTGCTGGCCCCCCAAATTTGATTTTACATTTTCACCAAATTTTAACATTTTGCAGCCAGTAATTTACAATGTTTAAACATATAAATTATTTCACACACATAGTTTAAAAATACAAAGTAAATCATCCATACAAGCATCAAATAAATTGCAATCTAACAAGTTCATGAATCATGGAGCATTTCCTCTCCTCACCCACAAATTCTCAACTAGATCATTCTATAACACATGCATGAACAAATGCGCCATCATCTCATCGTTCTGTCCATCACGGCAATCCGCCGAATACCTTGTGGGCAGTGGGTGCTGGGTAGGAGCCGAGGGAGACGACAAATTCGGAAATGTGGGATGTCGGAGATGTTAGCGTTCGCAACGACGTCTGTTTCAGGGTGGGCTGGCAAAAGTCAGGCACGATCGAGGGAGGAGGCTGCGTCAGTGGCGACGGCGATATGGAGGGGTGGAAGGCGGATCGGGAGGGGCAGAACGGGTGGAGAATGGGTGGGTTTGGCTGCCAAGAATGTCCCGCGGGGTGAAATCCTACGTGGACGGGATTGCCTGCGCGCCCGTTTGACAACCCACGCGAAGGGGCCGGCACGCGGTTGCCGGCGATTGTATTGGACTCTAAAACTAGCTGGCTAGTTATTGGACGTGTCAGTGTGGCCTAAAAACTCTCCAGACCTCTAAATCGCTATTGGGGTCGCTATGGGGTGCGTCGGTGAAAATGTTCTTATTGACCGGCGATGTTGGTCTGCTATTATTGAGCCTGATTGTAGTCGGGTGATGCAAGCTATTGCTGCTAATTCGACAGATCGTCCTACAAGATACGAGAGATTTAGAGACTTCATACCGATATTTTTATTCGTAAAGTTGACAATGAGTGTAATAAAGTAGCCAATAGTTTAGCACAGATAAGCCTGAGTCTTGTGGAGTGTTACGTTGAGTCGGCGTCGACCTGCGTGTTGGCTCTGATCGGCTAATGACGGATGATAGTAAAAACATTATTGCCTAACTAATATAGTTTTCTAAAAAAAACTACATGCACGCGGCAGGAAATTAGTTTTGTGCGGTCAATCCAGTGTATAGTACTTTATTTGAGTGATGATGGTGTGCTAATATTTTTTATTTAGGGATCTTATCGATTTTTCAGTACAGTACGTACTTTTTTTTAGAATAAGCGATTTTTTACTAAAACAGGAACCACTTCCTACGAAGACTAAGATGGGCTTCGTCTCTCCTTGTTGATTAGCCCGGCCCATCACGTACGCTGTTGCTCTTCAGGCCCGGAGTAGCGCTGAACCGTGGTGAAGACGTAAATACCCCTGTAGGCGGGTTCTACACACTACACAGAAAAGCCAGGGATTTGGAGGGAGGGAGAGGGAGAGCGTGGCGAGGGTTTGGGGAGAGGGCGCGGCGTGAAGGCGAGGACGAGGCTTGGGATCGCGATGGCGGCGAGGCTCGTGGCCGCGGCTAAGGTCGCCTCTCGTGGGGCTGCATCCTCTGCGGCGAGGCCGCTCTCCGTTCGGTTCGGGTCACCACCCGTGCCGTCCACCTCCTCTGCGCACCGTTTCTCGGTGAGAATCGAGAGGGATAAATCTACGTATTCGTTCGAGGATCCTAGATGGCGCAGTCCAGATTCTCGATTTGATATGGTGAATTTTGCGTTGCAGATTCGACGGGCCTTCTCATCCGAGGATCGAGTTCAGAGTGAAATAAACGGACTCAAGCACGAGGTATCCCCCTCCCTCCCCCCCTTTTTAATCTCAATGCACCCTGCCTTACCTTCAGGCTCCAGTCTCTAAATTCACTCGGAATACATATCTGACCCTGCAGATACGAAACTGAAAAATTCAGTGTTCCATTCATGTGTGTGTGATAATAATAATATTTCTGTTGCATTGTTGCATCCACCTCTTATTACTGTGTGTAGGGATTTTAAATAGTCAGTCAGTTGATGAGATTTCCAGCAATCGACTCGTGTCCCGAATTAATATGCTGACAGCGGTTGCTCTCTTGTTAATTCTGTAAATTTTGTTTACTGTTGGCTAGTTATCCTGGCCTTTGCACGTGCATTTCAAATGAGGCAACTCATGATATTAAGATTATTCGACCCACTATGTTAACAGTTGCTTGCCATCTCCATTTTAAATGTTCTCATCTGGTTCTGTACATTATAGATGCATAACATTGCTTTATCAACTTGCTAAGTATGAAGATTTGGTGGTACACTTGATGCTCATAGATTTAGTTGCTTTATCTGCAAATCACATGGACTTTGTTATTTTGTTTGAAAATTTGGTGGTGCACTTGATGCTCATAGATTTTTTCAGTATTCTAGAGCTAAAGATGAAGCTCATCACTTGTATTTAAGTGTTACATTGCTTCACATGAACTCTTATCATGTTTTTGCAGTTATAGTCTGAGCTTGCTTGTTACTTCTGTTGCACTTGAATTCTTATCATGTTTTTGCAGATCTAGTTCAATATGCAGATTGCTTATTGCTTAGTTTTGATGATTGCTCCTGATATCAGTTTATCTGGTCACTAAATTAAGACTAGCATAATAATCAACCCTGTCATTAAATGCCTCCACGGATATCTAGTCTAACTAGCTGGTAGTCACCGCCATCTTGTTCTAGGAGTCATCAGTTGTCCATAAATTTTTCCATAGGAAGTGGTAACTGCACTCTGATTATAATCATTGCTGATTTCTGATGCTATCTTTATTTCCATTTACAATTGAGGTGTTTAGGTATTGCCTACACTGCATCCCTGAGATGCTGAGTGATAAGATGAATTGCTGATACGTCATTTGTTCTTGGTAGAAACATATGCATGCACTATGGTTGCTTTATCAACTTGCTAAGTATGAAGTTCCATCTCAACTTAAAAGTTTCTCTTTGTCTGAATTAATTGGTGTAAGTGTGTAACAAAAGAAGCAATAGAATCTTTTTTTAAGCCTCCTAAGGAATTGGCAACTCGTGCACCTGACTCAAAAATCTACAATCATGTCTCTGAAAAATCCAGAAGAAATATGCCCTTGCCTCCTCAGGCTCCTCGAGGTCCGTGCTTGTTGCTGTCTGTAGAGGATGCAATCTTCCCTTTTTTTTCATCTTGGTGATTGAGGCCTGTCAATATTTCCAATCCTCCAATTCTTTGCTTCTCCAGCCATCAGCTGGGACATTCAGAGGCATGCATATTTGTGTATTCTATTTTGTTTTTCTCTGGTAATTTTATTTCTCCGATTCCAGGCTTTCTGCTTCACTGCCTTAGATTGTCTATCTGAACATTGCTTGCACTGATAACAACTAGAAACATCTAAGTTTTGCAGTTGTTAATCTTGGTTAAGCTGGTTTTATAATATGCATGTTCACTTGGTTTCTAGTAATTTTTATTTTCCTGAACTCAAGTGCATAAATAATATAACTGTTGCAAGAACAGAAGTGCCATCATCATTCCCACAAACATACAATGCATATTTCAAATTGGTATCTTGACTTTTTGAAATTTATGCTATGATAGGTGTATTTGTGTTGCACGGTTGCTTGCACCAACCTCTTATTATTTAGGCTTAGGCCTGTTCTTACCGTACAATTCAAAAACATTTACAGATTGGGGAGCTAAAACTGGCGATGCAGTGCAGTGAGGAAAAGCAGAAGACGTTTGAAGCATCAATGAGGTATTATATTTTGTTTTCCATGCTCGTACATATGTTTATGCTACTCCCTCCGATCCATAATATGTGTTGGAGATTTTGTACTAATCTAGTACAAAGTTTGTACTAAGTTACTGGCACTTTTTTTTGGATTAGAGGGAGTAATATGTGTTCTTTATTCCAGGTCAGAAATCCATCAATCGGAGGTTGCAAACCTCAAGACAACTTTAACCCTTATCGGTCTCCTGTGTGGATATGCCTCAGTCATGATGTGCCTGTACCAACTCACTCCGTCTGAGGCTGAGGCCCCCGGCATTGTGCTGGTCTAGGTATATCCTTAAACCCTCATCACATTTGCGTTTGGGTTCCAGTATAGTTTGGCATTTACAAATTTGATATGTCCTATCATTTCAGTTCTTCAGAGGCAACTCAAGCTCTGCTGGGAACTTCAAAACCTTTCGCAACTGGCCAGAGCAATATTCAGTTTTGTATTTTGTTACCAATGTTACTGCTCAGAAGTGAACGTCTCTGCACATTATGGAACGGCTCGGCCATTTTTAGGTTACCTCCCTTAGAAGCTCTGAAGTGACTGTGTGGCTGGTGAACCTTCTGTGTCCAGTTAATATCTGCCAAATCTGACGTGAAGAGTAATTCTGGTCAAATTTAGTGCTGTTTTAGACTAATGTGCTTGCATCTCTTGAGTTTATTCAAATCGTGAAATGTTGAATGAAGTTTATTTCTAGTAGTCTATATTGGATTGGAGTGGTGCACCTTTTGAATCACTCCACTTATTGTGTACAATGCATGGAAAATTGAGTTTTTTTTTTGGTATATGATGTCTTTACTGTGTTTTTGGTATTATTGCTCATCCATTCATAGAATTTACTAGTTTCATGGTAATATGTTATTTTTCATTCAAACTTCTCTGAATCTTAACACATTTATATTAGGTGAAATTATTAATTTATGAAATATCAACCTCCGTATATAATATGATTCATTCACAGCCCTATAGGTAAACACTTAAAATGCAATTGTCAAAATCTAGACAAATCTATTCCCTACAAAATTCTGGAAACGCTAGATGGTCTAAGATGGCATCTTGAGATTCTTTTATTTATCGTATGATGCAGTTTTCTCCTTCACATGAAAACTTGCACATGATAAAAAAAGGTGGGTAAGCCTCTCAAAAAAGGGGGCTAAGTTTGGTGGGCTTCGTATATATCTCTATGGCAAGTCACATTGTATTGAATTTGTGTACGTATCCTTAGTTGCCATTATTTAGGTCTATCTCGGAGGTAGGAACGTAGTACTCTCTAGGATAAACTTAGTTGGGTTGCAGCCAAGCACATTGATTGCAGCTTGAATTTCTATGAACCTATGGTAATATGATTGTTTTTCTATGTGGCCACGCGGCTCACTCATGAACTTTTAGCTATTTCGAAGTGAATGGCAGTTGATGATTGTATTTCTAAGCATTGAAATTTCGAATTTTTTTATTAAAATGTCAAACAAGTTGGTAATGTAGATTTTTATTTTCATGTAAACAAGCAAAGCTGAATTTGTTTTTTGGAGATGCACCATTTTTCCTTACTTTTGACACAGTTTCATCTGGCGCAGGTTGTAGTTGAGTCTAACTTGAAATGCTTGAATATGTGGATAACTAAGTGTCCTAGATGGCTACACCGTTATCTTATAAATTTAGTTACACGAAATGGCTGGAATGGTACATATATGTAGAATTTTTTTTCAATATGATGTGTGCAGTTATCGCAAGAGTTATATGGAGAGTCTTGTGAATAACTTTTGTTTTCAGTCACAAAAGGATATTATGGTTCAGATGGGATTCTTGGGAGCAAGAACAACCTATAAAGGCACCAAGGAGTGTATACTCTATAAAAAAAATCAAATTCATCTTCTCTCACATGTGGTTACTATGTTGGCCACTTTTTTCTCTTGTAATTGTCCATGTATGGATATACCTATGTTAAGATAAGCACATAGTTTAGTGTTTAAGCTCGATGAAACATGTCTGGTATTATTTCTCGCTAAGACTATAATGATGTAATGCATACATGGGCACATCATTATTCTGAAATCTCATGCTCGTAACCATATTAGCTGATATTATACATGAGATGTGGGTTAACGTCTTATGTCCTTATACTATTTATTTGTCTCCCACACTAGCAACGATGCATGGGTGCCCATTGGAGTAAGGAATTGGAATAAACATGACGTTGTGCGTGATATTCGGGAAAACAAAGATGTTTCACATTGTTTCATTACATGCCAATCCATGAAATTTTTGTGCAGGTTTCTAAAGCGCGATGAAACTAGATGAAATAATTCAGCATGAATCGCAAAGCGCCAAATCAACAGAAAAATGCACGGTATTATTGTGCAAGGTAGGAACCCCGCCTTCGGATGGGCATATGGTAGAGATGACCTTGTTCACAGGTCAATATGCGTATGACCTCTCAGTTGGCCAGCCTTGATGTGTTGTGAGTCCAAGAGGACTGACTGATGAGCTCTCATGCATCCCACATGTCGTCTGCCAGTCTCACCGATGTCTCCTTGTTAGGACTCGGTGGTCCAGAAGCTCTATGTAGGCCTTCACGAGTCTTGACCACATGGGAGCGATAATTTACCACACTCTCACTATATGAGTTGTCGGTTAGTGAACCTAGAGACTGTTTGGAAGACAAGAGGGTCGATACGGGGAGTGAATCATGATGTCACATATGTCAATGTATCTAGGTCGAAATTTGGTGGACCGTGGCAACGCACGGGCATTCAACTAGTCTCCTTATGTTTCCTGTACTTAGCGAAGCTGTAGGCCGCAACGTGCGTTTGAGTTGTAAACTTGACCATCTCTGACATCTATAATATCTATAAAGTTCATCCCCACTATGGTGCATTTAATGTTTGCAAGGTCAAATCTGATGAAGCCACATCACCTTAATTGTTTCTATCCCTCAGATTTCAAATGTATGATCACTAATTAGCCATCCTAGCGTCCCATCTACAGCCGTGATGAGACTGACACGCTTTTCCTTACTCAAACAATGGCAAGCTCACTGCTGCTGCTTCTGCTCCCCTAACGTGCACCCTTAATCACAATCTCATACCTCTTCCTGGTCTTAATTGGACTCCCTTCCTCTCCCCCTTCCCTCTTTTAGGCCTTGTTTGGTACTAGAGTTTTAGTGGGGATTAGCGGGGATAATCCGCTTCAAACTTTAAATCCCCACTTATCCCCAATACATGTTTGGTGTTAGAGTATAAGAGAGTTTAATCCCCACTTATCCCCACTTATCCCCACTTTCCCTCCAAATTTTAGTGTAATTTTTTCAATCCCCAATACTCTACCCCTACCTAGTGGATTGGGGATGGGGTTTTGTGGGGATTGGGAGACAGCAGAGAGTCACCCAATACTCTAGAGTATTATCCCCACTAATCCCCACAAAAACACTAGTACCAAACAAGGCCTTATAGATTCCACTCAGCTAGCACATCCTTCCTTCATTTCCCCACCCAGGCAATCAGTGTGGTCACTGTTCATCCATCTCGAAAATCCGCATCAGTAGTGGTAACTTATACACTCAAGCATCTTCTTTGCCCCCATGGTTGATTACCATATACCGACTGGCAACTACATTATGGGGCTGCCGATCCTTCTCAACTGATTACCATTTTGTTGTTGTCCCTTCCATCCGCCGCCGCTTCTCCTTTCAGCAAATACTCTTCCAGAGGCAAGTCAAAAAGGTGCATGCGGTGGCTGCTTGAACACCTGAGCTTCCCAGCAAACAAGTTGCTTTAACGATGTATGTCTGGCCTCCAATTTCATGATCTGATTGGGTTCTCCAGAAGGAAGCGCTTGGATTTTTTTTTATACCAAGCTATTGTTATAGTGTGTTCTGGCAAAAGCAGTCATCGACTAAGCCATGGATTCAGCATTTTCTTTTGCCACTGAGTGATTCTTCTACATACAATTGTTTTCTCCGGTCATCTTAGGATTTCTTTTCCGATTAAAGTTCTACTTGTGGTGAAGTTGATTGCGCCAGCAACCCAAGTCGCATGAATATAATCATGTACAACTGAACTTCAGTACCATACTTCTAACAGGTTTGTTACTCAAAACACGTTTTCCCTGTTTAGCATGCCATAGATTCCTTTTACCGCTGCTCGCAATCTTTTTTACTTCCGGTAATTATTTGGATTAAGTACCATACTGCTTAATCTTGAGCAGGAGTGTTGTACTATCATTTATATGTCATCTTATACGTTGATTTCAGAATCTGCCCTACCCACTATAATATGATGTCTGGCACAGCCTTTATCTTCATTTTTTTTAAACGAATGTCTTTATGTTCATTGCAATTTGCAAGAAGCAATTGATAAAATAGCACCTTTTTGTACTATTCCTCCGTTCTTCTCTGAAGTCCACATGATTAGTTGTTCTTACTAGCGTTTGGAAGAGTTCAACTGGATTGTACTAATGTGTGTCAAAACTTATTTGCTAGATTCTAACATGTCAAGAACTTTTCTCTTTGCTAACTGATTCGTGTTATAACTTATACGTGTACAGATTCTCTGTTCTGGTACAGTTATTTAGCCTCTTGGAATTTCAAAGAGTTTGATTACTGGGTTTAGTTGCACATATCAAGCAAGCTGGAACTATTTATTTTATTATTCTGTGCGACTAATGTCCCATTAGTATGGTATATACGAAGAAGATTAATTACCGTGTTAACCATATCTAAATGAACAAATATTTTAATGACACTATCTTCATAGATCGACTCTTTTCATGAATCCCCTATCAGTTTTTCATGTACTTGCTAATTTGCACGTCTACTATTTTCGTTATAAGCAACTTTTTCTATAATTTCTGCAGCAACGCGCGGAGTATCATTTAGTTATTATTAATTTAAAGTCCGACAGTGATTACCTTTTATCCAAAAAATCTAAAGTGTAATTCGCAAAAAAATAAATCTAAATTGTATTTTCATGAATGTCGCTCAAATAAAAGACCCGCTATATTATTCTACCCCTTAATCTGGTGCACACGAGACGTAACTGTGCATCTTTTATCTCTGGAGATTTGCTGTCGGAATACACCTCCTGAGTACGTTTCCGTAAACGTAGAAGGAATACGTAATCAAGACTCTAGACCTAGCGCTGCATTACCTCCACATCCCTTCGGCTCGTTGAAGCTGCCGCGGCGGCTAGTAACAATTGTTCTCGTGCTTGATCCGATTCCGGAATCGTAATACGATTCGAGCTCCACTACGAGGCGGATTACAACTCTGGTCTCAGTTTCGCGTGTAATTTATTTGCACTATAAGAAATAAGGGGCACAAACAAATCGATCCATCGGTCTGTCCAGATTAACTATTGGGGAACCGAAGATTTCTTAGAGCGCTTTATTGTTCGTAAGCCAAGCGATCGATTTGCGATGGCCTTGCGATTCTCACTGAAGAAAACCTGCTCCTCGTTGGCCAGATCGGGAGCCCTCTTCCATGCGTCTGCTCCAGCAGCCGCCGCCCGACCTATCTCGGTACGTTTATACTGTCCTTCACTACTTTCTTCATTATTGTTCGAAAGAAAATCTCTTATATTTAGTAGTACTAGTTACTGTTATCTTCAGTTGAATACCATGCCAAATAACGGAATATATGTTGTTTTCGCACATGATCGATTTAGTTTCTGATATTTCAGGATGGTGTTAGAACGCTCAATAATGTCTGTCGTGGAGTTCTCCAACTCCACCCAAGTTCGGTGATGCCCAATAATATTGGGCTTTGTGGCCTTGTAAGTGACTAAATGTATTTGCTTTACTCTCTTATGCGTTAGGGTGCTATAGTTAGGTGATAAGAGAAGCGAGCTACAAGCTGAATGGCCCATAGTTGTGATAGTGGACATTCCTCCTTTACTGAGGCTAGAGCTCATATTCAAATTTCACTAAGAAAAAAAAACATGTTTCAACTGATAAAATAAATAAATTACTGTATTTACAATCTTGGGCTGCCATTTATTTGAATTCTGAAATTTATGTTTTTGACATGTTTTTTTATTGGTTCTCTAAACGGCCAAAACTGACCCAGCGTGTCTCGCCTTTTCAAGTGAGTCCTAGATCTCCTATCCAAATTTCAAATGCAAAAAGAAAGCATGATTCGACTGATAAAATGAAATAACATAATGTTGGAACTGGCATTAATCTCAATTCCCAAATGTATGTTTTGACTATCTTTTTTCTTGGTTATACTCTATATAGCCAAAACTGATCAGTTGTGTCTCTCTTCGTTAAGTGAGTGCTAGAGCTCCTATCCAAATTTCAATGAAAAAAGAACATTCCTAAACTGGTTTAAAAGAAAAGTAATTTGATGTTGTAGTTTCTCATTAATCGCAATGCTCAAGTTTATGATTTGATTAGTTTTTTTATTGGTTATTACTTCTAAATGGTAAAACTGACATTGTACCTCACCTTCTTAATTCTTTTCAGAAACTACTAATATTATGTGTATGTTTTGATTGTTTATCCTGCCTAATGAATGCAGGCAACAAGGCACCTGAGCACATCTCCATGTCCTCATGCTGCTGCTGCAAAAATAAGCTGCCCCAGAACTGGTATGCCCTCAATAAATATAAACCACATTAAGTCAGCATCTGTCAACTCGTCTAGAGGGGCCCTGCGAACTTATTCATCCAGGGCAACCGTCGAAAGCGAACTATCACAGGCAGCACAAATGGCAGCGTAAGTACTAGTTCATTATCTCTTTTTACTTATTCCACTGTATTTTTATTGGGATTGTCTATGATTTGTGCTTTATATTTCCTCTACGGTGTACTTTATCATATATTCAAAACAAATTTGACTCATCCCAACTGCTGGGTTCAAATGTCAATACCTCAGTGCAAAAGGTAGCATATGCATATAGGGGTAGGAGAAGAATTCAGCATGCAGCGACCCTAGGCGTCCAACTTTCCGAGTGTTGTGGTATTACATTTTCTATATGGCCATGTTTCTGTGTGTTCCAGTCTTTAAATAAGTCTAGATACAGCACGAACTTCCTCTGTTAGTTCATGCTAGTACAGTTTTTTCTTGTTGCCTGACAGGTCATGTTTGTAAATAGAGATTTTGAGTGTTGTTGGCACATTCTTTTCTGATGGAAAATCAGTTCCTTGTCCAGGTACTACATGTACCATGGTAGAGCTGTGAAGGTGTCTTACACATGACATGCTCACAATTGTTTTTTTTTCTGGGGGATGGTCAGTTGGCTATGATTGTTGTACCACGAAGCACACCTTTATTGCTTGCCAAATGGCTGAGCAACAGAATATGAGATTAGTTTCCTCCAAATAGTTGGGCTTGACTTTTGATGAATTGAGGACTCACTTGAACAATATTATGTATTTATATACGAGCATTTTGCATGCCATTTATCAAGTTGTGCCCACATCAATACATCATATATTTTAATGAGCATCCTAGAAGTTCTTGCATTGACTTGCACCCACCTGCCAATTTCCTACACCCCATACTTCAATTTACTACTCCCTCTGTACCATAATATAAGACCATATTATAAGACACTTGGCAAACCAAAACGTAGGAGTAAATGACAATGGTAGTACATATGGTCGGATCTTTAAGAGGACAACTAATTACAAAAATGTGAAGTTTGGGATATATGCATATTTAACCTTGTAAAAGTTTATCCAGTTCATCAAATTTGTTTTTCGTTTTGCAGGTCAGGAGCTAGCTATCGGAACTTTTTGAAGGGTGTTAGGCTCGCTGCCTGTGCTTTGAGCTTGGTATGGGCCATCACTATTTACTCTGTGTGGTCAAAGCGCCGCAGATGTTCTTGCAATGGTCTACGTGGTTGCAATGGTCGCCGCGGCCATTCAAAATCATATGAAATCAGGAGGTGCTATACTTCCCTCTGATTATCTCGTGACCTGCCAGATTTGACTTGAATCTCTTCTCCTGATTAGATGAGATCATGTGAGTGCAAGTGGTATTTGAGTGTTTTCTATGTGGCTTGCAAGCCTGTAAGTACATTGTGCTTTTCTGTAATTAGTCAGAAACTACAGATGCTAAAAAAATGTTAATCTCGCATATCTTGGATTTACATGTGCAAATTGCAATGTGCTGCCCGAAATACCAGTAGACGTTCTTCCCTCATAGCAGTCACCTTTCAGAACTGTTTAAGTACAAGACTGCCCTAATGTTCGCAACATTTACAAGAAAGCTAAACAAGCAGTTGGATTGACTTGGCTCTTCAACCTCACAAAAACCCCATCTCCTGCATCGCTGCCCACATTTCTCCCCTCTACTCTTCCCGCAACACTAGAACACTCATCCAGAAATGGTCTTCTGATCGTACTTCCTTCGGCCCGCTAGTAAATGTCCTCCCCTTTGTGACACCACCATCACATCACTACTTCCTCCAATGGTGGAAATGAGGTCCATTGTCTTCCTATTTTAAATGGACACCGGCCTCTTATTCAGCCATGTGTTGTCCCCCGAAGACAGCAATAACCTCCGATGTCTCCCGTTGATAAAAGTACCATCGTCACCGCCCACCACACCGCCTACCCCCAGCCCCCACCCCACCCTGCCAGCGTTGATGTATGATTGGAAATGTGTTAATTTGTTTCTAGTTCCACATTGGTCTATGATTGAAGATTTGTGCCTATACATAATATCGCTCAAGAATTATGTGCAGGCAGGAACAAAATTTGTATGTAGGTTTTCGGTTTGTGCTGCTGCGCTTGACTGATTTTTTTTTTTTTGGCTTTTGTCATTTTACTTACCTCGTAGCCTCTTGTATCCTGAGGATATGTAATATTACCCTCAGCTCTTGTGCTCACTTTTACATATACTCATAATGTTTTCCTGGCTGTTATTATTTTACATTATGTGGTAACCTCTCCGTAGCTATAGTCCCCAGTTGAGAAAAAAGTTTTCCTCGATCTTCCTTTTTTGTGTCTTGGCTGCTGCACATAGTATTGTTGTATGGTTTGGTGTCTTTGTTGTTGACATCGCTCTTAATCTAGTGAAAATCGTGTTTAACTTAATTATGAATAAAAATATATAAGTTGAGATTAATCAATTGTCCATCATGTGTATAGTGTGTCATACACAGGTGTCCATGCTAATTTAATCAGCAGTTGGACAATATATTATATTACATCATACAAGGGTATTTTAGACATTACATATACAGCCATCAAAAGCTCTTTCACCAAACGACAAACCTATTTATCCACCGGTTGCCTTATCGTAACTCACTAACTCTTAGGTTAAGAAAAAAACTCACTAACTCATGCTACTTAGGGTGTCTAATAGCCGGAAAAAAACGCGCGTTTTCATACGTGGCTTAGGGTGTTCCTCGTTTCTTTGCTAAGAAAACCAAAATACAGTTTTTTTCCCGTTTAAGAACAAAAATAAAACGCAATATATTATTTATTAAATAAAACCAATATATTTTTCATTTTCTAAACAAGATTGACACTATAAAAGAAGTTACTATTAATAACCGCCAAAATTCGTGGTAAAGGAGCTTTTTCATGATTAAAGAGTCATTTGCTATCTGTTGTTGAAGCCTCATCACTAAAATATCTACCACAGATTTTATGGTTCGTGGTGGATATGTTTACACCAACCATGGAAATTCTTGTTTTGGCACATGTGATTTTAAGGCCTATTTGTGCCCTATATGCTTCATCAAATTTTTGAAAATCCTTTGGCAGCCTGGCCCATATGCTAATTGGGCTAAGTTTGGCACCATATATTATGACCCATTTTGACTCATTTACAACTAGCACCACGGGCTAAGTTACATGCGGCGCTAACATAATAAGATCATCTCGCACATAAGTTGAGATTTGCAATTGTTGAAAGGAAAATAAATGAAATATTACATCAACTGAAAAGTTTTGAAAATCATTACAAACATTATAGTTTAAAATAGGTGCAAATTAATGAAGCGTGCATTACAGAGGCATTGCCATATTTAAACAAGGTTTTGTTTACGGAGCTTCGATATCAGAACATATAACACCTAGATTACCATGAGAGTTGCAGAGGATATTATTAAGTACATGCTCAGTCTAAGCTTGCCTATTTTTTGGCTCTTGTATCTCTTCGAGTGTTAGGTGATTACTTCATCCGTTTTCTCTATTTGTTCTTGAACTATCAATTGATTGGAGTATATATCACCAACCACTCTTCATGTTGGAATAACTAGAACATTCAATGTCATGGGCCTATGCAAGCAAATAGGCACTATCATTCTTGCTCTCTGAAAATGACATCGACTTGGTGTAGGGTTCTTCCCTTCTACCTCCTTAGCTTGATTTGGAGTCTGAAACTAAGAAAAAACAAGCCAAAACAACTTTTCCAGCTAACACGACAATGTTCGCTGTCAAAGAATTTTGAAAGTCAATGGTTTGATACAATGAGCGAGCAATCAACCATAGCGTCTCATACATATCTTTCTTCTCGGATATCTAGAACAGTCGACGTTGTGGACCGCTGCGAGCATTTGCCAATGTCAGGGCTACTATGTGGAATGACCGCTATACTGATATAGGGTTCATGTTTGCCTTCAGGATTTCTATCTTTATTCACAGGCTGAAACCAGGACAAAACAAGTTACAATAGCATACCGGTAGTGGAAACCACTATTTTTGTAGTCAAAGAATTTCAAAAGCGCAAGTAGCCTAATATAAAAAATCGAGCAATCAATCCGAATGCCTAATGCAGACTAACGAAACTAGAGTGTGACAAACATGAATATAATGAATTAAGTAACTAGCCATTTTGTGCTACATAAACTAGCAAGATAATTGCACAACGAAATCTAGCAATTACAGCCAAAAGAGGTGCATGTGCTTACTTAAGATCCTTATAATTGGTCAAGATGACCAACATTACCCATAAAACAAAATGAAGAATTAAACATTGTATCTCATATGAACTAGCCAGATCATGGTGTACGTAGTAGGAGAAACAATAGTTAGATCTCCATGTCCTGAAGGTTGCACTATTTTAATCATTCACTACCTAATATAGTGACTCAGAAAAATAAGGAATTCATAGATCCATTGTGTGACGCAAATAGACTACGTTCATTTCATATAAATAAGATGTCAAAAATCTTCCTTCATATCAACAACTAGTTCATTTTAATTTTCTAGCCATCAGTTTAATATAAAAACTAGAGGAGAAACAAAGAAACGAACCTTTTTTTGTCAAAAATAATATCTGGATGCAGCCAAAAGTAGCACAAACTTTGCTTTATGATGCATACAACTATTGGATTTTGAACTTCTAAAGATGGCATTGGATTAATCAATCAGTGAACTAAAGTCTCTTAGATAAAAAAGGAAATATGCTCATTAGATCCATGAGAACTATGGTAAAATGTGGCATGATTTTATTTGTTTTAATCATCAGTCAACTCAGTAAATCGAATACCAATTAAGCAATCAGTTGTCTCATATTAAACTAGCAAGATCCTCTTATTACGTATGGATGAAATCCAGCAGGCATGGCGGTCCATATGTATATATGTTAGATCCCATCGCAAAATGTGTCATGTTTCTAAGCAATCAAACATTTCATGGCTCATATAAAGTGTCAGAATAAGCAGAACATAACATTGATCTAATCATGAACCAACCAAAAATAGAACAAAGAAGAAATAGAACCATTCTGTGCATCATGTAGGTAGCTAGCAGTAAAATGAATGCACCAATTAAACACTATGTGTACCATATAAACCTTTGGGTCATTTCAACATGGCTATTCTATGTATATAGAGAGTAAATGAGATACAAACATGTTTGAAATGATAAAGTCTTCATGCAGCAATACAAAAGTGGCATGTGCTTGCGTGATTATAGGAGTGATTCTCTATATTCCCCGAGAGTTCCAATATCAAATAGTTAGTGTTGCAGCTTTTGAAGAACAAGATTGACATAGAATTATAATTGTAGTAGTGTGATGAGTTAAAATGTGTACTATAAGCTAGCATCACAATAGCAGGCATGAAATAACAATTGGTAGTTAGATAGTTTATGATGAACCATACAGAAATTATAATGCAATTACTTGTTGTAGTGACCTCACCTGAAAAAGTGAGAGTCTCTGTGCAACCGTGCTAGTCCCTGGATCGAACTGCTAGCACACACAGTTTAAGATGAAATATCAAGTAGCAAGGTCTTCATTACAACCTAAGATCCATCGGAAATAAAATAGTTCGATACAAGTTGCATAGCTCTCAGGCTAGCGCAAATTCAGAGTTTAAAGCAGCAAGGAAAACATAAAGCATGGAGCCATCTTCCTTCATGAAGCCACAGGCAGACATGTTGGGCAAAGACTCGTGAACCTAAACAAACATCTTCAGCTAGAGGAGTAACCTGCAACATAAAACATTACAGCCCGAAGGTCAATACATTTGGAATTGTATTGGCAAGATGACACTATGGTGGACTCAAGTGGCAACCTAACACATACATGATCATTTAGCTGGTAGAGCTCAGACATATTTGCATAAAGCCAATTTTATCCTATCATTTGACAAATCATTTTCTTTCAAACTAATTAAGCGGTACCATTGATAGACATCAATGAACCTAGACACCACCGATAAACATAAGTGAGCCTTCCTATTGCATATGATCAACTTGGTTTGGGCGACCTACCCCTGCAGACACAGACCATAGACATGGCACGGGACCTGCTAGCCGATAGTCACTTGCACCAATTATCACATTCCATATTCACCCATCAAGTTTTATTTAAGAAATTGGAATGAGGAGATCTTCGAACAGGATCCTTGTCAGTTCGCTCAAATTGTCCGTAACCGGGGACACGGCTAAGTACATAGTTTTAACACTCTGCAGAGGTTGTACAAATTTACCCACATGACCTAGTCTGCTCTTCTTCCATGATGCACATTTTTCTTAAATGGATAGATGTTGACTAGGACAAGACTTTGCCGAAGTAATTCCCCAGACCATTCTCTACGGACCGTACCAACCTACATTCCCCTACATCATCTGTCACGTAGGATCCGGGTTCTCACAACATACTCCATCAAGCCAGAACCCATATTAGCATGTGGCTGTACGGTAGCTAATGAGCAAGGTTGCCTACAATGGGTTGCCTACAATCTCTTTGTTCTTGGGTGGTCGTCCACAAGTGCGATACACACGACCGCCATAGACATGACTCCGGTGTAACCACTCAACATAAACCAAGCAATACCAATTCCATCCAGGTAATTCATTAAACTTAGTTGTTTTTCCATAACTCACTAACAAAATCATTTCATAGCATAGCTGAGCAACAACTAAATTTAATGGCGACAAAGTAAGTCAAGTAGGGGTAGCTAGACTACTGGGATTGCATAGCAAGCATAAAACCGTACACATGTATAATACAAAAATCTCTATTGTGCATAGATAAAAACTGGGACTTTTGGTGTGTGTCACTTGCCTGGATAAGGTGGAGAGCTGTGAAAGGACACGGATGTCGCCTAGAGGGGGGGGGGGGGTGAATAGGCGGTTTAAAACTTTTACGAGATGGGCTTAACAAGTGCGGAATAAAACTAGCGTTTACTTTGTCAAGCCCAAAGCCTATATACTATTGTTCACCTATGTGCACCAACAACTTATTCTAAGCAATGGTTCACCTATGTGCACCAACAACTTATGCTAAGCAATACAAGCAAGTATGTGATAGCAAGATATATATAACTTCAAGCACGATGGCTATCACAAGGTAAAGTGCATAAGTAAAGAGCTCGGGTATAGAGATAACCGAGGCACGCGGGAGACGATGATTTATCCCGGAGTTCACACTCTTGCGAGTGCTAATCTCCGGTGGAGAGGTGCGGTTGCTTAGTGCTCCCGAACGCCACAAGAGGCTCACCTTGAGGTGTGGTTGCTCGATGCACACCAACGCCACAAAGGCCTCACCCCAAGATGCGGTACTCACACCACACACCGAACGCCACGAAGGCGCCTCACCTAAATCTCCGGTGACCCTCGCCACAAAGGCCTAGGTCACGATTCTACTAAGGGATTTCCTTCGAGGCGGAAACCGGGCCTTACACAAATATTGGAGCACACATCCACAACTTAATTGGAGGCTCCCAACAAATCGCCACAAAGGCCTAGAATCCGTCTAGGGTTGCAAGAACCCAAGAGTAACAACCTTCTTGCTTTCACCACCACGAATCACCGTGGAGAACTCAAACCGATGCACCAAATGCAATGGCAAGAACACCACAAAGATGCTCAAGTCCTTCTCTCTCAAATTCCAACAAAGCTACAAAAGCTATTGGGGGAATAAGAGAGGAAGAACAAAGAAAGGAAGATGAACACAAAATTTCTTCCAAGAACTAGATCCAGAGATTCCCTGACAAAGAGAGAAAGATGATTGGTGGGATTGTAGATCTAGGTCTCCTCTCTCTCTCTTGTCCTCAAATTTGAGCAAGAATCATGGAGGGATTTGGGGTAGGAGAGGCTCTCAGATCTTGGCAATGGAGGAGAGCAAAAAGTGTGTATGAGCCCTAAAAAACGAGAGGAGGAAGAAGAGCTATTTAAAGGGCTGAGGAATTCTGCCCGTTGGGCTCGTCCAGGGAGAGAGAGGCCGGCAGTACCGGCCTGCTAAGGCCGGCAGTGCCGCCAGCAGGAAAGGCGAGCGGGCGCGCGCAAGCGAGCGAAGGCAGCGCGGCACGCAGGCGAGCGAGCGCGCGCCCGGGCCTGGCGAGCGGCGCGCGGAAGGCGGCGGAGCAACGCGCGACTGGGCGGGCGAGCGGCGCAGCCTGGCTCGAAGCTGGGCCGGCCCGGCAGTGCAGCGCGCGGGAGCCGGCAGTGCCGGAGTGGGCCGAGCGGAACTGCCGGCCCAGTAAGGGCGGTAGTGCCGGCTGCCTCCCCTTTTTCTTTTTTCTATAAAACAAATAGAAGATAAACTTCAAAAGATAATATCTAGAGTTTGGAAACTCCGATCAAGACGAAACCAATTTTGTTGGAAAGAGGACAACAAGAGCTACCCAACAAGTTGGGGTTGATTTTCTATTATTTTTAGAGGTGCAACACCTCAACATGAGAAACCGAGAAAATCACCAAACTCGAAAACGCAACAAGTGATTTATGCGAAATCCGTTTTCGATGAATTAGAGCTTGTCATGAGAATAAACACAAGCTCTAAAATATCACATGGATAAGATCCAAGTAACAACCAAGAAAGATGATGCAAGGATGCAAAGGTTTGAGCTCTCTCCGAACGATACGATCGTGTTACTCACTCGAGAGCCCTCTTGATAGTACGGCAATTAATCTATAAACCGATCTCCAACTACACCAAGAGACCGGTGAGAAAGAAACCCTATCAAGAACACACCTTAACCTTGCGCATTCCACTTGAGCTTGATGATGACGGTCTTGACCGCAACAAGATGGAACGCCTTTCTTGATTATGCTAGCTTGATGAAGTCATGCGAAATGCTCCCCCATACTCCACTATGGGAGAGCTTCTTCTTCGGCGCATCTTCACATATCCATGATCACCATGTGAATGGCAAGCTTCAAGCATAAGATCTTTTCGAGTTGGCTCATCTTGAACTTGCACTTCATTTCTTCATTCTTCATCATGTTGATGTCTTGAAGTAACTTGAGGGCTCACTTCATCTTCATCTTCAAGACATACTTGACACTTGATATCCTTCATTAATTTCTTCTTATTGCAACCTTGAAGCCACCATATGGTTCAAGCATTGCCTATGGACAACACCTACAAATATAACTCAATGCAAACATTAGTCCATAGGGATTTTCATTAATTACCAAAACCACACATGGGGGCTCCATGCACTTTCAAGTTGGCACAATCTTCACAAGCACAATTGTTGCAGTCGGCACAATCACAATCTACAATCCGATAACATTGCACCATAAGCACAATACAAGATACAAATGCACAAACATAGACATGAGATGCATATGAGGTTTACATAAATTCACTTCATTTATTGTTCGCTGGTTGTCACTATATGCATGATGTCATGGTCAAGTTTTACGGTGGGTTGGATTATTGCGAACCGTCTATGTCGCACTAGCGAAGGGCAACTACCATTAATTGCAAATGGTATTTTGGTACAGTAGACAAATGATGATTTTGGTACTATTGGACATAGGGTTCCATTTACAAGCATATGCGGAAAGAATCACTCGAAAAGGGTATGTAGATCTCATTTTACGGGTAAAGTACTCCGATTAAGCATTTAAATATGAATGATTTTCAAAGTTCTGCAAGTTCACATTTTATGGTTCCATAATGTTCCTTGTATTTTTAGGATTCTAACGGTATAAAGTTTGTGATGTTTGGACAAGCGGATCTCTGGTTATGAATTTTATAAGGCGCGGACTATCGAAACCGAGATTAAACGCAAACTAGGGTGTGTCCCTGAACATGTGGTGCTTTCTCATTGGTTGATACCCCTTCGTCACGGATCACGCTTGTGGCGCCGAGGTGGAGGGTGATGAGGCAGTGACGAGGCACGTGGCGGCAGCGAAGGAGCTCGCCGGCGGCGGCTCAGATGGCGGCGGCGGCCGCGTTGCCGGCGTTCCCCGGCGCGTCTGAGGCGTGGACGATGGGCGGGGCGGACAGGCGCGTCGGATGGGGGCGGCGGAGGGGCTCGGCCCGGCCCGAGGCGGCGGCGGCCAGCGGCTGGAGGCGGCGCGGTGGTGGTCGGCTCCGGCGAGCAATCGGAGCGGCCTGGAGGCGTATCGGGAGTGGGGGAAAGGGGGAAAAGGGAGAGAGGAACGCAGGCTTTAAGGGGGCGACCTCGGTGCAGAGAGGGGAGATGCTGGGAGGTGGCCGGCGTCCCAGCGCGTGCGTGCGTGGGCGGCGGTTGAAGACGAAGCGGAGACGGGCGGCTGGGGCGCTCGGGTGGGCTGGAGGCGGCCTGGCCTGGTCGACCCAATTCGGGTCGGCCACCCTTCTTCTTCTTCTTCTTTGTTTCTTTTTTCTTTCTCCCATCTCTTTCTCTTATTTGAAATTATATTTGGAGCACCAAAAAAAAATTAGAAAATGCAAATGAGGTATCGATGGAAACCTTATGAAAAGGCCTTCATTTTGGAACCATTTTTGAAACAAAATAAAATAATTTTAAAACCAAAGTTGGCATAGATGCCTAAGTAGCTAATAGCGCCATATTGGTTTTGGGGGTTTGAAATGAATTTAAAATTGGATTTTTCCTATAAATGCAATGATGACATGATGCTTATGAATGCAATGCATGATTTTTCGAAATTTTAAAATTGGGATGTTACACTTGTTGAACATGTAGAACATGGAAAGACAAAATATAAATCAACAATTCGTCATGAACGACACAATAGAAGACAGTTACAGTCATTGCTTTGTATGAACCAAATAGAAATTATAATGACATTACTTGTAAACTAGAAATGCAAATAAATGTGTAAGTTACTTAAAAAAATCATGAACTACATTCCTTATATTATAGCAAACCAGATAGATAATATAGGGGCATATCTCGTGAAATTATAGAGCAGAGAATGCAAATCAATACGTTAGTGACTTAAAGTTTTGCTATGAATGACACAATAGAAGGCAAATTACAGTCCTTGCTTGGGACAACCACAAATAAACTACACCGACATGACTTGTGAACTTAAATGCAAACAATATGTGAAGTGAATTAAATTTGTCATTAACTAAATATTACTAGCAATTTACTGCCTGCTGGTTAGGATGAACAAGATCGAAATTATAATAGCATAATTTGAACTTATAGGGCGGGGACTGCAACCAACAATTTCAGTGACTTGAAACTTCCCATGTAATACATATTAGTGTCGTAGTGTAGTATATACCAAATTGAAATTATAAATTTATAATGGCATAACTTGTAGAGAATGGATTGCAAACCAAATTGAAATTATAAGTTTATAAATTTGCCATGAACTACTACATAAGAGAAAGCAGTAAGTGTTGTTATTTTGGACGAATCCGGAAAAATTACAATGGCATGTTAGTATAGAGTCAAATGCCTTCTATTTCTTCAACTGTTGTCAACTAAACACTGAACAACCCAGTAATGTTAATAGCCCTGGTAGGGACCAATGCTGCCATCAACTCATCCCAAGTGCGGCCCTGAGGCAACGCCCGTGCGTGTAGCGATCCCAGCCGACAGAGATAGGCCGCACGCATCATTCTCTCTCAAGGAATACCATCTGTCTATTTCGCACTGCATTCATAACAGGAAAGCAGCTGCAGCAACAAAGACCAAGACAATGGCTCGCAAAGTTAGCCACATATCTCGAGCGCAATGACCAGCAATTAAACAGGTAGAGGCAGGTGATGGAGTATAATGTTCCGCTGAGACACAACATAGGGCACGTACCGTTGAGTGAGACCGATCAATCTTACTAGCGTTCAACGCACGTGTTAGCTGTTGCCATTGCGATTTAAGATTGATCGGTTTTTAATCCGGTTTGATGTTGCCTTCAACTCGAACATAAGTCAACTAGGGTATGCGTCAATGTCAGTGTGGGCTTCTTCTTGCATTCAGAAAGCTGCATGTTTGCGCCACTAACAGATAGCTACGTACGTACCCCTTCGCTCGTGACCTCAGGCGATTAGGGTTATCTGCCTCCCGTCGGCGGCCGCCTCCGATCTGGCCGCCTCTGTGGCTTCGGGCCATGAAGGTGGGGCAGATCGCGGCCCTCGTCGGCGGGAGGGCTCCGTTTCCCAGTTTTGGGAGTTTCGTTTCCCGTCTTTAGGGCTTTTGTTTGTAGGGGCGGCGCTCAGGTGGTGGTGGCGGCGCCTCGTGCAATAATATTTCCCCGGCTTCAACCCCATCTCGACGGCTACGTCGAGAAGCTTGTGGGTATGGTGTGGTCTTCGAGGATTTCGTCTGGCTGTGGGGATCTTCGGATCGTCAAGGAGCTTCATCGGCAGTTCATCCTACTTCTTCGTCTCCGGGACGGATGTGGTCTTTTCGACCCGTTCGGCGACTTCCCGTCCGCAATCAACAACGTCAAGGCTCAGGGAGGAGCGGCAGCGGCGGCGCGCCGTCGACACGGTCTGGAGGTTGAAGATGAAGGGCTTCTCAAGGATCTCGTTGTAATTTTCGTTTTTCTTGAGCTGCTTTGTACTGTTCGGTGTTTCTTTTAATGCCAGTGTCCTATTCGCAAAAAAAAAGAAAGCTGCATGTTTGAGTGTGGTGGTTTTGAGCCCTTGTTAGTGCTTATAACGGATTATTTTGACGAGGCTGACGCAGCATCTACTCACCACCTTAATACACATTACAACTCTTCTCGTTAGGCGTGGTGAATCTGCATAGCTTATTTTCTGCCCAGCTACTACTTCTGAACTGAATGTCTGAATTATAGTGCAGCACTCAGTGTTTTACTTTGTAATATTACATGCGAATAAGGTACTGCATATGTTTTGTGATTCAGCTAACACAAAATGGAATAAAAAATAAACCAGCAGTGTGTACCAGCATACTTCCAAGTTCCAAGTGCAGTGGTGTAACTTCTTTTATTTTGAAACGGAATGTGGTGTAACTAATTGCCATTGGTCTCTACGGCTGCAATTATTTGGCTCATTTCGTTGCAAGAACAGCACTGTCTGGAGTTGACACCCAAGCAGTGTGTTTTTTGCAAGTTGTTGTTCTCCCCCTCTTCTACAAACATGCAATTAGCTAGTGTAGGTGATAGCTCACCCAGAAAAGCTATGCCTGCTACTTGACGGGGCACACGACCTAAATAGGGGTCTGGACACCGGGAGTGGTGTTTTGGAACATGGGAGCATATGCTCCCTCTATTTTGAAATTCATCTTACACAAATTTTGAATTTTAAAAAAATTGAAACGAAAAATTCGCACGTACATCTTCACGTGCTACACGCTCACAAAGTTGTTTCATAAAAAATAGACTTGTCATGTGCCGTGTGTAAAAAGACAAAACTCAGTGCTAAAAATAATGTTTTTTACAAGATAAATTTTCTCTTTTTTACATAGACCACAAAAAATATTGATTTTTCATGAAACTTGACGAATGCTCATATATTATGGAGATGTACACATAGAATTTTTTGTCAAAATTTTTCGACAACTCGAAATATAATTTTTTGGTATAGGGAGCATACGCACCCGGGAGCCGAATTGAATTTCCGTCTGGACACCGGACATATAACCACCCACAAATGATTAGTGAGGGAAGCCCCAAAATGGTTGTATTGTTGTAATATCATTTATTCGGAATTTTTTCCTTTTCGTCACAGGTAAGGAGAAGAATAAGGACATCTCCATCATGCCGGTCAACTTTGGACATCAAATGTGTTTGTTTTTTATCTGTTTGGGTCGACCCGCTGGTAGAAGATGAGCTTGTGTCCTCCCTTGATCTGTTTGGCTTGGAGTTAAATCCAGCGGGCACCCCATTTGGTCCACGTTGGTCCTATTTTTGCCCTATTTTTTCTTCTATTTCGCCATGTGCATTTGAATGAAAGTAGAACCAAATAATTAAATGAAATAACTAACAAATTCCCACTAATTATCCACTTACGGAGTTCATAAACCATCGCAACGAACCAACTTTTAAATGACACGAAATTTCAAACAACACACAAAAGTAGATATGTATGTGAGATCACAGATCCCGTTCTCAGATGATCATTTTCTTCCTCTAAAACCAAGCCCTTTGAACTAGGTTCATGCTGATCAAATCGACCATCATGATCTGGTTCT
Organism: Lolium rigidum; assembly: GCF_022539505.1. NCBI lineage: Eukaryota > Viridiplantae > Streptophyta > Magnoliopsida > Poales > Poaceae > Lolium > Lolium rigidum. The sequence goes on from NC_061513.1 coordinate 301,488,560, forward strand.
TCCCGGTGATTAATTTGGCCTCTACTTCCTTGGCCCTTGACTAGGCATTGCTATCTTCAATTTCAAGAGCTCGTTCTTGTACCTCAATGGTCTTTTTTAATCAAGAAAGCTTACCATTTGTCCCTCTTTGTTCCGACGTCTCCTCTCATCCCTCTTGGTATTTTCCCCTTGCCCCTTCCTTCTCGGTGATCAAACCCTTCAATGTCTCTTGCAATGCAAGTGATGAAGCATCAAACTTTGGATCTTACTTGGTGGCCTTATGCCCCCTTAGCTGAATCTCACGGCCACCCGAGCTAGGGCCACCGGTGCTTGACTCACCCTCATAGAGATCAATGACCGTTGACTTGTTTCCATGCTTCTTTGAGCCATCTAGACCCTTTTGTACGAAGAATAGCATGTTTCCCACTTGAGACATTTTTTGATCATCTTTCAACAATGGGTCAACCTGAATGGTTTATTCTCGTGGACCTCCGTGAAGTAATCCAAAGCTTGGAACACCTACACATATAGATGAAAATCCAGTAGCCTATTAGTTAGATATGCAAGGTACATTCACATGTTTAGATTAGATGAGGTATTACCAAGTATTGCCCACCGATTCCACTCACGGACCCGTCCCTCACATGTTCATATGCACCATAAAACTTATTGCATTCTGCTCAGGCCTCACATGGTCATTCCGATCAATCTGAAAATTGCAGGCCCTAAATTTTCTACGCTCCTGCAAGTACTTCACGATCCTCCTCCAATATGTCCCTCCTTTTTGCTCGGCACCACAAATTAGATCTTGTCCAATGTCCATGCAAGAATCAAAAATCAACTTGTCCTCAGCGACCCTATATGCTCTGGTCCTTTGGATTTTTGTGTTGCATGTTCTAGGTTGACCTGATATGCAAACAATGGCTCTCTATCTCTTGAGAGCTCATGTTGTCGAGTATCTTGTTTATTGTCCATATGGCCACCCCTTTGCTCATATCGGTCAAGATCCAATCGTCGTCCTCCTCGTAGTAGGCATACACACAATTGCATATATTGCACGCCATTTTGACACGCCAAAGCGAAACAACGGAGAAATGAGAGGTTGCAATCATATCATGTTGGCCAGGGTAAGTCCTAGCATTTGGGCGAACATTTCGTGGAGAGCGGGAATGTTGGCGACTGAGAGCACCCTTGGCCTCTTGCTATGGTCCGACGCTGAGTTGTTGGCCACAGGAGTGCGGCAGAGGTCAAGTACTAACACCACGTCGCCCGACATGGATGCGATCTCCCGTGACGTTGACCGGGAGCCGTTGTGCCAGGATGATGCAATGGTGTGATGGGCACCGCAAGGTGCCTCTGCCGAATGAGCTGGAAACCGAGGATGAAGAGGCGGCCGTGTGCTCGCGGACCAGACCGAGCTTGTCGAAGAGGCGTCGATGACGATGCCCGCGTGGGCCATGCCGGTGGTGAGCGCCTCCTACTTGATCATGAGCAGGACTGGGCAACAACTTGGCCGGCGATGGTGTTGGTGCTGGCCTTGGACTAAAAAAGACATCATGAGTTCGGCCTCTATTATTAATGACATGGCATTGTCTCTCTGACGGAAGTGTTTACTAGTCTTAAGAGCTCACTGCTCTACCGACCGCTCTTTCTTCGCCTCCGACAGAAGCGTTTACTGGTCTTAAGAGCTCACTGCTCTACCGACCTTTCTTTCTTCGCCTCCAGCCGGGCCGTGGCCAGTGGTCGGGGCGGCGGTGGCCTCAATTGCTCGCTAGGGCTTGTGTGGCTATGCCGACGTGATTCATATGGGAGTGGATCAAGAGGAAGTGCGAGTGTGCCGCTGACGAGAGGGCTCTCTCGAGGACAAGAACGAACGCACGTGGGCGAGGACGCTGTCCGGGCACGGCATTTTCAGCCGAAAAAATTACTAGGATTATATCCTTTTAAATTGGTCCCCGCCATTCGGTTCGATCGGTTGGGTCACACAGCCATGCCATGCCCCCTATCTATGAGAACACGTTTGAACCGTCTTCATCCGTTTAGGTCGGCCCCGCTGAAGATGCCAGGTAGCTGGCTCGCTGGGTGAAATGGAAATTCTCCTGAATGTGCTGGCTTGGACACGGACCCATGATTTGGCCTGTCAGGACCTCCGTTGCACACGACACTGATCAGTGCGGCGGTCTACACAGTACACACTTCACTGTACTGCAACTAGGGTTCGAGGAGTCGGGGTCTTCAGACTTCAGGTTGACGCTTGGGGCGCGTCTAAAGACCCAACCAAGACCACATGCCCGGGGCGGAGCTGTCTGTTAGGTGGGGACATGCGAAAAATTAATCAAGAACACGAGCTGCAGCAGCTAGCATGGATGTCTTCTCGTTGCCAGTCGCGCCGTATACTAACACTGCACTACAGTACAGTCTATAGACGCATCATTTCACAACGCAACAAGTCCGATGCGCAACAGACAAGCCGGCGACTGACGTCGGCCTCCTGTGGCCGGCGGCCGGTCGGCTCCGTCTCCGGCCCCGGACAGGCGATGATGCCACTGCGCTTTCAACAGATCAATAAAACCTTCTGTTCAAAAACCCTAATTATCTCATGATCTACTGCAGACTATCTTGGTTGGATGTGTCGCTGCACGTCGAGGCCACTGCAGGATGGTTCGGCGCATACCAGTGCACAGTCCAAGTGTACTCACAAGGAAGAAGCTCATCTTGTGTTTTTTGCTGCCTTTCATGTTCTGCCGACACTACGCCATATGCAACCGATTCCCTAAAGGTACTTTTTTTTTTTTGTAAATGACTACTCTCCGGCGTGATTTTTTACTTTGAACAAATACAGACACTCAATCTCTGCTCTTCAGTTGTCAAATGAACTCGTTATAAATCTCAAATCAGGTGCCTCGCTCTCGCTGGTGCCTGGCTGAGCTACTGTAACATCCCAAATCTATTATATACTAAAAGCAAAATACGGATGTTTAAAATAGAGACACGAGGTTAATCCACATCATTAGAATTATTTCAGCTGTTAGATCTGTAATTTAATGGTCAAGATTTAAAAAAATTACGTAACATGTATCATCACATATTATGTGAACCTACATGACATGTCATGGTTGACACGTACATGCACCATCCCTATAAGGAAGAAAATCTATCTACCAATAGTCACGTGAAAATCAATTAGCATACGCTAGCTAGAGTTGTTGTGAAACGATATTTAATTAGAATAGAAAGCTAAAGTGCAAAGGAATAATATAGGCAGGATCAGATATAGAATGATGCCGAGTGCAGTTAGGATAGTTTTATTGACACACGTAGGATGATTAAATTGTATCGATCCGATTACATCTGCCGGATCGTGTCACGTACATGTTAAAACAGAAGCAGTGCAAAATAAGGATGTGTACATGCCATAAATAGAGACCGAAGTTATTTAGATGCTATCTCTTGAATCCTACGTGCCAAATTAATATAAAAAAAGGGACGTGCAATTGGTTTCACGGATTAACACAGAGGCCTATTCAAAGTTTGATCCATAGCCCAAAAGAAAAGAAAAACGATGAAGTACGATGCGTTCAGTTTGGATTGTGACTATAACCAAATAAAAAAACATAATTCCTCAATTCATAAGAACATGTTAAAGATTTGTATATATTCGGATATACCTATACACCAAAACGTGTCTAGATATATAAAATTTGGAAAAATTTGAGACATCAATCAAGCTTGATCGTGTAGAATCGGGCTAGATTTGGAGATTTGTCGATCCGCTATTCAGATTTCTAAATAGTTTAGATTCGTTTTTCCATAAAACTATATTTTTAGGCACCAGATTAATTTACATGTGCTTAGAAAAATATAAACAGATCTGAACGTATGAGATTAAAAAAAATAAGTATAATAACATACATGTACAAAAGTAAATTGATAGCACGTAAACCTAGATGGATACAGACGTTCTTTAGAAATAAGAGTACGTGGCATACTGGCATACCCGGCAGATCAGTTTCTTGCCAAATTTTGATTCCTAAAATAATTGAACTGGTTCCCGGCCATGTACGAGAATGGACCTACCCGGCTACATGTAGTTAAAAAAAATACCATGTAAAGAGATATCGATGTTTCAAAAATATTATTCCTAAGATATTTGCTTAATCCAAGAGTTGGAGATTTCTTGTCACTATACCCAAATGACCTTAACGGATCAATTTCTATAGGTGAGTCTCGAACTCGGACCGAAACATTCTAATTTGCCGATGAAGAAATCTGTCTTGAAGAGGTTTATAAATTTTCTAAAAATGTAACCATGGATATATAAATTGGCTATCAATTTAGTTGTTTCCTACTTCTATTTGTGTTTATTACTTTCAATTTAAGATAATATTCGTATACAAAACAATTCGCCAATTGGGACTTCGAGTACCGTGTTCATATTTAGATTATACCGAAGAGTCTCATGTATTTTAAATGGGTATAGAAAATGAGTCGAAGAAAATTCCACACAGAGCAATAAAATTTCTCATTAATTAGTTATCCTACGTATCAAAAAGGGATAATAAATTTTCTATTAATTACATCATGAGAAAATTACTTTACTATTCTATTTAGAAAATCATTACACGTTAAAGATGATACATGTAATATACTTATTTTTCACCCAAACATTACAATGATGCCCTCGCATTTGCGAGGGCCACCTTGCTAGTTTCAATAAAAAGAAAGAAGAAGAATTCCAGAGATCAAAATTTCAAACCAACGAAAACTTTTCTTTTGCATATAGTGCCATGCATAGGACTTGTGCATTTGAGTGATATGCCATGATGATTGTTATTATGTGTATGACCTAAACCCTAAAAACCTATTGTGATCATGTGAAGATCACCAACCAAATAAATCAAAAAGAGAAAGAAATCAAATAAAAGAAAAACCCTAAAACCCTCACATATGGCTCTATGCCATTTTTATAAATTTTGACCCTAGACCATTTTGGTCTTCACAATTAGTTGAACAATGTTACTAAACACTTATTACAACTTTTGGAATCAAAGTTTCACAAATCAAATACTTTTCAAATGCAAATTTGGCTCACATATGATAATGGCCAAATCTGCCATTTACAATCTGGTCACCACTTTGAGCCCTTGCAATTCGAAATTTTTAAACTAAACTTTGTCAACTCTTTGCACCTCATTCAAGACAACATCAAGGTGAACACTTTTTGTAAAAATCACCATGCCAAATTCTTTCTAGATCAAATGCTATGCTCATCCAAAGTTGCAACATTTTATTAAGTGGAACAATCTCCCAATTATCAAATGTTGAAATTCTTTGAATTTAACAATTCCACCACCACACTCCATCACCTCTGGTCATTTCTAACTAAATGAAATACTCACAACTCAACACTTGCAACCATTTGAATTGAATCAAAATTTAACAAAATTCACAAATAGCATCTATGTGACTATTTGACACTATTTGCTATAGTGATCTACTCTAACCCTAACTACCCCATTTGCACCCTACTGGTTCCCCTGCCCCCTCTAACCATCAATGCCAAATAGAAACCCTAAGAGAGAGGAGGAGCAAGGCTAGGACATGGCCATGCCGGCCATGTCGCCAACCCGACGACCCCCTCTCTCCCTTGCTCTCCAACCCTGGCCACCTTGCCAACGCTCGCCACCACATCCTACTGGACATGCTAGAGCAAGCCCTGGTCGAGGAGGAGCTCGACAGCCGCCGGAACACACGCGCCCAGTGGTGGCCACGCCATGCCGAGGACGTCGCGAGTGAGCGCCGCAGACGCGCACTGGCCACGTGCAACGCCACCGCCTCGAGCACTCCCTGGACCCCCTGTGAGCGAGTTGAGCACCCGCGTGACACCGCGACGCCGCCAGACACGCGCGCAGCACAGACCCGTGACCGCCGGCGCCGGAGACGACGACATGCTTCCGTGAACGCCGCGGCAGACGCGGAAGCAAGGCGACCAAACCAGCCACCGCCTACCCTAGCCGTCGCCACCCAGAGGACCACCGTGACGCCACGAACACACCTGCACCCTCGCCTAGCTCGATAGACCACCGGAGCAGCCGCGCCATGGTCGACTTCTTCACGGCCCCGCAGCACCCTCGCGTCCCTATAAAAGGAGACCTCCCTGCGTCAATCCAAGCACACCATCGTTTTCCCTCTTCTCACTCGACCACCTGAGCCACTCCACTGCCTTGATTAGCCACCGCCGCCGCCCAATTGAAGCCTCACTGCCCGTGATCGCCGCCGAAGCTCGTCGTCGATTGGAGCCGCCCCAGGACGAGCCGCCGGTACCAGGAGCTTCGCCGTCATCGACATCGTCCTCGAGCACACTGCCCACCCTAGCTGGAGCCACGGTGAGCGCTCCGACCCCCTAGTGCCGCCGCGCCAGTGAACCCCTCTCGCCGGCGACGACGATGAACGAGCGTCGTTGGATTAGATTCTAATCCAACGCCTCTGTTTAAAACGTACCGCTTCGGGTTTTATGAGCCACTGACGCTTGGACCCCACCACCGTCAGCGCGCCGCGCGTCTGTGGACCGTGGTGGGCTGGACTGGGCCGTTTTAATTCGAATCTGGCCCAGTTTCATTTCCCGCCGGCCCTATTAATTCAAACTCCTTTTAAACATTTCCAAATAATTTCAATACTGCCCAAACTTTGAAAATCAATAGATTCAAATTGGCTTAACCAAATTCAATGAATTTTATATGGTTGGAAAGCTAGTAAAAAGATCTAAAGAATGCCACTGGTCCCATGTCAATATTTGCTGCAAAATTAATCTGATAAAAAGAAGAAGGCAGGGACTTTTCTCTATTCAATTAATTATTAAAAATCAACCAAAATAGATATTAAGTTTATTCAAACTCTAATAGCTCACATTTGACTTACACTAATTTTTTATGCAATAAAATGGTGTGGTCACTTTGCATGATCATGCCCTAGTTTAATTAATGGACAATATGGCTAGTTTATGTAGTTGATATTGTCCAAAACTATTAAGTAAGTCATATGAAGTATTATACTTCATTTAAATCTTGTCTCAAATGAATTCATGTGATGTTTGGACCCCTGGCCAAACTCACTTATATGAATTACTTAGAGATTTAAATTATATGTAGCATTATTAAATGGTATGAGGTGGTCTACCTCATTTAAATCATTTTCTCAAATGATAGTGATGAATATTTGACTTAGGTCAATATAAGTTCATATATGATTGTTTGAGAAATTAAATCTTAAGAAGATTTCAATGAGAGAAAATTATTTCTCAAGAATCCTATAGAAACTATCATTTACATATTAAACAAAAGGAAGTGAATTCTCCTCAAGCAACACAACCCATGCACCCTAATTAGATTATTTGTATGCATAGAATAGTTTGTGTGTTTATTTGTGATGCATGGAATAGCCATTGAATTAGTGAGTAATTATACTCGTATTCAAATTTAGACGCTGTTGACTGCCAAAACCCACCGGCGGGCAGCGGCCTTATCAACACTGTAGAGCCGGGGGGAGCCTAGAGCTGCGGCTGGCTGAGACCCCTCCGAGCGACGGCCCGCAATGCTCTTCTGGTCACACGCGGCGTTGCGAAGTGCAAGGCGTGCCACCTGACCTATACCTGGTCGGGAAGGTGATGAGATTGCCTCGCTTAGTTTCTGCGCAGGGCATACATGTAAACGTTAAATACGAGCCTCGATCGGCTCTCGAGGTTATCCCGTGAATCGGCTCAAAGAGCCGATCCACCCATGATCCGTACGGGGTGTACGAATACTTGGTGGTCCTGCTTGATCAAGATGAAGCTAATGAGATCTACGACGATTTAGGGTTTTCACCACATAATCGGATCATCCTACTCCGAGGTTGGGCCGGATGGCCACGCACGGTGCTCGTAAGCCGATCCTAAACAAGGCCAAAAACCAACATGAAGTTGATCCTAGGAACATCCCGTTTAGGACTTGCGAACGCCACCCTACGTGCCACAGGATCCTCCCCCTTTGTAAGGCCAAACTATTGCGAGATATTAAACTAATCCTTGTAGAACAAGGAGCAATCGTAACGGACCGAGATCTACTAAATAATGATCAAGCGGGGTGCCGCCCCACACCCGGGATAGGCGTGAGGACGGCTAGATATGCAAGGGTTGCACTACGTAAGCATGCTTAAACGAAGAACAATGCTAACCCTAACACATCTAATGATAACTACGTTGCTCGCCATCAAAAGCGCTTCGATACGAGCAACGCGTGAACAACGTGGGGCTTGTGCTGCCTAGATCGCAAGATGCGATCTAGGGAGCATGTCGCTTACCTGATAGAAACCCTCGAGACGAAGGAGTTGGCGATGCGCCGAGATTGGTTTGTTTTGGGGTTGAACGTGAGTTGTTGTTTATTCCATAAACCCTAGGTACATATTTATAGTCCAGGGGACTTTCTAATGTGGGCGTGCACTAAACCGTGCACGAGTAAGATCTTATCTCTAAACTAAAATGCGATCTAATATGTTACAAATACACGGGCAATTAAGCCCAACTTGGTATAAAAGGCCGATTCATGTAATTCTCCACGTATATTTCCTTAAGCCCACCTTGATCTGCGGCCCACCTCCGACTTGGTCAAATCTTGGTGATAACACATGCCCCCTGGTTTTGGAAATATTATTTCCAAAATCATCATGCTCCTCTCTCGTCGGGTCATGTCGTGGCATCACCGTTGCGGTACCTCTTGTCTCTTCATATTTTGCGGTGAGGAGCCATGATGCCGATAATGAAGGCGGCGAGATTTAGTGACATGGCATCGGTGGTATGCAAACAATCGGCTCTCCTTGAACAATCGGCTCTTTAAAAACCCTCTTTTAATACTGAAGAAGCGTTTCCAGCCAGCCGTTTTGCCGATAGTCGAAATCACACGATCCTTTTTTTAAAAAGGAAACCGATGGCGCCGCATCGGTCTCTCTCATAAACACACCGGGTAACGTTGAGCTAGCCATCCTTCCAAACGGTAACCCGCGACCTCCATCTCGCAAAGACAGAGTCGGATCCCCAAATCGTCGCCTGAGCGGTTCCAATCCACCACCCCCTACACGGATCTCGACCGCGCGGCTTCCAATTTCTTCAACGCATCTCATGGCGGAATCAGCTAACACCGGTACCACGGTTTACGGACTGAAGGTAATCCCCAACCTCTTCTCGCCATTTGACTTCGACACGGGATTAATGCAAACGCTCGAATTAATGCCTCGTTCGCCACTAATTTAGGTTTCGGACATCCTTCCGCCACATCCTTCTCTCGCAAATTCGATGTGCCTCGGTCCTCGTTCTTCGAGAGCCACCTGCCTGTTAATCTCATGCGAAGCTAACGGAATCCCCTTTGTGAGCCAAAACCTAGATCTGACTTCTCGGGCCGACCGCTCGCGAGCCTGGCCCAACCCCCCTGAAGGTTGGGTGGCATGGTACAGCAGGGTATCAAAATCCCACTATGCCACTTGGGAAACCATAGGAATAGCCGATGCCCTGTCATTATCGCTGTCTCCTCTTGAAAAGAATGAGAACATCTTGAAAACCATCGGCTACTTCTGGTCTGACGCATCGAGCTCAGTTTCATGTTTGGTCATGGCCCTATGACTCCGACCCTGCTTGGATGTGGCCATGATCACAGGGCTAGACATTGCATCTCCCAGCCCTTCCGCATTCAAGCTGCCAAAGGTCCCTTTCACTCTCTCTTCTAAAAAGAGTGTACCAGTCGGGGTGCCTATCTCAATCGTTATATGAAAACTAAAGGCCCGAGTGACGAGAGAGGAGCACACGGCCTTCTTGAACTTCTGGTTGGAGCACTTCATATTACGTGGTCCGTCACTTGCTCCTACCAAGAACTACCTCTCCCCGGCCTATGAACTCGCCAAAGGCACCCAACTTGGTCTAGGCAAGTTATTCCTTGGAGAGATTTATCGATCCCTTCAAGCCGATGTCCGTCAAACTGTTCACCCGCAAGACGATTAAAGCGGCGGCCCCTGGTGGTTCATTCAACCGTGGGCCCAACTGTACTTCCAAAGCCAAATCCCGGACTTCCCATCGCTGACCAATCGCACCTTCCCGGATGAAAATGGCAAGGAAATTCGATGCACCAGCTACGGCCAAGCCCCGTATGGTCTCCCGGGTAGCGATTGATCCCCAAGGAAGCGAGCGGGGTGGTTTAAGATTTTCTTCCGGGGTTTAGACAACCCCCTGTTCCACCCTTATCTTGAATCGGCAAATTTTGAAAACCCCGTCTCTTTCCGATTGGACGACTTTGCCGATGACGCCGGCACACAGCACTTGTACTCCCTCATGATTCGTCCTTGCTTTCTCCCTCGTTGGCATGAGCACCTCGAACCGGATCATCAAGCCCGGTTATGAGTGTTATCAACCGATAATAGCGGCTCGGCAGCTTGGTCTCGGACGAGTGCCCCCACACTTCTTCCTACACCACCCGACAGCAAGTAGAGCTGAACTGCTCGACATCCTCACCGCCCAAAGGTGCTATACCTTTTTCGACGCTTTGGTCATACCAATTCCCCACGACCTCCATTTCTCCTTCACCACCGACGGTTTTGAAACTTGGTGGTCTATGTGGAAGACCCATGTCTTCGGGAGGGCACTAGGACCGCAGCTGAAGGAGCTTGACGCCGAATATGATCCCCCGCCGACCAGGTACCGTCCCTTAAGTATTTCTTGTGACTCGCCTTATGGTGATTGTCCAGTGAACCGACTCTCTTCTCTTGGCGGCAACAAGATGGCCCGGCTCCTACACAAGCCGACGGCTCCCCTTTCGTCTTTCTTCCTCCGGCACCGGTGGTTCTCTTCGCCGAGTTCGCCTCCCCGAAGAAAGTTATAATGCGAGTCG
>NC_061513.1:301499545-301576759 GCF_022539505.1 Lolium rigidum
CGTAGGCTTTTCCCGCGCGGCCCAATATTTCAAATCTGGATTAATTCGTTTCACCCTAATTCAAATACTGATGTCCAATTCAAATTTGAATAGTTTCAAATCTACTGCACCAAATCTAGCAAACTTTATATCTCTGGAAAGCCCATGAAATTATCTAACAAATGCCACAGGTCTCACCTCCAATTTCATAGTAGTTTTCAAATGATAAAAATGACAAGTCAGGGACTTTTACAAACTGAAACTTTAATTAAAATTCAACCATAATTGATTTTGAGTTGATTCAACCTCTCATAAATCACAAATGATGTCATCTAATTGATTATGCAAAAATATAACCAAGTTGTTTGTATTATCATGGACTAGATCAAAATAATGGCTATGGAGCCATTTCTAGTGCATTTAAATCTTAGAATTCAAATTCTCTAAATAGTATGAGAGCTCCTCTCTCATTTAAATCTTGATCCTAGGTGATTCAATAGGAGGTAATGACCCTAGGCTAATGAACCTATTATTTGATTACTTAGTGATTTTAAATCATTACTATGTTAGTCATAAAATGCATGAGGTGTAGCACCTCATTTAAATTTATACTTCACATAATAGATATGAAATGTTGACCTTGGTCAACCTATATTTCATACCTTAATATTATTGGTGGAGATTAAATCTTAATAGGATTTAATGAGAGGAAATTATTTTCTCCAAAGAAGTAAATAGCAAACCAAATCAATAAGTATAATGAGAGGAAATTATTTTTCTCTTAAATAAGAAAAACCAAGTAAATCACCATGCCATGAATGATGTGATGCTAGAATTATTTTGTGTGCACCTTTGGTGTGTTTTAGTCTAGCATGTAAGTTTGGTTTGGTGATTGTGTACCTCGTATTCGTATATAGACGCTAGTAACGAGGAATATCAAGAGGAGGAAGGCTACTGCCAGGAAGAGGAGGAAAACTTTGACCACTACCCTGCTCAAGGCAATCTAACACTCTTGCAAAGCACCATGTGCAAAGCTCTACAAGAGCAAGGCACCATCACTCTTTACTTTAATGTTTAATCAACCTACCCCATGTTTTTACCCTGCAATTATTGTTGCTTATTGTCTTTTAAAGCTTATTTTTGATTCATGATTCACTTGGTCTAGAGTAGAATAAGAGCACTCAAGTTTAGCTTAGGGCAACTCAAAGCTAGATAGCACCCCTCATGATTAGTGGCTAGTGCTAACTAGATAAAAATTGACTACTCTAGATGGGAACATGTGAAATGACTTTGAAAGGTTTTGAAGATGAAGGTGACATGAATGACTTGGTGAATTTTGATGAAAACTGATGATTGGGTTTGAATGCGATACCTTTCCAATTATACAAGTACCCCCACTATACCTGATTATGGGTAGGCCTTAACTGGAAGTTTGTGTGTCTTAGTATGGGTTCCCTCTAACAAGCATCATAGGGGTTATGCCGAGGCTGCCTCCGTTAAGAGCGAAATGATGTGAATATGAGGTGAATGTACGACCCAAGACCTGTGCAGTTCCCGGGTTGACAGTTGGTTTTCACCGGGAGGCCAAGCTCATGGGGAGAGGTGCCTATACTAGGGTATACTAGCACATAGCCCGTGCTTCGCTACGGAATCAGATAATAACATCACAAAACTAATTAATGTATGATTTTTAAAATATTAGCAGATACAAATGGTTGTAGAGTTCACTTTCGAATTTCAGATATAAATTTAGAGATCTTCTTAACGTCCAGATACATAACGGTAAGCACGAATGCTGCTCCAGAAGTCAACCACAGAAGCGTTTTTTTTTCGAGATTATCCATGGAAGCTTTGATTCAAGCATTAGATATAATCAGCCAAACTAATGATGAAGTACTCATTCAGCAAGTGGCCCTGAACGGTAAGCACGCTGGACATCGCGATGCCGCCTTCCGCGAGTGGCGGAGCCGGTATCGAACACACGCAACATTGACTGGGATCTCCACGAACACGATAGCGGCGGGATCTCCATGGATGCGGGTGCAGCCCCGCACGGCCTCATATGCAGCCGACCAACGGCGGGGCATGGGCGCGCTGAGATCGTGAGGCCTGAGAGGCATCCGGGAACTTTTTTGTTTAGGCAGTCAGATCGTGGTCGATCGTGCGAGCCTATGGATTCGTGGAGTTTCGATTGACTCATGAGTTGTTCTTCAATTACTAATGGGCCTTTACGATCTTGGTTTTTGATCGCTACATGGGCCTGGTGGGACATAATACTACTTACCGCTTTGGTTTTCTTATCGTTGGTTTTTCCGATCGTACCGCTTTGGTTTCCTTATTGTTGGTTTTTCCGATTGCTAGGCGCGAGAGACCTCAGATAGATGCTATGTACGACGGACCGGTCGTATTCAGATTTAATAGTAAAGATAAGTGAAAGGTTAAGGTTGATGATCCGCGTATTGAGTTACGATGATTCGGGGTTATCCTCGATGGATGTAATCAAAAGTTGTGGCACAAGAGTACAACCTCTGCAGAGTGTTAAACCTATTCGAATAGCCATGTCCACGGTTACGGACGATTGCTAAGGCCATACTGTTCCGTTGTCAGAACTTTTGTCTTAAAAAGGAATGGTGAATTGAAAGGTGAATTGACTTGAATCACAATTGATTTGTGGGAATGACACTAATGTTCCCACTTGAGTTAGTTAGCTAAAATGAGGAGTCTTTACTAAATGTTTATGAACTAAACTTGGCTTTCCGCAAATAAACATAGAGCTTAGCACCCCTTTTTAAAATTGTTAAGCAATTACTTTGGTATTAGTTTGCGAGTACTTTAAAGTACTCACGGCTGTGTCCCTGGCTATTCAAATGCCAGACTATGAAGAGGAGCCACACTATCAGGACGACGGACAACGGGACGTCTACGATAACTAGGAGCATCTTCTAACGTCAAGCATTGCATGTGGAATAGATAGTCCACTACTACTTCGCTTCCGCTACTTATGCGTGTTGTTGAACAATCTATTTGTGTAATATTGGATCATGTGATCCATTGTTGTAAGACAAGTATGTGTTGTAATAAATGATGACTCTATGCTACTTACTATTATTACTTTATTCATCCGTTACATCTAAACCCCCTGAATACTTGTCTGTGAGCATTTACAGTGAATCCTTCATCGAAACTGCTTGTCAACACCTTCTGCTCCTCATTGGGATCGACATTCTTACTTATCGAAGATACTACGATACACCCCCTATACTTGTGGGTCATCACTCCCAGCACCCTACGGCGGCGCCATGGCGCCAGGGACGCCGGTGAGCGGCCGATCTTCACGGATCCGTGCGGCCGAGGCACAGCGAGGTTGGGGGCGAGCAGGAACGGCGGAGAAAGTCAGATCGACACGGACCAGACGGTGTGCCGTCGAACAGCGGTTCGATTGGCACCCATCTCATCGCCGACGATGGCCGGAGGTGGTCGGAACAAATCGGCGACGGCGCAGGCGACGCGGGCGTCGCGGGAGAGCAAGGGATTAGGGTTTCGCGAGAGAGAGTGAGGAAGGGAACGAGTGAGTCCGACCGAGTCGTACTGTGCGGCTCGGGTTAGACCCAACCCGTTGGGCTCCACTGTCAAGTGGGCCCAAGGGGCAATTTGGTCATTTCACATTTCCAAATAAACTAGAAACTTTGAAATTGAATAGAAAATGATTAAGAGCTCTAAAAAAAATATGAAAACCACTCAGCATAAAATTCTCTATCATAATAAAATATGAAAAGGAATTTTTGGAGACAAATAAGAATAAGTCATAATTTGATGAATATTTAATTCATTAAAAATAAACCACTCTATTTTTAATGATAAAATAAGTCCATAAATCCTTTCGGACTTTAAAAACACCTTGACAATATTTCAAGGTAGTACTTTACCCTAAATAGAGTATCTCCAAATTATTCTTAGTAATTACCTCTCACATGAAATTATAAGACACCGGAAGGGGGGAAGCAAACCCTAAAAGCTGAATCATGCATAATTGCTTCTTTAACCATTGCCCTTATCGGACAATGATGCTATTTTTCAGCAACAGAGGACAAGGGTCAGTCCACACCTTCAAACTGCAACATTTTGCAGTCTTCAGGCAAGTTCATCGCTTGCTCATGTCATTTGAGTATTTTTACCAAATTACTTGCAAAGTACTATACTTATCACTCTTGCATAAAAAGCAAAACCACTATTTTCATAACTATGAATATGACTATGTGGTTGGCAATGGAACCATGGAATGTGTTGACATGGTGGAGGTTCCATTGCAATGGGTTTATATCCATCTAGGATTAAACAACAAATGTCGTCCAGTGATTCTTGTGCCGTAAAACTCATGTTAACCATAAGATCTGGAGTGGGACGGAGTAGTCAATCGTATTTCCACCTCTTGTACATCAACGAATGCGCTTTACCGTAGACACTTGAATCCAAGGGACAAGCGGTGAGGCTGGGGAGCCCTAAGTCCCCATGGCAATGACCGTAGACACTTGTATCCCGTGGGACAAGCGGTGAGGTTGGGGAACCCTAAGTCCCCACGGTATCGCGGTCTATGATGGGCTGCATCTCCCGGCGAAGGATTTTTGGTTCGATCCCAGAACTGTTGTCGTGGTCGGGGGCCATCCTTAATTGGTATAAGAACACCGTCGAGGACCCAGGGTCGGAGTTTGCAGCAAAGGGTGGGTGTGCGAGGTAGCGGAGGAATATGATTGACTAAGACCTTATACCGGGCCTCACACCAAAGGAAGTGTGGACGGGAAAGCTGCCCGGTTGGCACCAAGGTTAAGATCTCTTATGGGTAAAGCAACACACCTCTCGCAGTGTAATGAATCGTGACCTGTCACTCCCTGTTCCGGGATTTGGAACTCGCGAACGCTGCCGGAAAGGAACTCCATGAAGTTCTAGTAAACCGGTGAAGGCTGACGGACATAGTTCTTCTAAATAAAAGCAACCTCTTGAAGAAATGATTATCAAAACCTGCATTGGTATTAGACTTTCTGGTCTGATATCGTAGTTAGTGCATTAAACACCTCTTTTCTATAATGAACTTGTTGAGTACGCTCGTACTCATACCACTCTTAAATCCCCTGCTTAGATTGTTTGAATCGACTTGAGGAGGACAACGACAACCAAGAAGGAGCAAAGGACATCTGCTATGAAGAACCAGACCTCTCCGGAGGTGTAGAAGGAGTGGATTACCTCATCGTCTATGGAACCGGGGAGGGTTCCGGAGGAGATCAAGCGTAGACATATCTGATAGTAGTAGTACCCGAGCAGTACAAACACTTAGTACTTAACTGCTCGATGAGAATAAATGTATAACTTATTAAGACTTCTATATTGTAAATTGAGTCGGGTTCACCTCGAACCCAGGAGTATTCCTCTTAGGACCCAAGAGGAACTCCGAGATGATATGTATATATGGCTTGTAATAATAAATGAATGAGTTATGGACCTGCTATGTTCCGTTGTACTACTCTGAGGGATGTAACATTTGCGGATTGGTACTTCGTGAATGTTATATCAACGACTGGCATACTACAACATGCAGTGGTATGCAAGGTCACCACAAGAGATCTCGCGATCATCAAAAGCCTGAAGCTGCGAGGACATGTCAACACAGGTAGTAGCAGGATTTGCATTAATAGAAGTAACAAACGGTGTATAGCGATCATCATTTGGCGGCCAAGAATATATCCCTTGAGTTCATCCCGATTCACGGTTTTGTCGGCAGCAGACAGCGCTTGTACAAAACCCTGCATGGTGGCAATGAACTGCCGAGCTGTCATGTCTTGCTTCTTGGTATTGATCAGTGCACCGCCCAAAAAATTCACACGGGCTCGAGACTGCGATGCAAAAAGACTCTGAATCATTGAGCATGCTCTAGTCTGATCATCTGAGCCATGAGGTCTTGATCTAGTGACTTTACCAGGTAACTCATCACCGCTAGATCTCGAGCAAGCCAGACGGCATAGGCCCAGCTCGGAACTTGAATTTTGTTCTTATCGAAGGTATCTTTAATCTCTTCAGTTGTGGGCGGTGCAGGGTCGGAGCCATCCAGAAGCCCCATAGCCTGAGCACCATGGAACGCCGGAAGAACCTGGGTCTTCCAGAAGAGGTGGTTATCCCACGACAGCTTCTCCGGGGGTGGAGATCCAAGTGCAACGATTAGACTCGCCGCAGCAGCGGCCGCCGATGGTGAAGAGATCGAGGAAGACATGGTGTTGGTTGAGCACGGCGGCAGAAGGCGGCCGGGCTAGGTTGTTTGAGTCGTTTGGTTTTGGGTTTGATCTAGGTTTTTGAAGCTCTCGACGACAGGAGGCGATCAGAGCGAGGTTTTTCTAGTTGTGTTGGTTGTTTTTGGTCTTTCACCGGCGACATAGATCACCGGCGGGTGGGTGTAGATGTGGCGGCTGCCCTCACGTGGTGGGAGGAGGCAGCTCTGATACCATGTCAAAGTTCTAGGGTTGGAACCGTACCCTCTCCCTGGGCCAGGCTACGTGTTAATATCGGCGTGGAATAGCCCCACACGGGGCGTATACAAAGATCGTATTATACTAGGTAGAGTACTACTCTATAGTAGTATAAATACTTGTATTACAATGTTTAACAGGGTGATTTGAAGATAAGGTTCCACAATCATATAGGACTTGAAGAGTACAAGTTGACCAAAGCAATTCTGAATTGCAAACTTGGGGAAGAAGGTTGTATGCTCAAGCATGATATCAATCTTGTCTCCCTGTTGAACCAGCTGAAAGACTGGGGTTTTCTCTACGTCTATGAAATACGTAACTAATATCATCCTCGCTTCGCTCCCTCCGCCTGATAGCAGTTTTGCAGCATGTTTTATCTCATGCTCAGGGTAAACGAGCCGATAAAGAAGCTCTTCGGTCTGCTGAAGGCGGTGGTGTTTGGGTCATTCATGATAGATGCTATCATTCCCAACTACTTCCCGGACAAGCTGGAAAAGGTATAAGAGTTATACATAATTACTGAATTAATTATTTTTGCCCAATATTCTTGAGTCTAAGTATGATACACTAATCAAGTGTGTTCGAGTAGATCTAGGTACCCGCCAAGAAGACGAGGACTGGAGAGAATTGAAGTGCTGGACTGGTTGGACTTGATGCCCGGGAGATGCACTCAAGGTCAACATTAAGATGTTGATTATATTGTATGTTATTAGTATCGTTGGATTCATTGCGGAAATAACTTTCTAATGATGCTAATGCAACCAACAAGTTTTATATATTTGAAGTATTTTTTTATCAAAAACATGAAAAACAAGGACGTTTTATTTATTGGAACGGAGGGAGTATTTGATACTATAGAATGATGCACTATGCATATAGGTAAGGAGGTTCGATGACATCTCATAGTATCTGTCCATAATTCTATAATTTTATTAGGTGCTCTAGTCATGATCGGTTAATGTTGTTGTCACCGTAATGACAAAATTAAGCCCATCCGAGCCGGGGAGAATCGAGGTCCTCAGGCGCGGGCAACGGAGAGCGCTGCTAACTCACCTGTGGTGACTGGTGAGTCCCTCGCGTGCTGGCAACCTGTTTTACCAACAAAACGATTATAGATTCATTTACTCCTACGAAGAATCGTGCTCGTGCAGAACAAGTTTGATCCCCGCGCGCACCCGGATCTTTTGACCCGTTTCCCAACACGGGTAGTAGTAGAACGCACGGACACCGTCCTAGCTAGTGTTGGGGTAAAAAGTTGGAGCCGGCGTCGGCAGGAACTCCTTTCAACATATCAGACGTCTGTCGCGAACAGCTAATGATTAATAATAAGTTTCCCAACGCGAGAAAACCAAAATCACGCGGCTCGTCGACCTCCTCGATCGACCGATACAGTAACGGCGCACGCGAGTCGCGCGCGATGGCATCGTGCTGGGAGTCGCTCACGTCGGCCATGTCGCCGGCGAGCACCAGCTGTTCGTCGTCGCAGCGGGAGCAGCTGCTGGCGCGGGAGGAGCGCCTGAGGGAGCGCGCCGACGCGCTGCGGCGCAGGCACGACGAGGTGGTGCGCGGCACGGCGGCGGACGAGGCGGCCACGTTGCACGCGGAGACGCTCCAGCGGGAGGCCGTGGCCCAGCGGAGGGTCCTCATGGTGACCAAGGAGAAGAACGACCAGGAGCTCCCTGCGCTCATCATGGAGCTCAAGGCCAAGGACGAGCGCGTCAGGGTCCTCGAGGCCATCTTCGACACGGTAAAGACCAACAAAAAACCCGTGTATCGATAATAACAAGTCGATTGATAGCGGCAACAGAAATACTGCAAGAAAAAAAGGGGGTCTAGCAATGCGAGATCGTAGGTGGTGAACAGAGGAAAGGTTTGTTTTGGCAAGTTATTTGCGTCTTTCGTACGTTTATTTCTACATGTACATATATGGTTTGTTTGATGTACAGATATATAAGCACCACTATTATCTTGGTCTTTTTTGAAACTATTATTTCGGTCTTAGCGGTTTGTCAAGCTCACGCAAAGGGCCTCTTTGGATTAGAGAAAGTGGAAAGTTCGGGGGTTTTCAACCCATAGAAATTTCTCGGGTAAAAAAAAAGTGTGATTATTTCTTAATCAACTGGGAACTAAATTCGTTCTTAGTCAGATAATGTCATCAAATTTCAGTTGCAACTTATGTTGCAAATCATGATTAACACGAATCACGACAAATCAAATGGTGTAAGATTTAACTGAGCACGAAGTTAGTTCTCAGAACTAGCAAATCCCAAAAAAAATGCATAGGAATTTTTCCATGGGAGCCCTTTGGGTACCAAATTATTATGGAATCTATTGGTGTGTCCTTTTTTATGTAAAACAAATGTCAACATGAACGCTAAGCTCATTTTTTTCCTCTGAGGACTCGAAAGCACTTACACTTTATCTCTCCCTACTCTCTCTCCTAATCCTATGAAAACACCATGGTTGCTTCTTGTGCACCACTGAAAGACACATCTCGCGAGATTCTTATGTTTTGAAATTTTATAGGAATTCACCAGACATGGCATCTCAATCATGTTTTTTCCCAACTACCGTGTATTCAAATTCATGCAATACTTTTAACAATCTCGCATATACTTTTTGTTCCTCGAACAAGGCAACTTCGATCCTTACTCCATCTAGATAGGTCTCATTGATGAGTGGTTTTAGCGACGACAAGACATAAGTTTAAATAAACCCAACTTTCAACATGGCCCATCACACCATCCTTTTCTTTGCCTCGTGGTAGTGTTTTCATCATCACTTGGTACTCTACTCTAACTCTAGCGCTTTTGACCTTCCAATGTGCCTCAACTATGAAGGAGAGACCGTCGAAGGAGCTAATGTTTCTTGTTTTTAAAAAGAGTTTTGAACATATTTTAAAAGGTTAAAAATTCTGTGAAATATGATGCCCGTACATCTCGACGTTCTATGTGCTCGCAAAACTGTATCACGGTAAAACCGATATTCTTGTGTCTATGTAAAAAAAAATTTCATGTACAAAAAAGCATTCGGTGCTACAGAAAAGCTCTTCACGCCAATCTTTATCTTTTTTTACATGTGGCGTGCGTACATAGAACATGGATATGTACGCATGAAATTATTGTCCAGATTTTTACATTTTGAAATGTTTATTCCAGTACCAAGAGTATATATACACCAAAGATCGAAAGTAATTTTCCGAATATAATAGTAGTAGATTTTTTTTTTAGAGTTATATAATAGTAGTAGATTTTTTTTTTTGAGGTAACCAATCCTTCCTTTATTCATATAGTAACATTTTTGGGTACAAAGAAAGGATCAGGGAAGGAACCCAGCCAAACATGACGACCAGTTTGTAAAGCTACTGAAAAGGTTGCAAAATTATGAGCTTCAACATTACAGGTCCTTCGTTCATAAATAACAGTGGACCTATTGAACTGGCGTCGACGATCCTTAATCTCCATCAAAACAGGGCTATAAGAAGCCAGACTTCCCTCATCGATGGATCGCGAGATAACCAAACAATCTGTGGTCACCTGAACATTTTTAAGTGAGAGATCCTGAGCCAAGGCGAGCCCCTCCGAGCAAGCAAAAGCTTCCAAAGTTGCAGGATCAGAAATGCCTTCGAAGACACGAGCTGAAGCACCTAAATAAACACCGTTCTCATCTCTACAGATCGCACCAACTGCTCCAGCAATTCTAGTTTTCGACAACGCTGCATCAACACTTACTTTGTACATTCCTGGTGGTGGAGGAACCCAAACATGCTGATGGTTTGGCCGGCGAGTAAGAGGGCATTTTTTAGTCTGAACACCATCAGTTAATTTGAGATCATCCAGAAATGAATTGACAAAGCCAAAAACTGAAAGAGGACTCTGAAAAATTTGCTCATGTATCGCTTTCCTTCTTGCAGTCCAGATCGCCCACAACGTCACAGATACTTTCACAAAATCCTCATGTGACAAAGTTTCCAGCAAGAAGAATAGCCATTCTTTAGCATTTCCACAATTGTTAGCCAACAAATGCTCGACAAGCTCTTCATCAACAAGAGCCCAGGTGCTCGCAGCCATGTTGCACTGTAATAAAGAATGTCTCCATGAGTCATTAGGGGCGTGACATAAGCTACAAGAGCAATTGTTAGACATCTGACGTCGGTGAAGAACATTTCCTGTGGGGAGAGATTGGTGTGAGAGTCTCCAGAGAAAGACCCTTATCTTTGATGGAACTTTAGTATGCCACATGGATGTCCAATTCTTATAGTTATTACAGCCACTAGAACTGGCCGTCCCATCCAGCCAAGCCTCCCTCTCATTTTTTGTTTTAGATAACATCCTGTAAGCAGACCTTACTGAAAAATTTCCATGTTTCTCAAAATGCCAGGCCCAAAAATCCTCATGGTTTGCCAAACCCAGTGGAATGGAGCGGATGATTTCTATATCCATTGGAAGGAAGTTTAACCTGAGTTGCTCCAAGTTCCAAGATCTGTTAGCATGGTCGATGAGTTGGGACACCCACACAGGCGAGTACTCATTAATGGACACTACAGGGCAACGTCTTGAATCTCTTGGCAGCCAGTTATCAGACCAGATCCGAGTTTGTTCACCTGAACCAATACGTTTGATAAACCCAAGTTTTAAAGCATCTCTACCTTCACTAATAGCCCGCCAGATCTTGGAGGGTCTTGGGCCCAAATCAGCAGTCAAGATATCATTCTCTGGATAATAAAGCGCCTTGAGGATTCTTGCACTAAGAGAGGTAGGATTAGAAAGCAATCTCCATGCCTGCCTAGCCAGAAGCGCAATGTTAAAAAGCTCCATATCTCTAAATCCCAAACCGCCATCAAATTTTGGTTTTGTCATATCGCTCCAAGAAACCCAGTGAGTTTTTCTCTTACCCTGACTAGAACCCCACCAAAAGCTTCTAATCGCTGAGTTTATATGTTCACACAACCCTCTAGGCAGCTTAAAACAAGACATAGAGAAAGTGGGGATAGCCTGAATGACTGATTTAATCAGAATGCCCTTACCACCAAAAGAAAGAAATTTTTCCATCCACCCAAGAATATTATTCCAGATCCTTTCCTTGATATTTTTGAAAGCATCGTTCACTGAATGTCCAATCTCCGTTGGCATGCCCAGATACTTCTCAGAAAGTGACTCATTGGACACCTGAAGAATCTGTTTTACATCTTCCCTAATCAGCCGTGGACAACCCTTACTGAAATGTATAGATGATTTGCTCAGATTTATTCTTTGTCCCGAAGCGTGACAGTAAAGTTGTAAGACTTCAGAAAGCTCAACTGCTGCACCAGAATTTGCCTTGAGGAAAAGCAAGCTGTCGTCTGCAAAAAGAAGATGATTGACCCGGGGTGCAGTAGGCGCCACTTGGATGCCCACCAAATTTTCTGACATACCCCTGCTCCTTAACAAGCAAGACAGACCTTCAACTGCTAACAAGAACAAATAAGGTGAAATGGGGTCTCCTTGGCGGATCCCCCTAGAGGGCTTGAAATCATCCAACTTACTACCATTGAAAAGGACAGAAAAGGAAACCGATGTAACCACACTCATAATAGAGGAGACCCAAGAATGATCAAACCCAAGTTTCAGCATAATGGCTTGAAGATAATTCCACTCCAGCCGATCATATGCTTTCGTCATGTCCAGCTTAAGAGCACAAAAATGCTGGTTCTGTGGACGTTTCTTTTTCATGAAGTGAAGGCATTCAAAAGCAGAAATGATGTTGTCAGTAATCAGCCTCCCTAACGGGGCTAGCTCATCAAAAGCTAGGCTAGCCCGGTAGATTTTGGTACACCAACTTGGAAGCCCAAACATTACGTTGGCAAGCAATTGACGAGTCAATTTGAGCCCACAAACCAAGCAGCCCTGCCTGTGCTGGACTGTTGTGAGTGTTTCTTGTACCACTACCTGCGTTGGTCTGCTTGTGTTGAAAAAAGAAATGTTGGACCGCTTTGTGAGTTTCTGGCACCTTCTGCATTTGCCTGGAAGAGCACACCGCTTCAGATATGCTTTGTGGCACGAACACGTTGGCACCTCCCAAGTCCCAACACGCAAGGGATGCAGCAAAAACCTTGATAGGAAACCCAAGGTGCCAAAGAACCTGTAGGTGGCGACTGGCGAGCATGGCAGAGCAGGCACCAGATCAACGGCCGCCGCACCGTGCAACGCCGGGCATGGAGGAAGCAGAGAAGGGCGCTGCAACCACCGATACCGGGGGCAGCCGATGGTCGCGAGGGCAGGAGTACCCCAACCCGCCGGAGAAGGGGTGGCTGAAGCGCCCGCAGTACCCGCACCCGCCGGACCCGATCAACCCTGATCCGGCGACGCTGCGGGAGCAGTGGCTCTACGTCACTCGCCGGTACAGCCGCTGGTACTCGCGAGCCTGGGGCGCCGCCGGCCTCGCCGGGGCCGCGGTCTTCGCCGCCGGCTGGGCCGTGAAGGGCTCCAACCCCTTCCCGTCGTACCAGGCAGGTCACGGCAACGAACCGCCGGCCAAAGAACCGTGAGCACCGCCGCTCGGCCAGCGCCACCGTGCACCGTGCTGTGTCGTGTGCGTTCTTCTGCCACGTGCTGTAGGCTTCTAGCAGTTTATGTGTAGTGCGTACGTGTTGTCGTTGTTTGTTGAAGATGTAAATTATGGGCAAAATGTTATGTAGTTTATTTACCACGTACTTATCGGAACATGTCATTGCTTTGCTAGATGGTGAACAATTCGAATTCAGTTGCGCCACCAATATTTCAGGGCACATCCCATGGCTCCATGACAATTGACAAGAGGTTATCCGCGAATATCCAACCGGGAACCCTCACGTCAAGGGTCTCATGCATCAGCATCAACATGTGTCACTGCCGTGCAACGCAGGCGTCGCTCGGACCCAACGGCGCCCCGGCGGCGTGCGGCGTGGCTGGCCCCAAGCACACCGGCCGGCGAGACCGGCACGTAGGCCACTGTACCCTTTGTGCCGGCCCATGGCCCCGGACCGCGACGGACGACGATCATACATATCCGCAGTGCTCTGCTCTTGGCCGCGGCCTCCAGCTATCGTGCATGTGGACTGCTGCTGCTTTGTAGTTGCTGGTGTGCCCAGCCATGTGACGTGCCTGGGGAGAGGCCGAGTGCTCTGCTCTCCCAACCGCAGGCACAAAAGCCTTGTGTGGCCTTAATTCAGAAGAGTCACAAAGTCACGCCCGGAGGCTTGGAACAAAGGGAGGCAAGGTCCAAATCTCTTGGAATTTAAAGACGCAAAATTTTCGCGCCCGCAAAATACCAATTGGCTGTTTCCGATTTGATGTGCTCAAAGACAATGGTAACCGGTAGGTAAAAGGTTCGCTTGTTGCTGAAGACTCTTGTGTTGCGCTCACAAAAAGTCCCAAGACATGGGCATGAACACATCGCCTTCCTTCTTCCGGGGTAGGTGAGTACCGAGTTGTTCCACTAAGATTTGGGGTCTTCGACTGTAGACAACGCCGCGGGATCAAAGGAGTGGAGGTAGAGCCACCGTTTGATCATGTTCCAAATTCTAGTGTGTAGCGACATTGGAATAGAAGGTGGGCCGCTGACTCGGTAGTTTGATTGCAAAGTGGCCCATTCATACAATTCGGCCAACCTCGACGTTGCAACCGGTCGGTAGTCCACACCCGGTTTTGAATGACCAGCCAAGAGAAAAGTTTGCACTTTAGAGAGGCCCAATTCTTCCAAAACGGAAGTGTTCAATGGCGAGCGGATGGTGTCGGCGAAATGAGCTTTGTAACCCAAGGCTGAGGAGTACAACCCGTTGGTAGTGAGCTTCCACAAATATGCCACCGTGCTGATTTGTCCCTAGGGCAGATGGTGTTGCAACAAAAATAGTCACCCCGTATACAAAAAAACATACTTTTACAACAAAAAGTCACAACATTTTTAAAAAATAATGTCACAATAAAGTGTTTAAACCAACAAATTGTTTTGCTGGAGATCAATTTGTAACAAAAGTATCCAATATTAATAACAAAAACCAGAGACTATTACAACAAAAATCCATATGTTTGGAAAAATAGAAAAGAAAAAATTAATTGCTATAGATTGAATTACAACAAAAGTCACCAACTTCTTTTACAGAAAGTCACAAACGATTACAATAAAAAATCAATATGTTTGCAAAATGATGCAAAGTGGTCAAGCGATATTTAGTTTGCTATAGATTGAATTACAACAAAAGTCGCAACCTCTTTTACAGAGGTGTCAAACGATTACAACAAAAGTCTATATATTTGCAAACACTGCAACATGGTGAAGCAACATTTTATTTGCTACATATTGAATTACAACAAAATCCACCAACTATTTGTACAAAAGTCAGAAACGATTAAAACAAAAATATATATGTTTGCAAACACTGCAAAGTGGTCAAGCAAAATTTAATTTGGTACATATTGAATTACAACAAAAAAAACACCAACTATCTTTACAAAAAATCACATACGAATACAACAAAAATCTGGTGCAGAAAAGAAGCGAAACAACGCACCAAAGAATTGGTTTCGGTTGAGTGCAAGGCCAGAATATGTGGGCGAATAGGTGATGGACCATGCAGGCGAACAGGTGATGGGCCAGATTTCAGGCAAGCCAGCGAGTCGCGAGCTCAGCAGCTGACGCCAACCGAGCGTCGATCGGTCACCGGATGAGAAGCATTTTCCTTTGTGAAAGTACGAAAATGCTCCATGTCCTACTTGTTGCATGAGACCGAACTGGTAGGTACATTCACTGGTACACGTTGGCTAGTGGCCACACCCGGCAACACCGCACAAGGTAGAGACTACAGACACATCGCTGTTACATTTTCACTTCGCTGCACCTATGGTTCAGATATCTTACAGAGGTGGCTCGATCACACATTGTCTTCTCATGTGACTCGAAGAGCGATCCTGGCGTCAGTCGTAGGCGGCGCTGAAGAAGATCTTGGCGGTGTTGCCGGCGAGTATCTGCAGCACGCCGGCGTTGGACCGCGCGACGCACCGCGGCGACTTGAACTGGCTCACGGGGGAGCCCATCGCCAGGTAATGCCGCAGTACCTTCTGAAACGTGCCCCTCTGTAGCACCCGCAGCTCCAGCGGGCTAATGGCGCCGGACCTCCTAGACCCCACGTACCCGGGGTCAGCGAAGGACCGGTCCAGCTCGTCGCAGCACCCCTGCAGCACGTCGGCGGCGACATCCGTGGCGGCGGCGTTGAGCTCGAAGAAGATGACGTAGTGGGCCGGGTCCGACGACATGTCCGCGTGGCTCGTGTAGTCCACCACCTCCAGCTTCTCGACGGCCAGGAACTTGGCGGCCGCGGTGTCCACGGCGAGCTGCAGATCCTGCTCGCTGTTCTTGTCGATGTTGATGGACAGCATCAGGTTCCGCCGGCACACGAACTTGAGCTTCGGCGTCGCGTTGTGGAACCCGGCCACCTGCACCACGTCGCCCAGCCGGTATCGGTACAATCCTGCCAAATTCATCCCAGAATCAATAATCACCAATAAATAAATCGATTAGTAAACCAAGCAGTTCATTAGGCATCACAATTTTCTTAATCAATAGTAGAAATGCGTCACTTCTAAGATGAGAATTGTCCAGTTAGGGCTGTTCGGGAGGATCAACACTATCACTAACATAAGAATAGCATGTAGAGACAACATATTGGCTGCTGTTTGTGACATTAGAGTTTTGTCTAGACGTTTGGTTAAGTGTCACTATAAAACCTGTCGCTATGACGAAAGATATGCATTCTACAAGACATTATTAAAGACACTGTATATTGTTTCTGTACTCTAGCATAGAGAAAAAAAAACATTAAAGAAAGTGTTGGAATCAATCCTCACACCGGCAACATTCAACTATGAAAAAATGTATCCACAAATGTAAATAGTGTCTAAAATTGTGTTAGTAGCTACAACATAAAGTCAGTTTATGAATAGTGCTGAACAATTTGTGTTCATATAATATTTGTGCAAGTTTATTAATTACCTTATAGAACGCCTCTAGGCGCCTATTTAATACCCATAGCAATAATATATCAATGTCTCTATGTTAAAGACATTTATAGCGTGTCTAGAAGAAGTAAGAAAAAGTATAATCATACGTACATGATTATATAAAAATTTGATAGAAGCAAGTTATAGAGTGCATGAAAATAAATTTTCATCCGTAGTACCTCTGTTCAATAATAATGATCATACTATTTTTAAAAAATCAAACCATGTAATGTCTGACCAAGTTTTTACTAAAAATCATTAAGATGCAAAATACAAAATCATTATCATTAGATACATGATGCTATATATTTTTCATGTGGTATTTGTAGAATATCATATTTTTGATAGATTTTTCAACACATGCAGCCCTACAAACTCTCCCAAAACACAACACTAACGGAACACTTGTGAAAAAACCTCTAGTAATATCAAATCATACATGCTTTCCCCCAAAAAAATTAAGTATAATGCTAAAAGGCCTAATACATCATGTAGAATGATAGGCCAACACAAGACAAACACCCAAACAAACATTTCAATATTTCTAGTTCGGTCCCTCCAAGCTAGCAATAGCAGATGTGATCCGGTGACCACTCTGTGCTGACAGATTGGACATGCACCTGTACCTGACCACTTGCATATTGTGCCGTGACCGGTTCTTATCCGATTAATTATCTGCCAGGGCCACGGGACACATCATCTCCTGTACAGGGTCCTTTATGTGGCACCCATACTCAACTAAGACTAGTCACAATGGGAAGTATCATACACTAGTATCATGTACATGATACTAGTTTGTGATACCACCTCCACAATGCATAGTATCATAATATGGTATCATACTTATGTCATATTTAATGTTTTGTAGAATCTCAATGCAAATGTGTGTACATGATGTATTTGTCATGAAGTTTTCTTGGTTTATGTGTCATGATACGGTATCATATTATGATACTACTCTCATCTCTCACCTCATTAATTGATGTGACACATCATATTTTTGCCAACATGGCATGCATGATACTACTTATGATACTACCATTGGGGCTAGTCTAATGCATGGAGCTATATATGCAGCTAGGAGTGATCAAAGTCCGAATGCTACGACAGATCCGACGGATTAACTGACGTACTGAAGACTAAACAAGAGCAGGATAAGATCCTGGTGGCGAGGTAGAGTTTTTCTAACTGGTATTGGTCTTCGTTCTTATTTTTGTTTTGTTTTGTTTTGTTTGACAGTTGCAGGTGTTGCATTCAGAAGTGTGAATGCATGGCATGCGACCTGCTCCGGGAATGGAACAGTGCGAGTTCCAAGCAAACTGCTCCTCGCCAGGAACGATGAACAAACGCAAAGCGACAGAGAGCCATAGGAGTCACCCTTTTGTCCTAACAATACTGCTGTTGTTGTTGTTGCTCCACCGGTTCAACACCTAATGCGTGGATTATTTACACATAGGCGTACGTGTTTGATAGTCGATGGATGCTAGCCAATTAGCTCCCAAGTGGATGTCATGTAGTACCAACCAAGATTTTTCTTGTGGTTTTGGGCAAACCAATGAGCATTTTTAGAGACAAGTGAGAGCTGAGATGTCTATCCACTCATGAAATGATTATGTTCACTTCAGATAGTGCTGAAAAAGTCCTTGGACTTGCATCACCTTGTTTTTTTGCTGAAGAAAAGGAGTTGCGCCCGCATCACCCGTGTCCAGTAGTCAGCAAAGTTAATGTACACTCGACTGTGTAACTTTCATACAGATCATTCAGCGCAAGCTACCTTGTGATCGACGGACTGACAGTAACACCACATCTAATGCAGTACGCGCACAAACCGGATACAAATGGTCTTTATACCGTACCAGGCTACTATCTATGTTCTGTTTCGTGAAGCAATGTGAGAAGCTACTGTAGCACTGCGACTTTGCTCTTCTGTATCCCCTCAAAAAGTACCCACTCCCCCAATATATGTCCCGCAACAAAATAAAGTCTCTAGTTCATCAGATGGCCGGCTTATTTGTGACCAAATTGACCCACTAAACTCTGGACTAGATAACCCAACAGAAAAACGCCAGTATAACGTCCACTTCAAATCCCTGTGCGTTTCAGCAGGATTCCATCGACCGGGAAAACCGCCTTTATCTGCCCAATGGCCATTAGGAGTTTTGGACATTTATTTGTCTGAAAAGTGGACGCTCCACTTGTTTTATGGAAGCGCAGTGAAGGAGAGATCACCGAGCACAAGGGTTTGGAACTCGAAGGCGATATGCAAAGTCAATGCCCCCCTTGCCAAGTCAGGAGTGATGCCAACAACGAGGAAAGCCTATCGACTGAAGAAAAATCTACTGTCTTTACTGTACTGTAATGTCTCTGCAAACCACGAACTCGATTTACTAGGGGTGCGTTTGATAGCCCGCAGCCACTCTAACCAGGTTCTCATTTTGCTAGGGGCGCGTTTGATAGCCCGCAGCCACTCTAACCAGGTCCTAGGATGAAGAATTTAGCCAGTTTGGTTTTCTTGGCTCTCCCCACGCTGTGCCCAGCACGAGTATTAAAGCACCCTCGGGCTTGTTTCGGGAGGAACGTCCAAATCTGCAAATTCCGCGGAACATAGCCCATTCGAGGGGAATACCACAGTGCCGCACTGCCGCGTGCAACGGCTGCAAGCGTGGAGAAGCGCGGGAGGCGGAACATGTGCTCGCCTGCACGCACTCCACTCCAGTCACCGGCCCCTCTCCTCTCTCTTTGACTCTCACGCCCCATCAACCAACTCCCCGCCTCCATGTATTCGTCGCCACCTCTGCCCCCTCTACCGCACCCGGCGAAGCTTTTTCCCAGGTGGGCCGCAAGGAGCAAGGGGAAGTTCCGCGAGTTCGAAGATGCTACGCAGTGACGCCAATTGACCCGATCATGGTGCAAGTGTTAAATCAGTCGTCCCCTTTGCACATGGGCTTATGGCGAGCATGAGGGCGGCCATGGCAGCCATGGCGGCCACGAGGATTCAATGGGGAGGACGGGGCTACCGATGGGGACATTTGCCCCCAGAAACGGGTATGCGTCAAGCAGAGCAGCTGCGGAAACCGGGTCTACCTGGTAGATAGAGGTCCCACCGGGCTTCGTCCCTTTTCCATGGCACGCATGCCATTACCGCGGATCCCGCCCGCATTTCCTCCTTTTCTACCTACCATGGCGGCTCGGCTGGCTCCCGCAGGTGCACCGGGACCATCGACACCAACTCCAGCACATCTAGCACATACAAGAGCTCCAAGGATGCCCCCTTAGATGGGACCAGTCTCTGTCCGTCCAATGGTAGATTCGATCCCCCCTTCCAAATGGGTTAGGGTTTTTTAGATCTGACCATGTTGATCGTTGTCATCAAAGTATTCTCTAGATGTTGTCGGCCAAGTTCAAGATCAAGGAGGAACTAAACACCTAAACATCGGCTCCTTTAACGTTCAGAAGGCAAGTTAGGAAAAACAACAAAGCAAAGTTAGAGAATTGCAACATTAGCACTACAATAATTAATTACTACGGGTAATAACTTGTAGTCATAAAAAATTAAACTAAGTTATACTTAGTTTAATTTTTTATGACTACAGTAATTTTGGCCTTAACCAAATGGTTTTGAAGAAGCAAAGTTAGGATCCTGTAGCTTGTCTAACTTTCCTTCTAGAAGTTAGAGGATCCAGTTCCTTAAGCACCTGCTCGTTGTGATTCTGCCAACCGACCCCAGGGAGCCCCACCCCAAGAAGCGTAAAAATCGGCCTGTCGCCCTAACTTCTGGGCAATGTTGATGCATGCACAGTAATAAAGGTAGCACAGTGGAGCATGCGTACCTGCGAAGGTGGTCATGACTACCTCGTAGTGCTCGCCGACAGCGACGTCCGTCAGGCCGACGGGCTCCGCCTCGCCGTGGCAGCAGCACGCGTCGTCGGGGCTGGACCGCCTGAGAGGGATGAACTCGAAGTAGCCGATGTCGGGGAGCACGGTGAACGTGGCGCACTCCGGGGGCACCGCCGGCTCGACGTTAGCGCCGATCCACCCCTCGGACGCGCCGTACTCGGCGGCGATCAGCGGCAGCCCGCCGGCGTAGTGCCGGAGCTTCTTCACGTAGTGCTCCATGGACCCCGTCATGATGCCGTACACGTACTTGGCGTTGGGCCACAGCGCCGGGATCACCCCGTACCAGTTGCTGAGGCCGGCGCACTTCCGCGCCACGGCGTCCGCGAGCTCCGGGTTCGGCCCGGCCAGCAGCGCCGACACGGCCTGCCGGACGGCCGGCGAGGTGACGCGGATCGGAGACAGTTCGCCGCTGCGGATGTCGGCGCAGAGCTCCTCCCACACCCGCTCGAAGGTCTGGAAGGCGAGCACGACGCTGTGCGCGAACGTGGCCGACACCATCTGCACCTCGCCGGCGCGGAGCAGGCCGCAGAGTAGGTGGCAGTAGAGCGACTGCGCGAAGTCGGCGCCGAAGATCACCTCGTCGGGGCTGCAGCACTGCGACTGCACGTCGCGCATCGTCGCCTTGAACGCCTCGCTGCGGTACACGTTGGTGGTGGCCGTCGTCGCCGTCAGCCCGCCCTTGGTCGTGAACTGCCGGCTGCTGTAGATGAACTGCAGCGCCTTGCCGTTCTCCACGGGGAACTCCCTGCCGTCGCCGTTAAGCAGTCGTTGCTTCAAGTTAGCACACACGTCGTCCAAGAATTGACCTCATTAATGGAGTAGTAGAACTATAACGAGAATGGCAGACTGACTGTACGACAATCGTACGTTATTAGGGAGATGGAAGATTTAATCCTGACAGGTTATACTAATTTGATTACTCCATTTCAACTCGCTGATGGATCAGCACTGTTGCTTCACGTGGTGTATGAATTGGGAACAGCAAAATCATGGGAGAGAAGGACTCTACGGATCCGGGCCTGGCACCAGAACTCGAACGAAATCTGAAGGAGATTTGCTCTGTACGTACGTACCTGTTCCTGAAAGCGTAGGAGGTGCGGTATATCTGCATCGTGGACTTGACGAGCTCGTCGTTGAAGAGCAGGTACTTGCGCTTCCCCTGCGTCGTGCCGGAGCTGCAAATCACCATGATCAGTATTCGGGAGCTAACAGAGGAGCTAAACGCCAGAGCTAATGACAAACCTTAGGGAGATGGACGTGACGGGCTTGCCGGTGAGGACGGGCGTGGCGTCGCCGTCGACGATGCGGTTAATGTAGGGCTCGAAGTCGGCGTGCGTGGCGAGCGGCACGCAGGCCCGGAAGCTGCCGGGATCGGTGCGGCCGGCGAGGCCCAGGCTCTGCAGGTACTCGGCGGCGCCGTTCTCGGCGAGGATCCGCCTGAGCGTCTCCCGCTGCACATTGGCGGCGTCCCGCGTGAGCCGGTCGAACTCGGCGATCACCTTCTCCCCGCTGAAATTCCCGCCCTTCTTCTCCAACATCTTGCTGCGGCTGCTTCTTGTTACAGGATCACTCCTGATGCAGTGGCGCTAGCTCTGCCCCGGTCGGGATGTAAGAAGCTGCAATAGCAACAAGTGACACCGGGTCAAGTCAAGAACATGGGAGTGGTGGTGGTTCAGCTCTTGAGGACGAAGAAGATGTTGACGCGCGCCAGCGATGAGATTCTGCATCGATCGAACAGCCCCCTTTTCGGATAAAAAAGCCTCAAACCGGACAAAAACTAAGAGCAGGACTTTTCTTCGATGGAACAAAACACCAAAATTCAGAGGAGGGAACAGTTGAGAACAGCAGCCACAAGCTAGCGTGCTTCTCGCTACGCGCGCGGGGTAGAACAACTTGCAAGACCTGTTTGCCAAATTGGTTGAGACGAGAGACAAAGATCCAGCGGTTT
Organism: Lolium rigidum; assembly: GCF_022539505.1. Lineage (NCBI taxonomy): Eukaryota > Viridiplantae > Streptophyta > Magnoliopsida > Poales > Poaceae > Lolium > Lolium rigidum. The sequence continues at coordinate 301,521,895 of NC_061513.1, forward strand.
TCTCTTGCTCGAGGCAGCAACAGGGATGAAATGGCGTGAATCGAAGACAGGAGCTCCAGAGAAGAACAGTACAGCGCAAGAGACAAGAACAGGTGGGAGGAGCCATGGCCACGAGGCCGGAGCCCACGCGCCGTGGGCGCACGCACCTTGGGGTGTCCGCCGCGGCATGCACGGGCGGGCGGGCGCGGCCACCTCGCGCCGCGGCAACGGACAAAGCGGCACGGGCGCCTTTTCAACACCCGCGAGGACACCTAGGCGAGAAGACAGAGGGGATAGTGCCCGGTGGGAGTACGGTGAGGAAGAGAGGACGCCGGCGCATATATACGCGCTCGCGACGGAGCTTGTTTAAGTGAAATTGTGGAAATAAGGGCATCTCCAACCGCGCGACCCAAACGGACGCGCTGGGCCGTCCGTTTTGGGCCGTTTGGGTCACCGCCCGGACACGCGGACAGCGCCCCACGTCCGCGTGTCCGTTTGGGTCGCACGCTGCGCCCAACGCGGCGACCCAAACAGACGCCACGTGGTTCGTCTTCCTTGCGCGGCGCTGCGCCATGGCGGGCCTCGACGGGACAGCCATGGCGGGCGGTGGAACGCGCGGGAAAGTTCCCGCGCGCACCAAGGTTCCCGCGCGCGAAAACGCCATTGGCGCGAGCGACCGCCCAAGTTTCCCGCCGAGCCGCCGGCTATAAAGACGGCGGCGGTCTCACACTGACCGCAACACCATCCTCCCCCCCCACCTTCTCCGTCGCCATGCCGCGCACCCCGCAGGCCACATGGGCCAAGCTCTCCCTCGCCGCCCGGGCCGGGTTCCCGCGGACGGTGGAGGAGGAGCGCGCGGACTCGCGGTGGGTCGCCGACGACGAGGCGCTCCGCGTCGCCGCCGAGGCGGCGGCACGGAAGGCCGGTGACGCGGAGATGGTGGAGGCGGCCGCGGAGGGCCGGCACGAGACCGCGGACGGCCGGTACGAGGCCGCGGAGGAGGGGCGGCCGCCGCGGAGGAGCCCGTCAACGAGGAGGACCTCGCGCCGGCGAACATCAACGCCGCCATCGAGGAGCGACTCGCCGACCTCACGCGCGTGACGAAGGAGCACGAGGGCATCCGGCGGGCCGGCCGCCGCCGCTAGGCGACCTCCTCGGCCGGAAGAACGAGCTGCTCGCTATGCGAGCAGCCCGTCACCTCATCCGGATGCCGCCGCCCGAGCGGCGCGCCCGGGAGGATGCTGCGTCGGCGGAGCGTGGCCGGCAAGAGCGCATGCGCCGGCGGCAGGGAGATCCACGAGGGCCGGGCACCCGCCCGCGTCCGCCCGGAGGCGCGCACCGCTGTGGAACGCGCCGCTCTGCAGGAGGTGGAGCAATGCGGGAAGCGGATGGTTCCGCCGCAGGAGGCGGAGCGCGAGCGCGCCCGAGGTGCGCGGACGGAAAGGAGGAGGATGGTGGCCTCCGCCCAAGCCGCCGCTGCCGCCGCCCGCGCCGCCGCCGCCGCGCCACCCAGCCCGTAAGCTGGAGTGGAATCCTCACGCGTAAAGGCCGCCCGCGTCGAGTGAAATCCACGGCCCCGACGGCGAGCCGGCGAGGAGTCGCCGGCGAGACCGCCGGCCCCATACGTATAGGGTAGAAGTAGTAGCTAAAAAAATGTAATGAGTTCTTTTTAATGAAAAATATTGTTCATGCCTATGACACGCGGGCCAGGGGCGGACAAGGGGCGGACGCGAGCGACCAGCCTTTCGCGTCCGCGGCCACGCAAACCCGGCCAAGATTTGGGCCGGGTTTGCGTCGATCCGGACGCCGCGGGCATCCGTTTTAGGGATGGGTCCGCGCGCTGGGCCGGTTTTTTGTCCGGCTCGACCCATCCGGACGCGCGGGCGCGGGATGGGTCGCCCGATTGGAGATGCCCTAAGTCAAGCCGACCCAAATGATCAAACATATCCGATTTGATCCACGTGGACAGAAATGGGTAAAAACCTAGCCCAGCGGCCTGGTGGTAGGTGGGCGGCCTGCATCGCGTTGCCTCCTGGACAATCGCATCGCTTCTCTTCTATGTGTATCTGGTCGCTGCGGCACAATTAATGGCACGCTTTGGCTTCAGAGTTGGGCTTCTGGCTCACCATCAATGACAACGTCTCGAACCCATCTTCAGTATTCATAGCAGTTGCGCCCCGTCCTTTATAAGGGCAATGACGTTTTCCCCACCATTGTCACCATCTCGCCCAACTCTCCTCCACTGTCTCCCTCCGTGTTTTCTAGAGAACAAGCATCGCCCCCACGGACATGGGAAAGGGGTGGCCTTTCAGGAAGCCGAAGCACGACAAAAGAGGTCGGTTCATTGTTGGCGAAGAGGAAGAAGCCGCACACCCGTGTCCCCATCACAGTCGACGTGGTTGGGGCCTCTACTGCGACCGAACGTCTGCGTTGTGGAGTGGAACGATGTCCACCTTCCCGGTGGCCGGCTGCTTAGCCATCGGCGGGTTCCCATATTGTTGGTGTCACGTGTCGACACCGAGGGAACCAGGGTCATGAATCGACTCAAGATACCCATGACAGCACTGGTTTGATCATTTTTCAGTAGGGAATCATGACATAACCGCAATGTCTCGGGAATGGCAACGTCAGTCGTGACTCGGCCCTGACCGCTTGACCGCTTGGACCAGGCGTTGCCCGGTGAGATAGTCCAGGCCCGGGCTGGTAACAGCGTGGGCATCACCGATAGACTCCTTCACAAGATTTCCCTCTTCAATGTATAAAGTAGAGAAGGACGCAGACGAAAGGAAATGAAGAGTTAGCTGCAATGGAGAAAGGTCATAGCTAGGATGGTGCAGGAGGTAGCCCATAGCCTGCTGACAAGGTAATGGGGCCAAAACCCGGGAGGCCATACGGTAACGCGGGGACGATGGTACATGCCCTCTTACAAGATAAGGAGCAAACATGGCATGGTCCCACACCTATGCCCGAGCAGTGAAGAGGAAGCTGGAGTAAGGCAAAACAGGATCCTAGGCCACTGTGGTATCCCCTTGAACTACAAAAGGAGTACCATGGCCTAGGGCAAGAGGAAAGGAAGAGACGGAACAAGAGAGGGAGGATGGAATAGGAAGAGAGAGAGGTTCTCGGAGTAGCTTCTTCTACCCGGGAACCCCAGCAAGAACCTCTCCCCTCATGTAATCCACCTGTTCTAGCCCAAACAAAATCAATACGAACCTGAAATGCATGACGTGGGGTTGTTAGCCTCCGGGCAGCCTGGACAATCTCTTGTGTTTTGCAGCTTGATCCTGATCTAGAGTTTACTGGTCGCCCCTCTCAAATTCATCCTCAAGCGTCTCCACTGCCTTGAACCCCCATTTCTCGGCATATGGTATTTTCCAATAAATGCAACCAGTCCCGGATGATGATGCAGGCTCTCGTGTGGCTCTCCACATGCGCATGTGCTTTCTTTCATTTGTAATCACCTTGCACAAAATTGCGTTTTTTTGGGAGTTGGGAATTGTGTTTTCTCCGAGGATGCCTTGATACAAGTTAACTTAGATACTTCACATTAGATATTAGATGGTGTTCCCTATGTTTCCCTGGAAATGATACTTGCAACTCAGCTTTCTTATGCTCTCTAAAGGGCTTTCATGATACCTGCAAGTCATCTTTCTTATGCTCTCTGAAGGGCTTCCCAACACACATGCGACCAAGCCAAGAGCGCAAGACCGGGTCTGATTTGCTGCCTCATGGTGCACCATAAATTAGATGACATGCGGACCGTGAGCACCAAAGCAGATCATTCATGCCTCCACATGGTGCACCGTCTATTAGGGGTCGTGCGATGTCGAAAGAAGTGTGTTAGCCCATCTATGCTTTTCGAAGGGTTCCTAGGCAAGAAAACTTCCGGAACGAGTCTGAAGTACTACCACGGGGGAGTTGCATCTATTAGGATGCGTGTGCACTCGAGAACACATGTTTTGAACGAAGAGTACGATCCTCGTCTCCGGGAGGTTCCTAAGCAAGCGAGTGATCGACCAACCCGTGAGCACTAGGCCATATCCTGCCACTGACACAAGGCGCACCATCTATTAGGATTTCCTCACCCTCAGAGATGCGCTTCCTTTTACGCCAAGACTCCTGAGGTAACTCGGGCTTGGTAGGATGCCATGTCTCAAGGTGCCCATCTTGCCTTTGGACTGCAATCTATTTCCTGGGGATACTCTTTTCGTGTGAGCTTAGATTATTTAGAGTGATATGCAAGCCAAGACTATCCAACCGCGGGGTCGCTAGGCGTCGGCAGGGGACTTGCGGGTACCCAACAAGTCAACCAGAGCAGCGGTGATAGCCAGGTTTGGTAGAGTCCGGACGGGATATCAACCTGTAGTGTAAGGCCTAGGTGATACGCGCGGGCACTGTGGCAGCCCCCTTGGCCTGTGAATCGCTCCGACAGATCCAACTCGGGCCTCTCAGAGGGATGGTGCCATGCAAAAAACTAGGAACAACTTACCAACCATCGGTGGGCCATAGAGCATCCCATTTCTTTCGGCAGTTCATTCATTGGTCGGACCCAGGTACACTCCTCGTTGTTTGAGGTCTTTGGGTCCCTTCCATCGATTTTACAAGCTCTGTCAGCCACTTCCCAGGTGGATCCTGGGGGAATACCCATGATGATCCTCTGGGGTCGGGTCTTGGCGATAGGCTTCCCCCATCGCATTGGCAGGCCTCGGCTACGACCATCCCATCCTACGGTCAAGACTAAATATTTGCAGAGTAGCCCCTGTATTTTGGAACCGCGTTCTAACTATGATGCTTCCACGTGCGGCGGAGGGAGGGGGTTTCACAAACCCAACATAACTACATAATTCTCTCCCTGCACTAAAATCCGTTGACCACATCCCTAATTTCCATGTTACCCTTTGCTCTATTCGCCGTGCGACCCTCTACTTCCCGTGTTAGATGTGTCCAAGGGTCGTCGTCCCTATTTTTTTTGTCGTTGTTTCTCTGCCTGCAAGCAACTCCTCCATGTCAGGTGTGCATCAGCACGGTACGAAAGCATCTCTGGGCATTCCTCTAGTTCCCTGCCCCGAATGTGGTCAACATGACATGGTCTACCTCTCGGGCACGAATCAACACCCCAAATGGACCTTCCACAAATGCAAGTACCACTCTGTAAGTGAAGATCTCAAAATTTTATTATTTTCTTCCTCAATCAAGTGTGTGTTTAGTTAGTTAAATTGAACTTGTTATCTTTTCTCTTCTTAGGTGACATGCAATTTTTGGCACTGGGAGCGTGAGAACATGGGTTATTTTGTCGAGGAAAATGTGGTCAGAGGGGATGCAGCTATGGAAGCGCTCAGATGGTCAAGGACAGGAGAGAACATTTGGATCTTGCATTGGGAAAGAAGAGGTTATGAGAGGATTAGAGAAGAGGTTCTGGAGCTGGAGTCTGCATTAAAAAAAACACTACTGCAAATAATGGCAACAAGTGGAGTGTGACTGAGTTGGTAGTGCTAGGAAGAGTAATAGTGTTGATACTGAAGATTGTAGTGGCAATGTTGTGTCTCATTGTTGTAGTTTCTGTGGTCTTCATCTAGAAGAAGTGATGTGTAAACTAGTGGCACTGATAGTATCTGTACTTAGAAAGTTAATGTCATGTATTGGCTTTAGAGAATGTTATGTTGTTAGTGATCTTGTTACCCTCTAAAACTTGTTGTTAACAGTTTTTAATGGATTTGGTTGTTATGTTCTAGATTCAAGCGGTCTGTGTTGTGGTTCTTTAGTAATGAAATTTCTGTGAAATTTAGATGCATTGTTGTTGTGGTTCAGATAACTGTGGTTGTTTTTGTTCAACTGTGAAAAGAAATAATGTGTTGTGACACAAAGAAAAGGAGATGGTGATCATTGCATTGTGAAAATAACAATGGATAATGGCACAATGTTGCAACACTTGCAAGAAGCTTTTTTGCAACAAAATCACACTAGAACACAGTCACAAATTATTTTTGCACGTAAACATGCCGGGATGTTATCTAGATAGTCAAGCAAACACAACATGTAGTCTAGATAACTACTACATGGTCTAAATACCTATGACATTGCCCAAGAAAATCAAAATTTGCATATGTAGCTACAAAATATGGTCTAGATAGCTTTTACATGTCCAATAACATAACTTTTGCACATGAATACTAGGTGCTCTTTCTCTCTTTGCAACTTCCTTCTTCTTTTAAGTTGATTTTTATTTTAAATTGCTTGAAGAGTCTTTGATTTTGCCGCCTTCCTCTTTTCAGCATTCTTACTTTTCTTTGCAGCTACCTCCTTTTTCACATCTGATATGATATTCCTCGTCTTTGCATCAGCTTTCCTCTTTATAACTAGCTCTACCCGTCTGAGCCGCCTCTTCTCTTGTGCTACAATCCTCCTTTGTTCACTCTCTACGAGCTTTTTTTTGTTCCATCTCAAGATTTCTCCTGACGGCTTCTTCTTCTCTCTTTAATTGGACCTCATACCTAGCTTCAAGGATCCATGTTCTTCTTATCTCGAGGTCATGAGCTCTGACTGCTTAATGACATTCAACCTTCATCAAACTTAGAAATACTGAATGTTGTGTAAAAAATCTCGCTTTCACCAGTAAGGCTTCATTTGGATGGATTGGTGGCACATGTCTTCCAAACTGTCAAGCCATGATGCATGAATTTTTCAGAAAATTCCTCTAGGGATCTGAAGAAACCTGTTATTGTGCTAAAGCAGTTAAATGCATACCGTCTTGCTAAGAGAGGACATTATGTTCACCATTACCCTTGTATAGGGCATGTTTGGTTGCATGAAGGATTTTTGGTCATTGGGACATGCAGTCAGAGTTAAGCCATGATGGACTGAGCTAAGTTTACAATCATGTTCTCCTTTTTTTTTTCACCCACACCATCTTGAAGGAGACCGGCTGAAATGCACCGAGCTTGTTTGGCTACACTACATGGTAACACGAGCCTTTGCACGATGTTATGCATATAATCTCCTTCACCTTAATCCCTTCTAATTTGCACAATGGTGCTTTTACATGAAGAAGATGCACATTGATGCTGGGATTCCATTCATGCGGCCAGTTTGTACTTGTTGTCTGTTTAAATTCTAATTTCATGTTCATGTTTGGAGCGTTTTAGAATTTTTTTTGTCACACTCATAGCACACGGCCGTAGTTTGAAATTTATTTCCAGGAGTAGCTTCATCTCACCATTTCACACAACTTTGGTGTTGTATGTTTCGGCCTTCCATAAGGGGCCTTCATATCTTCTTCTTCTCAGAGTTCGGAAAGGAAGGACACGATGTTAGATGGGTAGATTGGGAGTCCCCTTGTCCTAAAAGAAGGTGAAATAAACATCCACAACTAGAAACTAGAATCCGATAGAGGGCAGGTTTTATCATGACATTATATGAATCCTTCTCTAAGATTTGAAGTTCTCTGGCGATTGCATGAACCAGATCATGAAAGTCATTATATTTGAGAAGAGTAGGACCTAGGAGGGGGGAAGGTAGATTTCCGCTTCTTCTGATTTTTCTTGAATCTTGTAGAGTATTTTCCATGCCTTCTAAAATTGTATCCCTTTGTAATTCCAAGAAAATTTCCTATGAAATTGCATGCAAAGCAGATCATAGGGAAAAATCATATGGTTTCAAATCCTACAAACCAAACAAGCTCTATATGAAAAATTCCAAGGAAAGGAATCCTCAAATTTTTTGATCCAATCAAGCCGTGAATGCTATAGGATAGGAACATAATTAGCATCAATGAGGGTTTTCTTTGTTTAGTGGCTTCTCAAGACACGGGAATAGAGAAAAAAAAGCATTGGAATAAGATGTTAAGATGTTACGACATGTTAAATGCTATGTGAATTGAAAATACATGAATTTTTAATACCTTTTATTTGGTTAGTTTGCGGTAAAAAGACATGATTTGTTACGAACCATTGCATGTTTGCCAAAGTTTCATAGAAACAATTGAATGTTTTCATGAGGTTGGGCCCAAGAAAAATTTCTCTATGGAGCTGCATGCAAACAGACCATTGAAAAATTCACATGGTTTTAAATCTTACAAACTGAAAGCTCTTTGTGAAATATTCGCAATGAATGGAACCCTATAAAGATTCCTTTGAACGATAGAAGCCCGGAGTGTTTGAAACAACACATTAAAATTTATATTACACATCAAGTGGTTTGAATTTTTTTTGTTGATAATTTGCGCTTTATTACTTGTAAAAAGCAGTTACACCCGACCTCTGCATAACTAAGATGCACATAGCCGTTCAAAAGTCACAAAGTCTGGATTGCTAAAAAAGGCGAATTACATATCAGACATGAGCAATTGTAAAACGTCTAAGGTGAATGCGAAGGTCCAGTCCGTAGATTATGCTGCCACCCATGTAGGAAAAAAATATTCCTTGCCATGTCCTCCAACCGTTTCATAAAAATGCCTAGGAGAAATTTCAATTGTTTCGAATCATTCCTTTGAATAATAGAAGTTTTTTACCATGAAATGGAGACGCATTCGTATTTGTTTGTCACCGATTTGCCCCCAAAAGGTTACCATGAAAGGACTCAACAACGAAAGGAGAAAGATGAGTGAGAGAGAGAGCGCGGGCGCGGGCGCGGTGGCGGCAGCGAGGGAGATCCACGCGGAGGGCTCGCCGACGTCGGCCTCCCCGGCCAGGCCGGTGGTGTCGGGGCTCGGGCAAGCTCCGGGCGCAGCAGGTCGCCGCCGGAGGAGGCTCCGGTCCAGGGTTGACGCGTCCAAGACCGCCTCGAGTGGATTCAACCGAAGATGTCCAGGAAGAAGAAGTGGAGGCTCCGTCAGAGTCTTCGAAGGAGGCAGGAGGCAGGCCCGTCGGCGTCGGTCGGGGCGTCGCCTCTAATGGCGGGGAGATGCTTCAAGTGTCTCCGGCCAGGGCACCCCAAACGCGATTGCCGCAACGAGCAGGTCTGCTTCAGGTGCGGTGAGGAGGGGCACGGGTCCGGCGGATGTAAGAGGCCGCGCAGCCCGGATTCGGAGGAGGTGCTACGGCAACAAGCGATGGTTTTGGTGGATCGGCGCATGGCGTGTCGTCGGGGTGCCGCGCAGCCTGGTACACGGGGTCAGGGTGCGCCTGCTGCTTGGCAGCCTGGCGTGCCGGACCGCCGTGCGCCTGCTGTGCGTGGCAGGGCCTCGGGGGAGCCATCGCCGCCGCAGTCGTCCGCGGGATCTTGGGTGGCGGAATCGGCGCCTCGCGTGGACCTGCGGGCGTCCTCGTCGGCGTGGGCGTCGCCATGCATCGTGCATAGGATGGTGGCCATGGATGATCTGGAGCGGAGGTTTCAGTGCTCCCTGGTGGCATACGTTGGGGGCTCGCGGCCGGCGGTTTCGTGTGACCAGGTGGCGGAGGCGCTTGTGCAACGTGTGGGCATCCCGCGTGCCGCGTTCACAGTTCATCGCTTCCGGTCAGAAGATTTCATAGTGGTTTTCGCAGCACCGAAGGTGATGGAGAGGGTCAGCGCCCGGCAGTCCGTGCCATATGCGTTCTTCATGCTGTACTTCCGGCGCTGGACCAGGCAAGCGCTGGCGCAGAGAGTGGTCATGCGGTCGAAGGTGCATTTGGCTGTCGAGGGGATTCCTGCTCATGCCTGGGAGAAGGAGGTGGTGCAGCAGCTGGTCGGGTCGTCGTGCTCGCTGGAGCAGCTGGCACCGGAAACGGCCAGTAGGGCGGACCTGGGCGTGTTCAGGGCGGAGGCATGGACGACGGACATGGAGGAGATTCCGCCGGTCAGAGACTTGTGGGTGCCGGAGCCTAACCTTTTGGCGGCGGCCGCAGGAGGTTCGCGGCAATCAAGAACAGTTCATCGGAACATGGAGCTGGGGCTGCTCAAGTACAAGGTGCTCGTTCATGTTGAGAGGGTGGAGGAGTTCGTTCTTCTGGATGGCGTTGATCACAGCCCTTTGGCGCATGGAGAGGGACGGCGCCGGCCGCCGGTGTCTGGTGACGACGACGGGTTCTGGACGTCGCGTTCCATGCGGTGGACGCCAGGGATCCCAGACACCCGTAGCGGCGGCCGAGGCGGCGGTGGCGTGGTTGGCGGAGGCCCGGCGGTGACGGGGGCGTCCTTGCCGTGGCAGCTCCCACACCTGGAGCCACCAGCCACTTGGGCGCACCGGATCCGGGCGGCCGCAAACGTGCGGACAGTGGTGGAGCCGGTCGTCGATGGTTCCCAACGGTCAGCGCGGGGGGACACAGCAGCTTTGGAGCCAATGGCAGTTCCCGAAAGTGATCCTGTCGGAGCATCTGTCCAAAATAGCCAGCCTATCCTGCTGGGCGGCTTGGGGATTGGCGCGCCAAGGACAGATGGCGAGGGGGGAGTGGCGGTGTCCTTGGCGAGGGGGGAGTGGCGGTTTTTGAACCCGTGGTGGTTGGCGATAAAGCAGGCAACACAGCGGGCAGCGGAGGTGATAAGGATGGCGCGGCTACGTTGGCAGTCTTTGGCGTGGAGAAGGAGGTTTTGACCGCGGAGGTTGTGCCGTGCCCAGGCCCACTGCCGGGCCCGCATGCAGCTCTGGATTCTGCGAGCAGTACGGAGGTTGGGGCCCAGGAGTGTAGTCCCCCGTCGCTTCCCAGGCAGGCGGGCTGCACGCGGTTGGGCCTCAAGGATCTGGGCCGCAATGTGGAGGCCGCCGACCCAGGACCAGGAATGGTGAAAATCATCAATGGGACTGAGTACGTGCAGTTTTCGATAACTGAGGGACAATCTTTGGCTGCAACGTCAGTTAACAATTCAGTCCCGGGCATGGAAGCGTTGTCTGTAGAGCAGCAATGTGATGAGGACTTGAGCATGGGCTCGGTCTCTCTGGAGCCGTTGATCTCTTTCCATGGCCCAGACGAAAATATGCAAGGCGTGGTGATGAATCAGGAGATCAGACACAACATGTCAGTTCAGGAAGAGGCGGCGTTAGGGAAGATGCGCAGGTTCTGTGCCACGATCCTGAAGAAACTAGCGCCGCCCCTTTTGCGGGAGATCCAGACCTCCACGGTAGCAAGGTTGGAGGAGGAGCCAGCAACAAACCGGCGGGTCACAAGGGCTGCGGCCACGGCAGGGGATCTTACGCCTGCGCCGCGCAAGCCACGGAAAGTGTCCGCGGCGGAGACGGCTCTGCTTAAGGCTTTGGGCATTACAGAGGCAGGGCATTACTAGGTTGGAGGCCAGCGATGAAGCCATTGAGGAATTCCGGGCATTGTTCGATTCCCCAGTGCGGGAGCAGCATTTGCGTGCGATGGCGGCGATTTTTGGCAAGACGATGCCGGACAGGTTTGAGCGGCCGGCGGCGGGGTCCGTTGTGGTGCCGATCCTTGCGCAGTAGTCCTGCTGCCGTCGGTGTTCTGGAGTCCAATGCAAGAATGGATTGTAACCCAGAGATTCTGAGTATGAATGTGAGAGGCCTGAATGATCAGGCGAAGAGGGATGCGGTGAGGGAGTTTGTGTCCTCAGTAAAGGTCAATCTGGTGGCGCTGCAGGAAACGCGGCTTGATGTAATTGACTCCTATCTAGTTTTGCAATGTCTGGGGCCGGCTTATGATGGCTTTGCGTTTTTGCCAGCGATCGAAACCCGTGGTGGTATACTTCTCGCCTGGGATTCGTCGATCATGTCGGTGGGGAGCGTATCTTTCGATTCCTTTTCGGTGACCGCGGAGATCACGTGCCCTGGGTCGGCACCGTGGTGGATCACAGTAGTTTACGGGCCGCAAAGGAGAGATGATAAGTGCAAATTCATACAGGAGCTTATCGAGCGCAGGAGTCTCTGTCCTGGACCTTGGCTAGCTATCGGAGACTTCAACATGATACTTAGGGCATCCGAGAAAAACAATGACAACCTGGACAGAGGTCTGATGGTGAAGTTCAGAGAATTTGTCAGGGTTATGGAGCTTAAGGACTTGTATTTGCATGGCAGACTTTTCACCTGGAGCAATGGAGGGGAGAATCCGACCCTCACAAGAATCGATAGAGCTCTGGTGTCGGTGGATTGGGATTTGGCCTTCCCGGATGCACTCTTGCATGCCTTGTCCGCGTCAATCTCGGACCATGCCCCGTTGCATCTATCCCTCAATCAAGGTTTCAGGCCTAAACACAGATTCAAGTTTGAGGTTTTTTGGGCCAAATTGCCGGGGTTCCAAGATGCGATCCGTCAAGCATGGACGTGTGATGAGAACATTGTTGATCCTTTCAAGAGACTTGACGCGTTATTCCGCAACACGGCGACCTCGCTGCAGTCCTGGAGTCAGCGGACAGTGGGCAACATTAAGTTGCAGTTAGCCATCGCCAATCTTATCATCCTAAGGTTTGATGTGGCAGAGGAGAGTAGGCAGAGTCAGCCGGGAGAAAGGTGGTTGAGAAGCACCTTGAAGATGACAGTGTTGGGCCTGTCATCCCTGGAGCGTACGATCGCGCGTCAAAGATCGAGAGTCAGGTGGCTTAAGGATGGGGATGCGAACACAAAGCTGTTTCACATGGTTGCGAATGGCAGGCGAGTCAGGAATTACATCCCTGCAGTCACGGTTGGAGGACAGATCTACACCGACCAGGAGGACAAGGAGCGTGCATTCTTTCAGGCGTTTTCTGGTCTGATCGGGGACAACTCCGTCAGAGAATACACTCTGAACCTGCCGGCCTTGGGGCTGCAGCCGTTCGACCTGCAGGAGCTTGATGCCCTTTTCTCGGAGGATGAAGTTTGGAGGGTGGTCAAGGAGCTACCAACAGATAGGGCCCCGGGCCCTGACGGTTTCAACGGGATGTTCTACCAAAAGGCTTGGAATGTGATCAAGGGCGACGTTTTGGCTGGCATCTTCAAGTTGGCTGTTGGTGATGGAAGGGGTTTCGACAAATTGAATCGATCCCTGATTGTGCTCATACCAAAGAGAGCGGATGCAAACGAGGTGGGAGACTTTCGGCCGATAAGTTTGGTACATAGCTTTGGGAAGCTCTTCTCCAAGTTGATTGCGAACAGGCTCAGGGGCAAGCTTGGAGTTTTGGTCAGCGAGAATCAGTCAGCGTTTGTTAAGGGAAGGAGTCTTCATGATAATTTTCTGCTTGTTCGTCAGATGGCCCACAAGATCAACACGAGAAAGGCGAAGGGGGTTTTCCTGAAACTGGATATATCGAAAGCTTTTGATTCCTTATCTTGGGCGTTCCTGTTTGAAGTGCTTCGTCAGCTGGGTTTTGGTGCCAGGTGCTTGCGGTGGCTGGCATTGCTTCTATACACGGCCACGGTGAAGATTGTAGTCAACGGAGTGCCTGGCAAGTCCATCAGAGTTGCGAGGGGGCTTAGGCAGGGCGACCCCACCTCGCCACAGCTTTTCGTTCTCGCCATGGAAGTGTTGACTCAGTGCATTGTCAAAGCCACAGAAGCAGGTCTGTTTGCCCCCTTGGTTGGCTGCTCGCCCAAGCAGCGCGTGTCCATCTACGATGACGACGTTGCTATTTTCATCAAGCCTCAAGTGCAAGATACGGTGGTGATTCGAGAGCTGCTGAAGGCGTTTGGGGAAGCGTCGGGGTGATGACCCACAAGTATAGGGGGTGTATCGTAGTATCTTCGATAAGTAAGAATGTCGATCCCAACGAGGAGCAGAAGGTGTTGACAAGCAGTTTCGATGAAGGTGTCACCGTAAATGCTCACGTACAAGTATTCGGGGGTTTTGATGTAACGTATGAAATAAGTACGAGTAAGTAAAATGCGAGAGAAATAATTGCAGCGAGTGGCCCAATCCTTTTTAGCACAAAGGACAAGCCGGTTTGTTTACTTATAATGACCAAACGTTCTCGAGGACACATGGGATTTTAGTCTAGTGCTTTCGCTACATACGGCTAAATAATCTTCATTGTTTTGATAAGTGTTGTGTGGGTGAACCTGTGCTAATGTACCGCCCTTCCTAGGACTAATACAAACTTGTGATTATACCCCTTGCAAGCATCCGCAACTACAAGAAAGTAATTAAGATAAATCTAACCACAGCCTTAAACTCTGAGATCCTGGCGATCCCTCCCGCATCGATATACCAACGGGGTTTAGGTTTCTGTCACTCCGAGCAACCCCGCAATTGGCAAACGAGTACAAGATGCATTCCCCTAGGCCCATAAATGGTGAAGTGTCATGTAGTCGACGTTCACACGACACCACTAGAAGAATAACACCACAACTTAAGTATCATAACATTGAATATTACTCAACCATAGTTCACTACTAACATTTAGACTTCACCCATGTCCTCAAGAACTAAACGAACTACTCACGAGACATCATATGGAACATGATCGGAGGTGATATGATGATAAATAACAATCTGAACATAAACTTGGTTCAATGGTTTCACTCAATAGCATCAACAACAAGTATAGATCGATACCGGGAGAGTTTCCCCTATCAAACAATCAAGATCAAACCCAAATTGCTATGGCGGTGACGGTGTCCAGCGGTGGAGATGGCGGTGATGATGGTGGAGATGATGATGATGGTGATGGAGATGATGTCCAGCTCGATGGCGGTGACGATGGCGTCGATTTCCCCCTCCGGGAGGGAATTTCCCCGGCGGATTCCTGCCCGCCGGAGAGCTCTTTTCTCTCTCGGTGTTCTCCGCCCCGCGAGGCGGCTGTAACTCTTCGTGAGGTACCCCTCTCGGCTTAGGTTTTCGGGACGAAGGATTTCGCGAAGAAAAGGAGGCGAAAGGGGTCGTGGGCCCTCCACACCACATGGCGGCGCGGCCAGGGCCTGGGCCGCGCCGCCCTAGGGTGTGGGCCCACCCTGGCTCCTCCTGGCTCCTCCTTCCGGCTTCCTTCGTCATCTTGAAAAATAGGATTTTTGGTATAATTTCCTTCCACAGCTTGATCTTCCGAAATATTGCGTTCTGACGGTGCTTTTTCCAGCAGAATCCTGGCTCCGGTGTTCGATCCTCCAATAATGATAAAACATGCAAAATAAATGAAATAACATAAGTATTGTGTCCCAATATGAAATATATCAATGAATAACAGCAAATTATGATATAAAATAGTGATGCAAATTGGACGTATCAACTCCCCCCAAGCTTAGACTTCGCTTGTCCCCAAGCGAAACTGAACTCTGTAAACAGGTCCACATGTTTATGGAGTGAAGAGTCGATAAATAAAATACGGACAAGAAGCATCATACTCATTCACACAAGACATTATAGTAAACAACTTCCTCATATAACTCAACTTGAAACAAGTATAAGGTAATCACAAATAAAGGTGCATAAGGAATCATAATTGGTGATGGCAAACTTTGTTCTTGGTCAGAGAACATTTAACAAATTATATTCATCTATTGAGCAGCGCTCTCATATCAAAAGCTTATGGTAAATTTGCATACTCAATCATATTAATCATTGATGACTTTCAAAGCTATATTCATTCAAGGTAAAACTTGTACTAAACAAGAAAGAGTAAAGACATGATGAAGCAAAATCACAATATAATAGTTTAATCACACCAACTCAAATGCTTGCTTGAGATGGAGGGAAATAGGTTTACTGACTCAACATAAAGTAAAAGACAGGCCCTTCGCAGAGGGAAGCAGAGATTAAATCATGTGCTAGAGCTTTTTCAGTTTTGAAATCATATAAAGAGAATAAAAGTAAAGTTTTGAGAGGTGTTTGTTGTTGTCAACGATCGGTAGCGGGTACTCTAACCCCCTTGCCAAACAAACCTCCAAAGAGCGGCTCCCATGAAGGACGTTATCTCTACCAGCAAGGTAGATCATCCCTCTTCTCTTTTGTTTACACATGTATTTTAGTTTATTTAAGGGTTGACACTCCCCCCAACCTTTGCTTACACAAGCCATGGCTAACCGAATCCTCGGGTGCCTTCCAACAATCTCATACCATGGAGGAGTGTCTATTGCAAAATTAAGTTGCTTACTGATGAATCAGGGCAAAACATGTGAAGAGAATTATTAATGAAAGTTGATTAATTGGGGCTGGGAACCCCGTTGCCAGCTCTTATTGCAAAATTTTAGGATAAGTGGATGGAGCCACTAGTCCTTTAGTGGAGGCTGCCTAACAAGACTGAAAGATAAAACACCACATACTTCCTCATGAGCTATAAAACATTGACACAAATAAGAAGTAATAAGTTTTGAATTGTTTAAAGGTAGCACATGAAGTATTTACTTGGAATGGCAAACAATACCATGCAGTAGGTAGGTATGGTGGACACAAATGGCATAGGTTTGGGTTCAGGTTTGGATGCACGAGAAGTATTCCCTCTCAGTACAGGTCTTTGGCTAGCAAGGTTAATTAGCAAGCATAAGAGTTGAGGTGAAACAAACAAATATACATGTGATAGAAACAATCATGCATCTTAATTGTAAGCACAAATAGTTTTAACTTTAGAATACTAAGCTAAGAATTGATAAGGAAGATAATAATTTCTTCTACATGTACTTCCTCTATTCTTTTAAAACTCAAAGTGTTGTTGCTATTGACCATTGCTAAGTTTGCCAAAACCAAATAGATTTACCCCATACTCCCAAAGTGGTATCAATACTAAAATCAAGATCAATCATATAGTAGAAATTGCAAACTAAAATAAGGTGTGCAATATGTAAATGATAAGACTTCTCATTAATATTCCACAACGATAACTCACACCAAGGGATACATAGACAAACTAAAGGAGAGATACTTCCAAACGCAACCCATCTTATACGATAACTTCCCTATTCATGATATGACACTACTTGACAATAAAAGTAAAAAGGTAGTGATAATGTGATACCGCGGCACTCCCCCAAGCTTGGAACAAACCAAGGGGGTGCCAATACCGATGATGGATTACTCCTTTGGCGATGGTGGTGATGAACTCTTTCCGCGCTCCTTAATAAACTCCTTCAACTTCAGTTTCTCAGCTTGACAATTCTGCACTAAGATTCGAAGAGATTCATTGTTATCTGAGATTGGCGATGACGACCTTGTGATGCGGATCGAGTGGTATTCGATCATTCTTCGAAGACGGCAATTCTCCTCCTGGAGTATCTCCACTTCTCTTCTTAGAGCCCGATATTGATCACAAAACTCATCAGTAATCCGTAGAACTTCTTCCATCATGGGGAAGGAGTCGAGGCTAAGAGCGGGTGGTAGAGGTCCTCGCAAATTATGAGAAAAAGAACGTTGAGTGTCAACAGATCCCACCAAGATTTGCTTGCTCCCTCCGGCTTGCTGATCTTGTCTTGATGGCACCTCTTTCACTTCTTCCTCCGAAAGCCCCTTGCCCTTGTTCTTGGAGACCATGGTGCCTCTAAACCGAAAACAGATCCTGGCAGAAACAGCTCGAAACAAAACACGTCGAGAAAACGATATACGGACCTCCAGGGGTCCGGGGGATTTTATAATAAAAAATTTCAGAGCAAACGGAAAGTACCAGATCGAACTAGAGTCAGAAAGGGGCGACGAGGCGGCCAAACCCTAGGTCGGCGCGGGCCCTGGCTAGGCCGCGCCGGCCTATGGTGCCACGCCCTCGTGCATCCTTTCCACTCCGTTTCGAACTCGTAATTTCTCATATTTTCCAAAAACAGCGAAAATATTGTTCGGAAAGTAAATTGCGTACTTTTCATTACCGATCGTTACCTATTCAAAGTCGAGTTCGGCGGACTGTCAATTTGTCCTTTGATGAAAGCTTCCGGTGTTTCCACTTGAATAATATCAACATCAACATTATAAGAATCACCCGAGATATAATGCTTGAGTCTTTGTCCATTCACCACTTGCGTAGCATTGCCTTGGAGAGAGCTAATCTTGATTGCTCCCGAGCGATACACCTCCTCGACAACATATGGTCCTTCCCATTTCGAGAGTAATTTCCCCGCAAAGAATCCGAGACGAGACCGATACAATAGGACTTTATCCCCAATATTAAACTCTCTTTTGATGATCCTTCTATCATGCCATTTTTTAACTTTTTCTTTAAAGAGTTTAGCATTTTCATAAGCCTCACTTCTCCATTCATCTAGAGAACTTAATTGTAACAACCTCTTATCACCAGCAAGTTTAGGATCTTTATTTAATTCTCTAACAGACTCGATAAGCTTTGTGTTCTAGTTCTAAAGGTAAATGACAAGCTTTTCCGTAAACCATTTTATAAGGTGACATTCCCATGGGGTTTTTATAAGCAGTTCTATAAGCCCATAGTGCGTCTTTCAATTTACTAGCCCAATTCTTTCTAGATTTATTAACGGTCTTTCCCAAAATAGATTTAATTTCTCTATTTGATAGTTCTACTTGGCCACTACTTTGAGGGTGATAAGCGGATGCAATTCTATGATTAATACCATACTTAGCAAGAGTTTTTCTAAAACCTCCATGAATAAAATGAGAACCTCCATCAGTCATAATATATCTAGGCACTCCAAATCTAGGAAAAATAATATCTAAAAGCATTTTTAAAGAGGTCTCACCATCAAGCACTTTTTGTAGGTATGGCTTCCACCCATTTAGTAACATAATCAACAGCAACAAGTATATGAGTGTTACCTTTTGAAGAGGGAAAAGGTCCCATGAAGTCAAATCCCCAACAATCAAACGGTTCAATAACAAGAGTATAATTCATAGGCATTTCATTGCGTCTGGAGATATTACCAACCCTTTGACATTCATCACAAGATAAAATAAACTTTCTCGCATCCTTGAAGAGAGTTGGCCAATAAAAACCTGATTGTAGAACCTTTTGCGCGGTTCTATCTCCGGCGTGATGTCCTCCATAAGCACTGCCATGACATTTACTCAATATCTCTTGTTGTTCATATTCGGGAACACATCTTCGCATAATACCATCCCCTCCTTCTTTATATAAGTGTGGGTCATCCCAGAAATAATGCCTCAAATCATAAAAGAATTTCCTCCTTTGCTGAGCTGAAAAGGTTGGAGGCAAGTACTTGGAAACAATAAAGTTAGCATAATCAGCATACCAAGGACTGTCTCGCAAGCTCACCTTTATTACAGCCAATTGTTCATTTGGAAAACTATCATTAACGAGAACAGGATCATAAGCAATATTTTCCAATCTAGACAAATTATCAGCCTACGGGATTATCAGCACCTTTCCTATCTACAATATGTAAATCAAATTCTTGCAAAAGAAGTACCCATCTAATAAGCCTCGGCTTAGCATCTTTCTTTGTCATTAGGTATCTAATTGCAGCATGATCAGTATGAATAGTAACTTTTGAATCAACAATATAAGATCTAAATTTATCACAAGCAAACACTACAGCTAATAATTCCTTTTCAGTTGTAGCATAATTTCTTTGAGCAGCATCAAGAGTCTTGCTAGCATAATGAATAACATTTAATTTTTTATCTACTCGCTGTCCAAGAACAGCGCCTACAGCAAAATCACTAGCATCACACATAATTTCAAATGGTAAATTCCAATCAGGAGGTTCAACTATAGGAGCAGCTTGTTAAGGCTTTCTTTAGAGTTTCAAAAGCTTCCTTACAATCATCATCAAAAACAAATGGTACATCTTTTTGAAGAAGATTAGTAAGAGGCTTTGAAATCTTGGAGAAATCTTTAATAAACCTCCTATAAAACCCAACATGACCAAGAACACTACGAATACCTTTAACATCCCTCGGATAGGGCATCTTCTCAATTGCTTCAACTTTAGCTCTATCAACTTCAATACCTCTCTCATAAATTTTATGTCCCAATACAATTCCTTCATTAACCATAAAGTGGCATTTCTCCCAATTAAGAACAAGGTTAGTTTCTTCACATCTCTGCAAAACTTTATCAAGGTTTCGCAAACAACTATCAAAAGAATTCCCATAAACGGAAAAATCATCCATGAATACCTCTACAATACTTTCACAAAAACCATGAAAAATAGCAGACATGCATCTTTGAAAAGTAGCAGGAGCATTACATAAACCAAAAGGCATACGTCTATAAGCATAAGTTCCATAGGGACAAGTAAAAGTGGTTTTCTCTTGATCTTTAGCTTTAACAGCAATTTGTGAAAACCCGTAATAACCATCAAGAAAGCAAAAATGAGTATTTTTAGATAATCTTTCTAGCATTTGATCAATAAATGGTAAAGGGTAATGATCTTTCTTAGTAACTTTATTAACTTTTCGAAAATCAATGCACATTCTATACCCTACAACTACTCTTTGAGGAATGAGCTCATCATTATCATTAGGCACAACAGTCATACCTCCTTTCTTGGGAACGCAGTGCACGGGACTAACCCATCTACTATCAGCAATAGGATATATAATACCAGCTTCAAGAAGTCGTAATACCTCATTCCTTACCACTTCCTTCATCTTCGGAATTAGACGACGCTGAGGTTCAACAACAGGCTTCGCATCATCTTCCATATTAATGGCGTGTTGGCATATAGAGGGAGAAATCCCCTTCAAGTCATCAAGAGTATAGCCAATAGCACCTCGGTGTTTCTTCAATATTTGCAATAATCTTTCTTCTTCAAACTCTGTAAGTTTAGAACTAATAATAACAGGATATATTTTCTTATCATCGATATGAGCATATTAAAGATTATCAGGTAAAGGCTTTAAATCAAAAACAGGATCTTCCTTTGGTGGCGGTGTTGTACCCAAATCTTCCACTGGTAAATCATGCTTGAGAATAGGTTGGCGAAGAAAAATCTCCTCAAGCTCCTCTCTTTCTTTCCTAAAAATTTCACTCTCGCTATCCTCCAAATGTTGCTGCAAAGGATTATTAGGAACAAGAACAATAGATGCACACTGCTCCATTTTAAAATCATTACTAGGCAAATCAGCTTTATAAGGAGTTTTAGTAAATTTAGAGAAGTTAAACTCATAAGATTCACCAGCAAATTCAGTCAAAATTTTCTCTTTCTTGCAATCTATAATAGCTCCACAAGTATTTAGAAAAGGTCTACCAAAAATGATAGGACAATAATCACTAGCAGCAGAACCAAGTACCAAAAAGTCAGCAGGATATTTAATCTTACCACATAGAACTTCCACATCTCGAACAATACCAATCGGTGAAATAGTTTCTCTATTAGCCAGCTGAATAACCACATCAATTTCTTCAAGTTCACAAGAATCAATTTCGTGCATAATCTCCGTGTAAAGCTCATAAGGTATAGCACTAACACTTGCACCAATATCACATAAACCATAATAGCAATGATCACCAATTTTAACAGATAGCATAGGAACACTAGCTTGTTTGGGTTTATTAGGATGCGAAACAATATTAGAAGCATCTTCACAGAAAATAATATGACCATCCTCTACATTTTCAGTCACAAGATCTTTAACTATGGCAATAGCAGGTTCAACTTTTATTTGTTCTTCAGGTTCTCTAGGTTTCTTTTCACTTTTATGAACCGCACTATTTATAACGGAGTACTCTTTCATTTTAGCGAGAAAAGGAGTTTTTTCAATATAAGCTTCAGGAATAACACGATCAGCAGTTTCAATTACAACACACTTATTAATAGATGAATCAATTTTATCTTTGTATGGTTCATGATACTTATCAAAATTCTTCTTAGGCAATTCATAATGAGAGGCAAAAGCTTTATAAAGGTTTGCAGCAACTTGAGAATCAAGACCATATGTAGCACTAATATTACGAAATGTATCAGTATCCATAAAAGTTTCAATGCATTTATAATCATAAATTATACCTGATTCTCTATCTTTGTCGTTCTCCCATCCTTCAGTATTTTCTTGGATCCGATCAAGAAGGTCCCTTTTAACTCTTCTTTGTTGCGTGTAAATGATCCAGAACAAGAAGTATCCAGCAAGGTCTTGTCTTGAAAAGAAAGTCTTTTATAGAAATTATCAATAATAATATTACCAGGAAGCTCATGAATGGGGCATTTGAGCATTAAAGACTTCAATCTCCCCCAAGCTTGGGCAATACTCTCTCCATCATGAGGCCAGAAATTATATATGCGGTTCCGATCTTTGTGAATTTCACTTGGAGGATAAAATTTGGAATAGAATAAAGGCACAATGTCCTCCCAATCAAGAGAATCACCATTCTTCAGCAATTTATACCAATGCGCCGCTTTACCAGACATCGATATAGAGAATAGCTTCTTCCTAACTTCATTCATAGCAATACTCGCACATTTGAATAACCCGCATAATTCATGCAAAAACAAGTAAATGATCACCAGGATGGACAGTTCCATCCCCTTCATAGCGGTTATCCATAACATGTTCAATAATTTTCGTAGGTATTTTATATGGTATTACTTCCTCACCTGGCGCCTCATCCACTACCGTTGCAGTAGTAGTAGATTTCCCAAATAGAAATCGAAGAGAAGATCTCTCCATAATGACTTATAGCAGCAGGCAGAAATAAAATCAGCACAAACAGTAAAGGTTTTCCTTACCAATTCCACTTACCAATAGCGCTTCACTCCCCGGCAACGGCGCCAGAAAATAGTCTTGATGACCCACAAGTATAGGGGGTGTATCGTAGTATCTTCGATAAGTAAGAATGTCGATCCCAACGAGGAGCGGAAGGTGTTGACAAGCAGTTTCGATGAAGGTGTCACTGTAAATGCTCACGGACAAGTATTCGGGGGTTTTGATGTAACAGATGAAATAAGTACGAGTAAGTAAAATGCGAGAGAAATAATTGCAGCGAGTGGCCCAATCCTTTTTAGCACAAAGGACAAGCCGGTTTGTTTACTTATAATGACCAAACGTTCTCGAGGACACATGGGATTTTAGTCTAGTGCTTTCGCTACATACGGCTAAATAATCTTCATTGTTTTGATAAGTGTTGTGTGGGTGAACCTGTGCTAATGTACCGCCCTTCCTAGGACTAATACAAACTTGTGATTATACCCCTTGCAAGCATCCGCAACTACAAGAAAGTAATTAAGATAAATCTAACCACAGCCTTAAACTCTGAGATCCTGCGATCCCTCCTGCATCGATATACCAACGGGGGTTTAGGTTTCTGTCACTCCGGCAACCCCGCAATTGGCAAACGAGTACAAGATGCATTCCCCTAGGCCCATAAATGGTGAAGTGTCATGTAGTCGACGTTCACACGACACCACTAGAAGAATAACACCACAACTTAAGTATCATAACATTGAATATTACTCAACCATAGTTCACTACTAACATTTAGACTTCACCCATGTCCTCAAGAACTAAACGAACTACTCACGAGACATCATATGGAACATGATCAGAGGTGATATGATGATAAATAACAATCTGAACATAAACTTGGTTCAATGGTTTCACTCAATAGCATCAACAACAAGTATAGATCGATACCGGGAGAGTTTCCCCTATCAAACAATCAAGATCAAACCCAAATTGCTACGGCGGTGACGGTGTCCAGCGGTGGAGATGGCGGTGATGATGGTGGAGATGATGATGATGGTGATGGAGATGATGTCCAGCTCGATGGCGGTGACGATGGCGTCGATTTCCCCTCCGGGAGGAATTTCCCGGCGGATTCCTGCCCGCCGGAGAGCTCTTTTCTCTCCGGTGTTCTCCGCCCCGCGAGGCGGCTGTAACTCTTCGTGAGGTACCCCCTCCGGCTTAGGTTTTCGGGACGAAGGATTTCGCGAAGAAAAGGAGGCGAAAGGGGTCGTGGGCCCTCCACACCACATGGCGGCGCGGCCGGGGCTCGGGCCGCGCCGCCCTAGGGTGTGGGCCCACCCCGGCTCCTCCCGGCTCCTCCTTCCGGCTTCCTTCGTCATCTTGAAAAATAGGATTTTTGGTATAATTTCCTTCCACAGTTGATCTTCCGAAATATTGCGTTCTGACGGTGCTTTTTCCAGCAGAATCCTGGCTCCGGTGTTCGATCCTCCAATAATGATAAAATATGCAAAATAAATGAAATAACATAAGTATTGTGTCCCAATATGAAATATATCAATGAATAACAGCAAATTATGATATAAAATAGTGATGCAAATTGGACGTATCACGGGGCTACGCGTAAATTACAACAAAACAGCGGCAGTTTTGATAAGAGGGGAGGGCATCGACAGCATGACGGTTAAGCATATGTTGCGATGTGATATTGGTGCGTTTCCCTGCAAGTACTTGGGCTTGCAGTTAACCACCGGGCAGCTACGAAAGGTGCATTGGCAACCTGTCCTGGACTGCATTCTGACTGCCCTTCCAGCTTGGCAGAGGGGTTTGATCGCTAGGTCGGGAGGCTAATCCTGATCAAAGCAGTTGTGAGCGCGAGGCCAATTCATCAGCTCCTGGCAATGGAAGCCCCAGCTTGGCTACTAGAGGAGATCGATCGATGGACCAGGGCCTTTTTCTGGGCAGGTAAGGAAAGGGCGGTCGGTGGACAATGTTTGGTCGCTTGGCAGAAGGTGTGCAAGCCTCTGTGTTATGGTGGGCTTGGGATTAAGAACCTGCGGCTCCAAGGCTTAGCCCTTCGGGTCCGTTGGGAGTGGTTGAGAAGAACAGAGCCGAACAGGCCTTGGCAGGGGCTGCCTGGGCTAAAGGATGACGAAGCCACAGATACTTTTAACAGCTTGGTCACTATCAAGGTTGGAGATGGAGCGAGCACTTGGTTTTGGAAGGATCGGTGGGTCCATGGCGCCGCAATCGCGGACTTCGCGCCTCTGGTTGTTGATTCTGTGAGCACCCGTCGCAAAAATATCAGAACGGTTCAAGATGCAGTGATTAACCACGGTTGGATCAACGATGTTGGAGGGGGACTGGGGCTGGAGGCGATGGAGCAGTGCCTCTGCGTCCTAGCCATCGTCAGCTCTCTGGCCTTGGATGGAAACACACCGGACGCCTTCATCTGGCCATGGTCTGCTAATGGGAGCTACTCAGCCCAATCTACCTACAAGATGCTGTGCATTGGAGGCGAGAGGTTTGAAGGGGCATCATGCGTTTGGAGAAGCGGCGCAACACTCAAGTGCAAGATCTTTGCTTGGTTGGCATTGCAGCGGAGACTTTGGACGTCCGATCGACGTGCCGGGCATGGGTTGCAGGATGGCACCTCAGCATGCTATACCTGCCTCCAGGAGGAAGACACGATGAGTCACGTCCTGGCGGGCTGCGTTTTCTCTAGACAGGTTTGGTACAAGTGCTTCCAAAGTTTGGGGCTGCAGGTGGAGCTGCCAGCAGCGGATGATCAGTGGAATGAGTGGTGGCTTAGCACTAGAGCCAGGGTCCGCACTCCTGAGAGAAGGGCGTTTGACACTCTGGTTATCTTGGTGAGCTGGAGACTTTGGAAGCAAAGGAACGCCAGAGTTTTCGATAATCTGCGAGGGCAGTTCTCTGTGGAGGGGTTGGTTGAGCAAGTGCTGGCTGATTGGGCACTTTGGACCAAGGCCGGGCTGAGAGGGTGTAACACTTTTGCGAGAGTAGTTCACTAGGCTCTTGAGGGGTGTGTATGGGGTGGTTAAAGACAGCTGTTGTCGCAGCGTGTTGTCTCTCTTGTAATACTACTTTTCTGCCTTCTATAAAAATAAGGTACGCAATTGCGTACTCTCAAAAAAAAAGATAATAACCTCACGGAGAAAAGCACACTTGATAGTCTGACGGCGATTGATATGAGAAGAGTAAAGAAGATCGATGTTCCATTCGAATTAGACTCAAGTATTCCCCATATTGGACTAGGTCTCATCTAAAATAGCTCTCGGGGCATCTGTCCAGGAAACCAGAGGAAAAACAAGAGATTTCCCTGCCTCTTTTGCCATGCGTTACAGGGACCGCCTTGACATCCAACTAGCTCGCTGCGCAGCCCTCTTTCCAACGGTTGTCGCACTGTTGCCAAATGCTGGATATGGGCTCAAACAGCGACGCTTCCCACCAAAAGCTGCCGGTGGAGTTATCCCCATGAAATGAGGAGTCACTAGACGATGGTGATGACACCAACCACTTAATTTGTCTTCCACTCCGCCATATTGTGGTGTAGTGCTTGTGTGTGCTTCGCTGGCTCACACAAACGTCGTCTGTTTGTGGACTGGTTTGATTTGGCATGCGTACTGAAAGATAATTGTTGGACTATATATGCTAGTGCTCACTCGGAAAGCTTCATGCTAGGAAAAGTGTTACTAACGTGATAAACAAATAACGAAAAACGAAAAGAAAATCGCAGCGGAGACATAAGATTTAACGTGGAAAACTCTTCTAACACAGAGGAAGAAAAACCACGGACACCAGCTAGAAAAACTGCACTATATCAGCAAGTGTTTCCAAACGTCGTGGGGTATCTTCTAATCTGATAAACCCTAGTCGGCGTCTTACAAGAGGTATTTTTTTTTCAAAATGGGGGAAATATCGCCCCAGCTTAGCTTCTGTATCTAAGGATGCATCCGGCTTTTTTTTATTAGATTATTCACAACACCTTACAAGAGCAATATAAAAGATCAGGCTCGAATCCACCTCGCTAAACCTACAGAGGGATGAAGGGGGTGACAATTCACCAACTCACATCATCCAAAAAACCAAATGCCTTCCCAGACCGCCCAATAGCCGATAAGAAGCACATCCAGTCAAGCAGACTCTCAGCATACGCCAACGCACACGCCATAGAAGTTGCTACCGCCGTCTTCCTCGACTCCATCTTCAAGAGAGATCATCGCATTGACCATGCCAGACCTGCCATCGATGCCGCCACGGCGCCAGACGACTCCACCATCCTGCGCGCGTCCATCACATTGCATCTGTCCCGAGACACCACTGCACCATGCCGCGGTGACTCAACGACGCCGACATAGCAAAAGCACACCGCTCCACCTCAACACCACCGCCATCCGTTCTCTGATCCAAAAACGATACCCGAACAGGGAGAACGGCGTTGCGCGCCGCCATCGTCGGATCCGGGAGACCCGGGTCTAGGGTTTCCCCTGGAGCAGACCAGACGAATAACGCAGATTGCAGCGACAATGCCTTCAACAAGGTAACGACGAAACGCACCGCCATCATCCGCCATGACCGAAGTCCGGGCTGGCTTTCACAGGCAGCTGCGCCTCGCCATCAGGAGCTAGGCGACGGATCGCGAGATCCGCCACGGCTAGCCACAGAACTAGCCGATCTCATCCGGTGAGAGAGAAGACCACCACCGCGGTGCCACGGTCAGCGGCACCTGACGCGCGCCGCCTGCCACCAGGTCGACGCCGTCACCGCCATCCAGGGCCGCTGCCCTTGGTGCCGTGGTCCCAGACCTTGAGGAGGAGCAGCACGAAATCCGCCCCCATCACCACCCGCCCGGCGATGCCGAGGCGAGGAAGGGAGGAGAGGATCGCGCCACTAGGATCCGGGGCCGCGCCGCCGCCCCAACACCGCCCGCCGACGAGGCCGCGGCGAGGAAGAGGAGAGGGCCGCGCGACCGCCCCCATCACCGCCCGCCCGGTGAGGCCGTGGCGAAGAAAGGAGAGGGCCGCGCGCCGCCATCGACCACCAGGTACCGGCGCCATCCCCCCGAAGCGGAGGCGTGCCTCCTACCTCCGCACCAGGGGAACGCGCGCGGATCCCCGCCGCCCCCATCACCTGCGCGCCAGGCTTCGCAGGCGGCAGCCTCCAGGGATGACGAGGAGGGAGGAGAGGGGTGGGAAAGACGGCGGCGGCGGGGGGTTAGGGTTCCGCCCCGAGTCACCCTGGAGGAGACGACCCGATCTGTACCACAGGGGGCTATATATACAAGAGGTATATATAGACGGTGGCATCGCACTAGTAGAAACAAGGGCTTTGGTTTTTTTGCCCCAGATGGCTTTTGCACCGGATTTGGCAGGAACCGGTGCTAAAAGGGGTCATTAGCACCGGTTCGTGGGGCGCAGCCGGCCGAGGGACCTTTTGCACCGGTTTGTGTTACGAACCGGTGCAAATGAACTATCTTTTGCACCGGTTCGTAACACAAACCGGTGCAAAAGGTTCATCGCCAGGCACGTGTCAGCCGAGGAGCCTTTAGCACCGGTTCGTGTTACGAACCGGTGCAAAAGATAGCTCATTTGCACCGGTTCGTAACACGAACCGGTGCTAAAGGTCCCCAGCCCTATTTTAGCTCAGCTACCCAGCCAACCAGCCCACTCACTTCATTTTTTCTAGGAGAAGGTGTGTGTGTTGAGTGCTAACTTGCTACAAACACTAGCAGTGGGAAAAAGGACACATATTATGGTTACATAGAGGAGATATGGGAACTTGACTATGGACCTTCTTTTAAGGTCCCTTTATTTCGGTGCAAATGGTTCAAGCTGGATGGAAAAGGGGTAAAGGTAGACCAGCTGTACGGAATGACAACAGTGGATCTCAACAATCTTGGTTACAGAGACGAACCATTCGTCCTAGCCAATGATGTGGCTTAGGTTTTCTATGTGAAGGACATGTCCTCTAGACCGAAGAAAAGAAAACATAAGGAAACGAGCTCATCCGATGAGCCAAAGCGTCACATAGTTCTTTCAGGGAAAAGAACCATCGTGGGAGTCGAGGACAAGACATACATGTCAGAAGATTATAATAAGTTTGCTGAAATTCCGCCCTTCACAGTGAACATTGATCCAACCATCGCGTTAAATGCTGAAGATACTCCATGGTTACGGTCGAAGCGATCATAATGTATTAATTATTACCCTGTACCTTGAGCTCATATTGTGAAGCCTTTGTTGTGATATGTATTACTAACATTGGTCGTTTGAACTAAATGCAATTATCCAAGTTTATTATTTTTCTAGATACACTGTTTGGAAATTTATCCTCAGCTACTGGTTGTTGGGTGTATACTACCAGCTTCCGAGCGGGACTTGCGGGAAGAGTTACTCGGGCGGAGCTTCCGAAGATGTCTAAGACGGCCGTCCATCTAAGACATCTTCGAGAAACTCCGCCGGAGAGGCTCTTTCCTTCGAGGTCGCCGTCGTCGGGTTATATACCAGCTCCCTGGAAGCTCTCTATGCTCTCCCCTAGCTCCTTACCCTGAGATACTGTTTGTTGGGTGTATACTAGCAGCTTGCGAGCGGGACTCCTAGCTTGCTTGCGGGAAGAGTTCTCGGGCGAAGCTTCCGAAGATGTCTAAGACGACCGGCCATCTAAGACATCTTCGAGAAACTTCGCCGGAGAGGCTCTTTCCTTCTTGGTCGTTGCATCTTCTCTCTTTGTTCTCTCTACTCTCGCCGGAGGGGCTATATATAGCGGTGTGTGCCTCCAGATAATCCCATCCCCGGATGAAACCACCCCGGATAAGGCAAACACCGGATAAGCCTCCCCGCATTTAGCCCCCCCATCTTTAGCACCGGTTCCAACCAGGAACCGAGATAAAAGGATATATAAACTAATCCACCATCTTTAGCACCGGTTCCAGCCGATGAACCGGGATAAAAGGGGTATATAAACTAATCAACCATCTTTAGCACCGGTTCCGACCATTAACCAGGATAAAACGACAACGACTTTATTGAAATTTAACAAGATACGTTAACTAATAAACTTAAACTAAAACAACGACAACACGGCTTTATTGAAATTTAACATTAACTAAATTTAAACTAAAATAACAACTTCTACTAGTTCTTCCGCGCATCCGTTGCTGCCCTCCTGGCTGCCGCCTCCTGCCGCAGCTCCTCCTCACGACGACGCTTATGCATCTCCTCACTATCCAGATCTGCCACACGCGGCCGCTTATGCAGCTCCTGGAGACTCTGCCTCTCAAATGCTTCTATGGTAGCCGCTAGCGCCGCCTCCTCCCACTCCTCTATCTCTCGCGAGCTGCGGGTCCACCTCATCCGCCGCTGCCCTCCCGGCTGCCGCCTCCTCGCCGCAGCTCGCTGCTGCAGCTCCTCCCACTCCTCTATCTCCGCGAGCTGCGGGTCCACCTCCACCGGCGGCGGGTGCGGCTTTGGAGGCATTGTGCAATGGGCTAGGGTTCAGTGATGAGTGAAATGGGAGACACAGGGGCGTACTATTTATAGAGGGCGTTTAGGCGGGAAATCTCCGCGCTGCGCATCGTGGCGGGAAAATATCCCGCGCGGCGTCGTGGCGGGAAAATGTCCAGCGCAGCGTCGTGGTGGGAACATATCCCGCGCGGCGTCGTGGAGGGAACTCGATCCCGCGCGAAACAGGGAAAAAAGGCGGGAAGAAGGCAAAAATTTTCAGCCAAAATTTCGCCCTTTTGCACCTGTTCGTGGCTGGAACCGGTGCAAAAGGGTCTTTTGCACCGGTTCCAGCCACGAACCGGTGCAAAAGGGTCTCGCCTTATAACTCCCGCGGGCGCGCCCTTCTTCCCCAAACCGACCGCGCGCGAGGAGAAGAAAGGACGCCGTCAGGCTGCCCAAAATTCCCGCGCCGCCGCCGCCGGCTCCTCCCGCAGCCGCCGACTCCTCCCACCGTCGCCGCCGTCCGCGCCGCCTCCTCCCGCGCCCTCTCCGCCCGCGCCGCCCGCCTCCCTTCCTCCTCTCGCGCGCGGCCGCGCGCCGACCGCCCCGCCCGGCGCCCTCGCCTCCTCCCGCGCCGCCGCCGCTCGGCCGGCCCCTCCACCGCTCGCCCGCCCGCCTGCCCGCCCGCCGCACGAGGTGAGGCGCCGCCCGCCGGGCCCCTGCCTTTTTTTGTTTTTTTAATTAGTTCATATTTATGTTTATATTAGATTTGTGTTAGACAATGTGTTAGGAAATTTGTGTTAGAAAATTTGTGTTAGATAATTTAGTTAGGAAATTTGTGTTAGATAATTTAGTTAGTTCATAATTTAGTTAGGAAATTTGTGTTAGCAAATTTGTGTTAGATAATTTAGTTAAGAAATTTGTGTTAGATAATTAGTTAGTTCATAATTTAGTTAGGAAATTTGTGTTAGAAAATTTAGTTAGGAAATTTGTGTTAGATAATTTGTGTTAGATAATTTGTGTTAGAAAATTTAGTTAGAAAATTAGTTAGATTTTAATTAGATTTGTGTTAGACAATTTAGTTAGGAAATTTGTGTTAGACAATTTAGTTAGGAAATTTGTGTTAGAAAATTTAGTTGCGTGAGCCATCTCCGCCGCCCAAGTCTAAGGGGAAAATTAGGCGGACCGCTACGACACAGCTGAGTCGTAACAAATCACCGAGACGCAAACAAGAGCCCCTCCCAAGAGTGCCTAAGGTTGCTCCCAAGAGACCTTATGACTATACAGTTGAGGAAAATGCCAAGATCGTAGCTGAACAACACAAGCAACAAATGTTGAAACTGAAAAAGCCCCAGCTTGAGCCGGAGCCAGCTATATCTCTGGAAAAGAAGTTGAAACTCCTGAAGAACCTTCATCAACCTGAGCCAAGTCTTTCATCGAACTATGACCGGTCTATTCGCAAGTCAAATGTGTTAGCAAGAGAGCGGTGCGAAAAAAGTAAGGTAGAAGGGAAACCAGTTCCCCAACTTGGAGCCCAGAAAAACTCGTGCCCCCGCTCCAAGTGTATCCCGATGTCCTAGCGTGCCTTGATCCGACGATGGTAAAACTATACAAAGATGAGGCAGAAGCGGCCGGTATGAGTATTCCTGAGTACTTAAGCCGCATCGATGCAGAATTCCTGTTCAAGGGTGATGATGTCCAAATAGCATACCAGTACAAGTACGGGCAACCTCTTGTCAAAGGTGAGGAGTTGCCTAATCTATCAACACAACTGCGAAGACTGCATAATTGGTACATGGATGCATGTAAGGATGGTAAGAACTGGATCATGGTGGCAATCACAGATGACCACTACGGGCGAAATGACGTGATGAACATCGAATTTTGTGAATTATTTCAGTTATTCAACCAAGACGCCCTCGACAAATCTCTGTTGAGTGCATACTGTCTGTAAGTATTATTTATGTAACTAAGTCTCTACCGCGGCTCGTCCATTATTGCATGCATATAACCATACTCTCACTATATTATGCAGAATGAAGATCCGCGAATGCCACAAGGGGCAAATCTATGATCTTGGGTTCGTTGACCCATATACCGTGAATGGGTATACTGTCGACAACTCTCCCAAGGACACGAAGAATAACTTGGTATATGTCTTAAGGAAAAACTCATACAAAAGGGCAATACTATTTCCTTACAACTTCGCGTGAGTGTTACTGTCTTCACACATTAAATCTTTTTCGCTTACTCCATGTGTTAAGTGTAATTGATGAGTTATGCATATATATATATGTGTGTCCGCAGGTTTCGCTATATCCTGCTAGTCATTGAACCCGACACCGGGATAGTAGAAGTCATGGACTCGAAGAGTAAACCCCTTGAGGCGTGGAGGGACATGGCTGATATCCTCCACAAGGCTTGGAAACGGTTCACCAACAAAGCTCCGGGTTTAAAGAATAAAGAACTTCGAATAAAACGTGTACCGGTAAGTACTACTGGCTAGGCCGCGCATCTCTTTGATTCTAGTTTCAATACCATTATTATCATCCTTGATTATATATATATTATTTTGATTGAACTTTGTTCTCGTAAAGTGCTTGAGGCAAGAGGACGGGAATAATTTATGCGGGTTCTACGTTTGCGAGTTCATCCGCCGGAATGCCCACCATGTGAGGGACATTTTGGAACAACTTGATGTAAGTAAACAACATTCATGGCTTTATTTTATCACCTTGTGTTTCATTCACATACACACACATATATATATTGACCACCATACCTTCTTCAAATTATTAGATCCAACGGTTGCGGAACGGTCTTCTAGCAACCGAGCGTGTACGAGCAATTCAAGAAGAGCTGGCGGGATTCTTACTTGAGCAAGTCATAGCTCCAGACGGAGAACACTATGTGGCCGACATCCAATATCAAAGTTGATGTAGACATATATATATATGCATGAACGTGTGTCACTTTGATCGATATATATATGTAATATAATGGTTTCCTATATATATATATTTGAATTGTCTGCATTAATATTATACCGTGTTTCGAATGGGGCAGAGTCTCTTCCGCGGCAGCGTTTTAGTGCAATTCCCTGCCGCGGCAGAGTCTGCCGCGGCAGGGAAGGGCACTAAAATGCTGCCGCGGCACAACCCTTTTGCACCGGTTCGTATTACAAACCGGTGCAAAAGCTCCCCCGCCGAGCGCCCCACAGCCGGCCACGTGGTGACCCCTTTAGCACCGGTTCGTAAGAGAACCGGTGCAAAAGGGGGGGGGGCTTTTGCACCGGATGGTTTGCACCGGTTGGCCATCCGGTGCATATGGCCCTTAAAAATCGGTGCAAAAGGCCATATTTCTACTAGTGTCGATCCGTA
The DNA here is from genome assembly GCF_022539505.1 of Lolium rigidum. Lineage (NCBI taxonomy): Eukaryota > Viridiplantae > Streptophyta > Magnoliopsida > Poales > Poaceae > Lolium > Lolium rigidum. The sequence goes on from NC_061513.1 coordinate 301,555,078, forward strand.
CCACGGGGGGCTATCGTCCCTGTTGGGCACAATGTGGGCTAACTTTAGAGTCGGCTTCGCTTCTACGCAAGTCTTCGGTGATGGGCTCCACTTTGCTCGTCAGAAGTTAGCCTCCCTTTAATATGAATTTGAATTATAACATAACAAAAGGGACAATGGAGTACTGACTTGAAATATAAGGTCATATTAGGTAAAGAAACGCGTGGATCTGATCATGTTTCAGCTAAGAACGCTGAACGAAACGTGGCGACAGTAGCTGTCAACACCCGGATTTTTAAGTCCAGATGCCTATTATGTCATTCATCGCAATCCCAGGAATATTGTTGTTGCGAGGCATAATAGCTGAATATCATAGTCATCATTTATTACAAACCATATTGTCTTACAACTTGAATCACATGATCCATATTACACAAATAGTTGATATATCGACCAACGACAAACACAAGTTCATAGCGGAAGCGGAAGGTACAAGGACTCTCTAGTCCACAGGCCAACGCTTGACGTCGGAAGACTCCTAGTTGTTGTAGGCGTCCTGCTGGTCATCGCCTTGGTAGTTCTGTTCATCTTCATACTCTGGCCATTTGAATAGCCAGGGACAAAGCCGTAAGTACTTCAAGTACTTGCAAACTAATACTAGTGTAAGTGCTAGACATTTCTAGTAAAGGGTGCTAAGCTCTAGTTTATTTGCAAAAAGCCAATTTTTGTTCATAAGTATTTGAGAAAACTTATTCAAGTGCTAGACTAACTCAAGGGGGAACATTAGTGTCATTCCCACCATTCAAGTGGTGATTTAAATTCAATTCACCACTTCACCATTCATTTTCAAGTATCTGACACCGGAAACTGTATGGCCTTTCCAACCGTCCGTAACCGTGGACACGGCTATTCGAATAGATTTACACTCTGCAGAGGTTGCACACTTGTGCCACAACATTTGATTTCATCCGTCGGGATTACCCCGAATCATCGTAACACAAGTACGCGGATCATCAACCATAACCTTTCACTTACAAATCCTAGTATGAGCACCTCTCCCCATGAGCTTGGCCCCCCAGTGAAGACCAACTGTCAACCTGGGAACTGCACAGGGCTTGGCCGTACAATTCACCTCAATTCACATCATTTCTCAACAACGGAGGCAGCCTCAAGCATAACCCCTATGATGTGTGTTCAGAGGGAACCCATACTAAGATGCATAAACTTCCAGTTAAGCCCTACCCATAATCAGGTATTGTGGGGGTACTCAATATTGGAAAGGTATCGCATTCAAACCAATATCAGTTTTATATCAAAAATCACCATCTTCTCTTGGTCATATTCACCTTCAAAGAGCATTCAATGAAATGACTTCATCATTCCAAGGTTTCAAACTTGTTTCAAAGTCATATGTTCCCATCTAGAGTAGTCAAGTTTTAAATATTTAGCACTAGCACTAATCATGAGGGGTGCTAATCTTGCTTGGCTAGCTTGAGACTAACTTTACTACTCTAGTACCCTCCTTTAACTTTGACCAAACTTAACTATAAAAGCAACTCTTTGAATAAACAAGTAAAACTTGTAAGGTAGAAACTTGGGATAGGCTTATGGTAAGAAAGGTAAGAATCATGGTGCCTTGCCCCAAGGGGCTTTGCACTTTGCAAGAATATTAGCTTGCCTTGGTAGTTCTCAAAGTTCTCCTCCTCCTCCTCCTGGTAGCAACCTTCTTCTTCCGTGTACTCTCCGGTGCTAGCGTCTAAATTTGAATACGAGTATAATTACTCACTAATTCAATGGCTATTTCATGCATCACAAATAAACACACAAACTATTCTATGCATACAAATAATCTAATTAGGGTGCATGGGTTGTGTTGCTTGAGGAGAATTCACTTCCTTTTGTTTAATATGTAAATGATAGTTTCTATAGGATTCTTGAGAAATAATTTCCTCTCATTGAAATCTTCTTAAGATTTAATTTATCAAACAATCATATATGAACTTATATTTACCTAAGTCAAATATTCATCATTATCATTTGAGAAAATGATTTAAATGAGGTAGACCACCTCATACCATTTAATAATGCTACATATAATTTAAATCTCTAAGTAATTCATATAAGTGAGTTTGGCCAGGGGTCCAAACATCACATGAATTCATTTGAGACAAGATTTAAATGAAGTATAATACTTCATATGACTTACTTAATAGTTTTGGACAATATCAACTACATAAACTAGCCATATTGTCCATTAATTAAACTAGGGCATGATCATGCAAAGTGACCACACCATTTTATTGCAAAAGCAATTAGTGTAAGTCAAATGTGAGCTATTAGAGTTGGAATTAACTTAATATCTATTTTGGTTGATTTTTAATAATTAATTGAATAGAGAAAAGTCCCTGCCTTCTTCTTTTTATCAGATTAATTGTACAGCAAATATTGACATGGGACCAGTGGCATTCTTTAGATCTTTTTACTAGCTTTCCAACCATATAAAATTCATTGAATTTGGTTAAGCCAATTTGAATCTATTGATTTTCAAAGTTTGGGCAGTATTGAAATTATTTGGAAATGTTCAAAAGGAGTTTGAATTAATAGGGCCGGCAGGAAATGAAACTGGGCCAGATTCGAATTAAAACAGCCCAGTCCAGCCCACCACGGTCCACAGACACGCGGCGCGCTGACAGGGTGGTGTCTAAGCGTCAGTGGCTCATAAAACCCGAAGTGGTACGTTTTAAACAGAGGCGTTGGATTAGAATCTAATCCAACGGCGCTCGTTCATCGTCGTCGCCGGCGAGAGGGGTTCACTGGCGCGGCAACACTAGGGGGTCGGAGCGCTCACCGTGGCTCCATCTAGGGTGGGCAGTGTGCTCGAGGACGATGTCGACGACGGCGAAGCTCCTAGTACCGGCGGCTCGTCCTAGGTTGGCTCCAATGGACGTCGAGCTTCGGCGGCGATCACGGGCAGTGAGGCTTCAATTGGGCGGCGGCGGTGGCTAATCGAGGCAGTGGAGTGGCTCAGGTGGTCGAGTGAGAAGAGGGAAAACGATGGTGTGCTTGGATTGACGCAGGGAGGTCTCCTTTTATAGGGACGCGAGGGTTCTGCGGGGCCGTGAAGAAGTCGACCATGGCGCGGCTGCTCCGGTGGTCTATCGAGCTAGGCGAGGGTGCAGGTGTGTTCGTGGCATCACGGTGGTCCTCTGGGTGGCGACAACTAGGGTAGGCGGTGGCTGGTTTGGTCGCCTTGCTTCCGCGTCTGCCGCGGCGTTCACGGAAGCATGTCGTCGTCTCCGGCGCCGGCGGTCACGGGTCTGTGCTGCGCGCATGTCTGGCGGTGTCGCGGTGTCACGCGGGTGCTCAACTCGCTCACAGGGGGTCCAGGGAGTGCTCGAGGCGGTGGCGTTGCACGTGGCCAGTGCGCGTCTGCGGCGCTCACTCGCGACGTCCTCGGCATGGCGTGGCCACCACTGGGCGCGTGTGTTCTGGCAGCTGTCGAGCTCCTCCTCGACCAGGGCTTGCTCTAGCATGTCCGAGAGGGTGTGGTGGCGAGCGTTGGCAAGGTGGCCGTGGTTGGAGAGCAAGGGAGAGAGGGGGAGGTCGTCGGGTTGGCGACATGGCCGGCATGGCCATGTCCTAGCCTTACTCCTCCTCTCTCTTAGGGTTTCTATTTGGCATTGATGGTTAGAGGGGGCAGGGTAACCAGTAGAGTGCAAATGGGGTAGTTAGGGTTAGAGTAGATCACTATAGCAAATAGTGTCAAATAGTCACATAGATGCTATTTGTGAATTTTGTTAAATTTTGATTCAATTCAAATGGTTGCAAGTGTTGAGTTGTGAGTATTTCATTTAGTTAGAAATGACCAGAGGTGATGGAGTGTGGTGGTGGAATTGTTAAATTCAAAGAATTTCAACATTTGATAATTGGGAGATTGTTCCACTTAATAAAATGTTGCAACTTTGGATGAGCATAGCATTTGATCTAGAAAGAATTTGGCATGGTGATCTTTACAAAAAGTGTTCACCTTGATGTTGTCTTGGATGAGGTGCAAAGAGTTGACAAAGTTTAGTTTAAAAATTTAGAATTGCAAGGGCTCAAAGTGGTGACCAGATTGTAAATGGCAGATTTGGCCATTATCATATGTGAGCCAAATTTGCATTTGAAAAGTATTTGATTTGTGAAACTTTGATTCCAAAAGTTGTAATAAGTGTTTAGTAACATTGTTCAACTAATTGGGAAGATCAAAATGGTCTAGGGTCAAAATTTATAAAAATGGCATAGAGCCATATGTGAGGGTTTTAGGGTTTTTCTTTTATTTGATTTCTTTCTCTTTTTGATTTATTTGGTTGGTGATCTTCACATGATCACAATAGGTTTTTAGGGTTTAGATCATACACATAATAACAATCATCATGGCATATCACTCAAATGCACAAGTCCTACGCATGGCACTATATGCAAAAGAAAAGTTTTTGTTGGTTTGAAATTTTGATCTCTGGAATTCTTCTTCTTTCTTTTTATTGAAATTTGGGATGTTACAAACCCTTCCCCCTTACAAAAGATCTCGTCCCAAGATCTAAAAGAAAGTTAGGTACTAAAGAGATCTGGGTACTCCTTCTTCATGAAGTCTTCGCGTTCCCAAGTGGCTTCATCCTCAGTATGGTTGCTCCACTGAATCTTCAGGAACTTGATGCTTCGGGTGCGGGTGGTTCCGTAAGCTTCCTCCAGGATGCGAATCGGCACTTCGCGGTATGTCAAGTCCTGGTTGATATCCACCGATCGATGATCGATGTTCTTGAACACTTCGGTCTTCTCAGGGACTTCAAGGCACTTCCGGAGGAGTGAGATGTGAAACACGTCGTGCACAGCCGACATTTCTTCCGGCAGCTCCAGCTGATATGATACTTCGCCTCGGCGACTTAGAACTTTGAAAGGTCCGACATATCGGGGTGTGAGCTTTCCTTTCAGCTGGAATCTCTGCATTCCTTTCAGGGGGGATACCTTGAGATAGACGAAGTCTCCGATCTCGAAGGTCATCTCCCGGCGTCTCCTGTCGGCGTAGCTCTTCTGTCTTGATTGCGCCGTCTTGTGGTACTCGCGGATCTTGTGTACTTTCTCTTCGGCTTCACGAAGAACATCCGGGCCAAAGACTTGGCTTTCTCCGACTTCCGACCAATTCAGAGGGGTACGGCATTTCCTTCCGTACAAGGCTTCAAAGGGGGCCATCTGCAGGCTGGCTTGGTAGCTGTTGTTGTAAGAAAATTATGCATAAGGCAAGCAGTCTTCCCACTTGGATCCGTACTCCAAGACACATGCTCTCAACATGTCTTCCGAGATCCGGTTGACTCTCTCGGTCCGTCCGTCGGTCCGAGGGTGATAGGCGGTGCTGAAATTCGGACGGGTTTCTAGTCCTTCGTGCACTTTCTGCCGTAATCTTGAGGTGAATTGTGATCCTCTATCTGACACTATCGACTTCGGGGTTCCGTGCAGGGCGACTATTCTGGAGATGTATAGTTCAGCTAACTTTGGGCCTTGGTATGTGGTCTTGACAGCGATGAAATGAGCTACCTTGGTCAATCTATCGACAACCACCCATATGGAGTCATTGCCTTTGCTGGATTTGGGCAAACCGGTGATAAAGTCCATTCCTACGGAGTCCCACTTCCATTCTGGAATCTGCAAGGGTTGTAGCAGTCCTGCGGGTCGCTGATGCTCCGCCTTGACTCTCTGACAGATATCACACTTGGCGATGTAGCTTCCGATCTCCCGCTTCATTCCATGCCACCAGAATTGCTCCTTCAGGTCTTGATACATCTTGGTACCTCCGGGGTGGATTGAGTAAAGGGTGTCATGGGCTTCTTGCAGGATGACTTGCTTTAAGTGTGAGTCCGATGGTACGCAGAGGCGTCCTTTGTACCAAAGAACTCCGGCTTCATCTATGGTGAATCCTGGTGCCTTTCCTGCGGCGATCTGTTTCTTGATTCCGTCGATGCTGGCATTTCCTATCTGGGCTTCCTTAATCTGGCTGATCAAGGTGGGTTGAAGCTCGATGTTGGCTAGGAATCCTTCACTAACAAGTTCCAGTCTAAACTGTTCAAACTCTTGAAACAGGCTGGGTTGCTCGATTGCGATCATGGAGTTCAACTGACACGGCAGTCGACTCAACGCATCTGCTACCACATTGGCCTTGCCGGGGTGGTAGTGAATCTCCATGTCGTAATCCTTGATCAATTCAATCCATCTGCGCTGCCTCATGTTCAGCTCCTTCTGGGTGAAGATATATTTCAGGCTCTTGTGGTCGGAGTAGATCTCGCATCGATTACCCATGAGGTAATGATGCCAAACTTTCAAGGCTAAGACAACGGCTGCAAGTTCGAGGTCATGGGTTGGATAATTCTGCTCGTGTTGCTTCAATTGTCTTGAAAGGTAGGATATGACCTTGCCTTCTTGCATAAGCACACATCCAAGACCAATCTTGGAGGCGTCGCAATATACGTCAAAGGGCTTAGTGATGTCAGGCATGATCAGGATTGGGGCCGAGGTCGGCCTACTCTTGAGCTGTTGGAAGCACTCTTCACATTTATCAGTCCACTCAAACTTCTTGTCCTTCTTCAACAGTTGGGTCATTGATCGAGCGATGCTCGAAAAGTCTTCTACAAATCTGCGGTAATATCCGGCTAATCCAAGAAAAGCGCGGACCTCGATTTGGGTGGTGGGGGCTTGCCATTCCATAACAGTTTTAATTTTTGCGGGATCTACGGCAATTCCTCCTGCAGACAAGATGTGTCCCAGGAATCCTACTTCCTTCATCCAAAACTCACATTTGCTGAACTTGGCATACAACTAGTGGTGTCTAAGGGTTTCTAGGACAGTCTCCAAATGTTGTTCATGTTCCTCTTCGGACTTGGAGTAGATAAGAATGTCGTCGACTTGTCCAGAAAGTTCATGAAGATCTTATTCATGAGGTTCATGAAATAAGCTGGGGCATTGGTTAACCCGAATGACATGACGTTGTACTCATACAACCCATATCTGGTGGTAAAGGCAGTTTTTGGAATATCAGTGGCTCGAATCTTCAGCTGATGATAACCCGTTCTAAGATCTATCTTTGAGAAAACTTTGGCTCCGGTTAACTGATCAAACAAGTCTTCTATCTTGGGTAGGGGGTATTTGTTCTTGATGGTGACATCGTTAAGCTTACGGTAGTCCGTACATAACCGGGTGGCACCATCCTTTTTGTCCACAAACAACACAGGTGATCTCCAGGGGGATGCACTAGGTCGAATCGCACCCTTGGCTAGCATATCATCTATCCGTTTCTTCAGCTCCACAAGCTCGGTTGGGTTCATGCTATATGCTCTCGCGCTATAGGTCCGGTTCCGGGATTAACTCGATGATGAACTCGATATCCCGATCCGGGGGCATACCGGGTAGATCATCCGGAAACACATCGTGGTATCGACAAACGACCCCGATTTGATCCAGAGTTGGCTTGGCTACACTTTGGTTACAGGTGAATTTTCTGGGTAGTTTTTCAGAGACATGCTCTACTAGGATACCGGTGCTGCTAGTCATGGTGATGGATTTCTTGGCACAGTCTATCAAACCATGGTGTTTTGACATCCGGTCCATTCCTAGTACGACTTCCAAACCTTTGGTTCCCAGAATGATGAGATTGGCATAGAATTCTACCTCATGTATTATGATGGGTACATTTTTTGCAAAATTTTCTGGCTTTGGTGGTTGATCCGGGGATTTGAACTATCATAACATGCTTCAACTGATAGGTTGAATTTTACTCGGTTGATGCAAAGTCTTCGGTGACAAAAGAATGAGATGCTCCGGAATCAAACAAGACTCGGGCAGGGGTGTGGTTGACAGAAAACATACCCGAGTACAACATCTGGTGCTTCCTGGGCTTCTTCGGCGTTCATGTGGTAGAGACGGCCGTTGCGGTTATTGGGGTTGTTGGGGGCGAACTTCTTGCCGGTGGAGACACGGCGTTGCTACTGAGCAGGTGCAGCGGTGTTTCCTGCGAGCTTGGCGAGCCTCTTGGGACACTCGTTGGAGTAGTGCCCCACTACACCACACTCATAACAAGTGATGGTGGACTTGTCCTTGGAGGCGACGGGGATGGCGTTGCTTCCGGTCCTTGGAGCGGTGTTGGTGTTGTTGTTGGTGTTGGGGGCTCTAGGCGGAGCGCGGTTGTAGTAGTAGTAGTTGTTGTTGTAGCTGTTGTGGTTGTGGCCTCCTGGCCTGGAGTTTCCTCCACTCCGGTTCTGATAACCGGGGCGCGAGTTCTGTGTCTGGGGCTTGTTGTTGTTTCTCGGAGTGAAACCTCCGCTTGAGCTGGGGTGATACTTCGGGGCGTTGCTAGGCCCACTCTGATGCATCATGCGGCGTTTGCGGTTTTCATTGGCTTGGTTCAGCTTGCCCTCCATCTGGATGGCGGAGTCGACAAGGGCTTCAAGGTCGGCGAAGGGGATGTTGACAAGGACAGTCTGCATCTCATCATGCAGTCCGTTCAGGAATCGCTCCTGCCTCTTCGCGGTGGTGTCGGTCTCATCGGGGGCGTACCTTGACAGTGTAAGGAACCTGTCGCGGTATTCTACCACCGTCATGCGACCCTGCTTCAGTTCACGGAACTCATCCCTCATCTTCTTGATAAGACCCGGGGGTACATGATACTTGTTGAACTTGAGCTTGAAATCTGCCCAAGTCATGATCTGACCTCCGTTCATGGCGCGGGTGCTATTCCACCAGGCTCGTGCTGGTCCGGAAAGATAGTGGGTTGCAAATAGCACCATCTCATTTGCTTCCACTCCGGCTACTTCCAAGTTATTCTCCATAGTCTGGAGCCAGTCGTCAGCGTCGAGGGGTTCTTCCGTTTTGCTAAACATCGGAGGGTTGGTGTTCTGAAAGTTCTTGAGCTTTGAACCGGGGTGGTCATGATTTCCATGGCCTTGATTGGCAAGGTTTTGCAAGGCTGCGATGTTGGCTTGGCGTTCAACTCTTTCTGTCTCCTTGTCAGCAAGCAGGGTTTGCAGCAGTTGCATCATCGCATCGTTGTTGTTGCGATTGGGAGGGGCCATCTGATCATAGAGAAGATAATGAGATAAGAGGGAAATTTCTATGGTTTATTTTGAGTTAGTTCATAAAGTTTGAAACTTGAAGTCTTTTCATGACAAACACAACATTCATTCATTCATTCAACACACATTACAAACTAACACTTAACACTTGTCCATGGTTTTAAGAACCATTTAACATGCTACGATACAAGGGGCGGGATACAACTCACACCTACATAAGTGCTCAAGTGTTACTACCCTCGTCCTCAACGTCGATCGGAACGACGTCGTCAGGTCCTGGCTCCAGGAAAGCGTAGTCCTCCTCCTCAGTGAACTCGTCCTCCTCGAAGTCGTCGTCGTCGCTCAGGAAGGCTCCTCCTCCCTGAAGGTCGATACCGTCGTCATCCTCCTCCATATCTCTCAGCTGGTCCTCCTGGTCCTGGACGGTGGCCTCCAAAGATGCGATCTTGGCGCGAAGGCGCTTAATCGTCGCATCCCTCTTGGCACGCTGCAGGCGAAGCTTGTTGCGATCCTTGGAGAGCATCTTGATGGCATCCGCATGGGTTGCCAGAGCGAGGTGCGTCTGGTTGGCGTACGCACGAGCGTTGTCCAGATCCTGCTGCGTGTGATACAGCATGAAATCCAGGTGCTCGGCGTGGTGCCTCAGCTCCGGGTGAGACTGCAGCGTCATGGGCACTCCTGAGGCATCACGCCTCACCAGGTGAGCGAAGCGGGACGCAAGCAGGCGTACCACATTCTGACCACAAAGACGCGCAAGTGCCTCCTGGAGGGCACGTGCAAGTCCATCTAGCCAGTTGCTCTCACGGAAAGAGAACAGGATCCTCTCCAAGTTAGGAGACTCCATCGTGCCTCTCAAATCTGCAGTGATGATCCACTGCAACTCGCCACCGGGCTGATCGTTCACCTGAATCCCGTGGAACACAGGGTGAAGGCGCCCAAGAAAGGCGGAGACAGCGGTGAGGTCGTGCTCGAACACAAGGCTTCCACCGTTCCCAAGCTGATAGAACTTCGTGTTGATGGGTTCATTCGGCTCCATCTGAAAGCGAATTGGATAAGTATGTTAGAGAGTGAACAAGTGCGGCAAAATTTTAAGTAGATTCGAATAAGAAAGAGCATGATTCAAATTTCGAAAAAGTCTCAAAGGCAAGAATGTAAGTAGATTTTCATAAATATCTTCTTGGTTTGATTTCAAAGTTAAGTTTTTATGAACGTCCATTCTAACTAGGGTCTTCTAAGGTCAAACAATGGCTCTGATACCAACTTGTCAACACCCGGATTTTTAAGTCCAGATGTCTATTATGTCATTCATCGCAATCCCAGGAATATTGTTGTTGCGAGGCATAATAGCTGAATATCATAGTCATCATTTATTACAAACCATATTGTCTTACAACTTGAATCACATGATCCATATTACACAAATAGTTGATCTATCGACCAACGACAAACACAAGTTCATAGCGGTAGCGTAAGGTACAAGGACTCTCTAGTCCACAGGCCAACGCTTGATGTCGGAAGACTCCTAGTTGTCGTAGGCGTCCTGCTGGTCATCGCCTTGGTAGTTCTGTTCATCTTCATACTCTGGCCATTTGAATAGCCAGGGACAAAGCCGTAAGTACTTCAAGTACTTGCAAACTAATACTAGTGTAAGTGCTAGACATTTCTAGTAAAGGGTGCTAAGCTCTAGTTTATTTGCAAAAGGCCAATTTTTGTTCATAAGTATTTGAGAAAACTTATTCAAGTGCTAGACTAACTCAAGGGGGAACATTAGTGTCATTCCCACCATTCAAGTGGTGATTTAAATTCAATTCACCACTTCACCATTCATTTTCAAGAATCTGACACCGAAAACTGTATGGCCTTTCCAACCGTCCGTAACCGTGGACACGGCTATTCGAATAGATTTACACTCTGCAGAGGTTGCACACTTGTGCCTGATACGTCTCCGACGTATCGATAATTTCTTGTATTCCATGCCACATTATTGATGATATCTACATGTTTTATACACATTATATGTCGTATTTATGCATTTTCCGGCACTAACCTATTAACGAGATGCCGAAGAGCCATTTCTGTTTTCTGCTGTTTTTGGTTTCAGAAATCCTACAAAGGAAATATTCTCGGAATCGGACGAAATCAACGCCCAGGGTCCTATTTTTGCACGAAGCTTCCAGAAGACCGAGGGGGAAAGGAAGTGGGGCCACGAGGCGCCGACACAACAGGGCGGCGCGGCCCGGCCCTTGGCCGCGCGGCCTCGGCGTGTGGGGCCCTCGTGTGGCCCCCGCGTTGCCCTTCCGCCTACTTAAAGCCTTCGTCGCGAAACCCCCGCACCGAGAGCCACGATACGGAAAACCTTACCGAGACGCCGCCGCCGCCAATCCCATCTCGGGGATTCTGGAGATCACCTCCGGCACCCTGTCGGAGAGGGGAATCATCTCCCAGAGGACTCTTCACCGCCATGGTCGCCTCCGGAGTGATGAGTGAGTAGTTCACCCCTGGACTATGGGTCCATAGCAGTAGCTAGAAGGTTGTCTTCTCCTCATGTGCTTCATTGTCGGATCTTGTGAGCTGCCTAACATGATCAAGATCATCTATCCGTAATTCTATATGTTGTGTTTGTCGGGATCCGATGGATAGAGAATACTATGTTATGTTGATTATCAATCTATTACCTATGTGTTGTTTATGATCTTGCATGCTCTCCGTTATTAGTAGAGGCTCTGGCCAAGTTTTTACTCTTAACTCCAAGAGGGAGTATTTATGCTCGATAGTGGGTTCATGCCTCCATTAAATCTGGGACAGGGACAGAAAGTTCTAAGGTTGTGGATGTGCTGTTGCCACTAGGGATAAAACATTGATGCTATGTCCGAGGATGTAGTTATTGATTACATTACGCACCATACTTAATGCAATTGTCTGTTGTTTTGCAACTTAATACTGGAATGGGTTCGGATGATAACTCCGAAGGTGGACTTTTTAGGCATAGATGCATGATGGATAGCGGTCTATGTACTTTGTCGTAATGCCCAATTAAATCTCACAATATTCATCATATCATGTATGTGCATTGTCATGCTCTCTCTATTTGTCAATTGCCTGACTGTAATTTGTTCACCCAACATGCTATTCATCTTATGGGAGAGACACCTCTAGTGAACTGTGGACCCCGGTCCATTCTTTTACATCGAATACAATCTACTGCAATACTTGTTCTACTGTTTTCCGCAAACAATCATCATCCACACTATACATCTAATCCTTTGTTACAGCAAGCCGGTGAGATTGACAACCTCACCGTTTCGTTGGGGCAAAGTACTTTGGTTGTGTTGTGCAGGTTCCACGTTGGCGCCGGAATCCCTGGTGTTGCGCCGCACTACATCTTGCCACCATCAACCTTCAACGTGCTTCTTGGCTCCTCCTGGTTCGATAAACCTTGGTTTCTTTCTGAGGGAAAACTTGTCGTTGTACGCATCACACCTTCCTCTTGGGGTTCCCAACGGACGCGTGCTGTACGCGTATCAAGATCGTTTTCCGGCGCCGTTGCCGGGAGATCAAGACACGCTGCAAGGGGAGTCTCCACAATCCAATCTCTTTACTTTGTTTTTGTCTTGCTTTATTTTATTTACTTACTTGTTTGCTGCACTTATATCAAAACACAAAAAAATTAGTTGCTAGCTTTACTTTATTTACTGTCTTGCACTCTATATCAAAAACACAAAAAAATTAGTTACTTGCATTTGCTTTACTTATTTCAACATGTTTCCTTTTAATTTTACTGTAAAAGATATACCTGTGGGACAAGGGTCTATAATTGGAAGAGATAATATAGAAGAATTTTTCACCCATATTAGTATGCATGAAGATCTTAAAGATATACCCCTTGCAAAAGTTGTCCCTACTTATGAAGATGTCTCTGTTTGTTTGGTACGCATGATGGAAGCTAGATTTATTAGTCTCAACCCCATGATACAACACATGTTTCTTACACTTTCTCGATATGGAGCGGGGAGAGAAGAGAGATTTTGTTCTAAAAGTCTTAGTGCGGGAATTTGCAGATATAGCTAAAGAAGCTAGAAAAGTTTTTAGTAAGCATGAAAGGCTTGGTATGATCACCGATTTTAAAAGAACACTTGAAAAAATGGATATGGATAGAATTAAGTACACTAATAATGCTAATGATGGTGGGGAGATTAAGGCACCAATACCATGTAAGCTCCTAGCAATGCATGAAGCTCTAGATAATAATTATGCTTGGTTTGTTCCTGAAAATTTGTTTGATGAGAGCAGCAAGCCCAAGACTAATGAAAAAGGAGCCGCTGAAACTTATGTATCCAACATACTATGCATGGTTGAGAAAACTCCCAACACCCAAGGTAATGTCGATGCTCCACCTCTTGATAACACTTGATATACACTTTCTGCGCCTAGCTGAAAGGCGTTAAAGAAAAGCGCTTATGGGAGACAACCCATGTTTTTACTACAGTATTTTTGTTTTATATTTGAGTCTTGGAAGTTGTTTACTACTGTAGCAACCTCTCCTTATCTTAGTTTTGGCATTGTTGTGCCAAGTAAAGTCTTTGATAGTAAGGTTCATACTAGATTTGGATTGCTGCGCAAGTAATAGCATTTCTTTGTCTGTCACGAATTTCGACCTGCCTCTCTGTAGGTAGCTCAGAAAAATATGCCAATTTACGTTCATGATCCTCAGATATGTACACAACTTTCATTCAATTTAGGCATTTTCATTTGAGCAAGTCTGGTGCCTCAATAAAATCCATCTTTACGGACTGTTCTGTTTTGACTGATTCTGCCTTTTATTTCGCATTGCCTCTTTTGCTATGGTGGATGAATTTCTTTGTTCCATTAATGTCCAGTAGCTTTATGCAATGTCCAGAAGTGTTAAGAATGATTGTGTCACCTCAGAACATGTTAATTTTTATTGTACACTAACCTCCTAATGAGTTGTTTCGAGTTTGGTGTGGAGGAAGTTTTCAAGGATCAAGAGAGGAGGATGATGCAATATGATCAAGGAGAGTGAAAGCTCTAAGCTTGGGGATGCCCCGGTGGTTCACCCCTGCATATTTTAAGAAGACTCAAGCGTCTAAGCTTGGGGATGCCCAAGGCATCCCCTTCTTCATCGACAACATTATCGAGGTTCCTCCCCCGAAACTATATTTTATTCCATCACATCTTATGTGCTTTGCTTGGAGCGTCGGTTTGTTTTTGTTTTTGTTTTGTTTGAATAAAATGGATCCTAGCATTCATTGTGTGGGAGAGAGACACGCTCCGTTGTTGCATATGGACAAATATGTCCTTAGGCTTGTACTCATAGTATTCATGGCGAAGGTTGAATCTTCTTCGTTAAATTGTTATATGGTTGGAATTGGGAAATGCTACATGTAGTAATTCTAAAATGTCTTGAATAATTTGATACTTGGCAATTGTTGTGCTCATGTTTAAGCTCTTGCATCATATACTTTGCACCCATTAATGAAGAAACACCTAGAGCTTGCTAAATTTGGTTTGCATATTTGGTCTCTCTAAAGTCTAGATAATTTCTAGTATTGAGTTTGAACAACAAGGAAGACGGTGTAGAGTCTTATAATGTTTACAATATGTCTTTTATGTGAGTTTTGCTGCACCGGTTCATCCTTGTGTTTGTTTCAAATAACCTTGCTAGCCTAAACCTTGTATCGAGAGGGAATACTTCTCATGCATCCAAAATCCTTGAGCCAACCACTATGCCATTTGTGTCCACCATACCTACCTACTACATGGTATTTCTCCGCCATTCCAAAGTAAATTGCTTGAGTGCTACCTTTAAAATTTCCATTCTTTACCTTTGCAATATATAGCTCATGGGACAAATAGCTTAAAAACTATTGTGGTATTGAATATGTACTTATGCACTTTATCTCTTATTAAGTTGCTTGTTGTGCGATAACCATGCTTCTGGGGACGCCATCAACTACTCTTTGTTGAATATCATGTGAGTTGCTATGCATGTCCGTCTTGTCTGAAGTAAGGGAGATCTACCACTTTAATGGTTAGAGCATGCATATTGTTAGAGAAGAACATTGGGCCGCTAACTAAAGCCATGAATCATGGTGGAAGTTTCAGTTTTGGACATATATCCTCAATCTCATATGAGAACACTAATTGTTGCTACATGCTTATGCATTAAAGAGGAGTCCATTATCTCGTTGTCCATGTTGTCCCGGTATGGATGTCTAAGTTGAGAATAATCAAAAGCGAGAAATCCAAAATGCGAGCTTTCTCTTAGACCTTTGTACAGAGCGGCATGGAGGTACCCCTTTGTGACACTTGGTTAAAACATGTGTATTGCGATGATCCCGGTAGTCCAAGCTAATTAGGACAAGGTGCGGGCACTATTAGTATACTATGCATGAGGCTTGCAACTTGTAAGATATAATTTACATGATACATATGCTTTATTACTACCGTTGACAAAATTGTTTCATGTTTTCAAAATCAAAGCTCTAGCACAAATATAGCAATCGATGCTTTCCTCTACGAAGGACCTTTCTTTTACTTTTATGTTGAGTCAGTTCACCTATTTCTCTCCACCTCAAGAAGCAAACACTTGTGTGAACTGTGCATTGATTCCTACATACTTGCATATTGCACTTGTTATATTACTCTATGTTGACAATATCCATGAGATATACATGTTATAAGTTGAAAGCAACCGCTGAAACTTAATCTTCCTTTGTGTTGCTTCAATACCTTTACTTTGATTTATTGCTTTATGAGTTAACTCTTATGCAAGACTTATTGATGCTTGTCTTGAAGTACTATTCATGAAAAGTCTTTGCTTTATGATTCATTTGTTTACTCATGTCATTACCATTGTTTTGATCGCTGCATTCATTACATATGCTTACAATAGTATGATCAAGGTTATGATGGCATGTCACTCCGTAAATTATCTTTATTATCGTTTACCTCGCTCGGGACGAGCGAGAACTAAGCTTGGGGATGCTGATACGTCTCCGACGTATCGATAATTTCTTATGTTCCATGCCACATTATTGATGATATCTACATGTTTTATACACATTATATGTCGTATTTATGCATTTTCCGGCACTAACCTATTAACAAGATGCCGAAGTGCCGTTGTTGTTTTCTCGCTGTTTTTGGTTTCGTAAATCCTACAAAGGAAATATTCTCGGAATTGGACGAAATCAATGCCCGTGGTCCTATTTTTTCACGAAGCTTCCGTAAGACCGAGGGGGAAAGGAAGTGGGGCCACGAGGCGCCGACACAATAGGGCGGCGCGGCCCGGCCCCTGGCCGCGCGGCCCCGGCGTGTGGGGCCCCCGTGTGGCCCCCGCGTTGCCCTTCCGCCTACTTAAAGCCTTCGTCGCGAAACCCCCAGCACCGAGAGCCACGATACGGAAAACCCATCGAGACGCCGCCGCCGCCAATCCCATCTCGGGGGATCTCGGAGATCACCTCCGGCACCCCGCCGGAGAGGGGAATCATCTCCCGGAGGACTCTTCACCGCCATGGTCGCCTCCGGAGTGATGAGTGAGTAGTTCACCCCCGGACTATGGGTCCATAGCAGTAGCTAGATGGTTGTCTTCTCCTCATGTGCTTCATTGTCGGATCTTGTGAGCTGCCTAACATGATCAAGATCATCTATCCGTAATTCTATATGTTGTGTTTGTTGGGATCCGATGGATAGAGAATACTATGTTATGTTGATTATCAATCTATTACCTATGTGTTGTTTATGATCTTGCATGCTCTCCGTTATTAGTAGAGGCTCGGCCAAGTTTTTACTCTTAACTCCAAGAGGGAGTATTTATGCTCGATAGTTGGTTCATGCCTCCATTAAATCTCGGGACGAAGGACGTAGAAAGTTCTAAGGTTGTGGATGTGCTCGTTGCCACTAGGGATAAAACATTGATGCTATGTCCGAGGATGTAGTTATTGATTACATTACGCACCATACTTAATGCAATTGTCTCGTTGTTTTGCAACTTAATACCGGAAGGGGTTCGGATGATAACCTGAAGGTGGACTTTTTAGGCATAGATGCATGCTGGATAGCGGTCTATGTACTTTGTCGTAATGCCCAATTAAATCTCACAATACTCATCATATCATGTATGTGCATTGTCATGCTCTCTTTATTTGTCAATTGCCCGACCGTAATTTGTTCACCCAACATGCTATTCATCTAATGGGAGAGACACCTCTAGTGAACTCGTGGACCCCGGTCCATTCTTTTACATCGAAATACAATCTACTGCAATACTTGTTCTACTGTTTTCTCGCAAACAATCATCATCCACACTATACATCTAATCCTTTGTTACAAGCAAGCCGGTGAGATTGACAACCTCACTGTTTCGTTGGGGCAAAGTACTTTGGTTGTGTTGTGCAGGTTCCACGTTGGCGCCGGAATCTCCGGTGTTGCGCCGCACTACATCTCGCCGCCATCAACCTTCAACGTGCTTCTTGGCTCCTCCCGGTTCGATAAACCTTGGTTTCTTTCCGAGGGAAAACTTGCCGCTGTACGCATCACACCTTCCTCTTGGGGTTCCCAACGGACGCGTGCCGTACGCGCTATCATGCCACAACACTTGATTTCATCCGTCTAGGTTGACCCCGAAGTCATCGTAACACCAAGTCTTCGGATCATCAACCATAACCTTTCACTTACAAATCCTAGTATGAGCACCTCTCCCCATGAGCTTGGCCTCCCACTTGAAGTACCAATTCGTCAACTTCCGTGGAGACTGCGACAGGCTATGGACGTACAATTGGCACCCTCACTTCACATCATTTCTCAACATACTGGAGGAGTGCCATCAAGACATACACCTCCTATGATGTGTGTTCGTAGGGAACCCATACTAAGATGCATAGAACTTCCAGCTAAGCCCTACCCATAATCAAGTATTGTGAGGTACTCAATATTGGAAAGGTATCACATTCAAACCATATATCGCTTTGATATCCAAAATCACCATCTTCTCTTGGTCATATTCACCTTCAACGATCATTCAATGAAATGACTTCATCATTCCAAGGTTTCAAACTTGTTTCAAAGTCATATGTTCCCATCTAGAGTAGTCAAGTTTTAAATATTTAGCACTAGCACTAATCATGAGGGGTGCTAATCTTGCTTGGCTAGCTTGAGACTAACTTTACTACTATAGTACCCTCCTTTAACTTTGACCAAAGTTAACTATAAAAGCAACTCTTTGAATAAACAAGTAAAACTTGTAAGGTGGAAACTTGGGATAGGCTTATGGTAAGAAAGGTAAGAATCATGGTGCCTTGCCCCAAGGGGCTTTGCACTTTGCAAGAGATTAGCTTGCCTTGGTAGTTCTCAAAGTTCTCCTCCTCCTCCTCCTGGTAGCAACCTTCTTCTTCCGTGTACTCTCCGGTGCTAGCGTCTGTTATCACCAAGATTTGACCAAGTCGGAGGTGGGCCGCAGTCAAGGTGGGCTTAAGGAAATATACGTGGAGAATTACATGAATCGGCCTTTTATACCAAGTTGGGCTTAATTGCCCGTGTATTTGTAACATATTAGATCGCATTTTAGTTTAGAGATAAGATCTTACTCGTGCACGGTTTAGTGCACGCCCACATTAGAAAGTCCCCTGGACTATAAATATGTACCTAGGGTTTATGGAATAAACAACAACTCACGTTCAACCCCAAAACAAACCAATCTCGGCGCATCGCCAACTCCTTCGTCTCGAGGGTTTCTATCGGTAGCGACATGCTGCCTAGATCGCATCTTGCGATCTAGGCAGCACAAGCCCCACGTTGTTCACGCGTTGCTCGTATCGAAGCGCTTTTGATGGCGAGCAACGTAGTTATCATTAGATGTGTTAGGGTTAGCATTGTTCTTCGTTTAAGCATGCTTACGTAGTGCAACCCTTGCATATCTAGCCGTCCTCACGCCTATCCCAGGTGTGGGGGCGGCACCCCGCTTGATCATTATTTAGTAGATCTCGGTCCGTTACGATTGCTCCTTGTTCTACAAGGATTAGTTTAATATCTCGCAATAGTTTGGCCTTACAAAGGGGGAGGATCCCGTGGCACGTAGGGTGGCGTTCGCAAGTCCTAAACGGGATGTTCCTAGGATCAACTTCATGTTGGTTTTTTGGCCTTGTTTAGGATCGGCTTACGAGCACCGTGCGTGGCCATCCGGCCCAACCTCGGAGTAGGATGATCCGATTATGTGGTGAAAACCCTAAATCGTCGTAGATCTCATTAGCTTCATCTTGATCAAGCAGGACCACCAAGTATTCGTACACCCCGTACGGATCATGGGTGGATCGGCTCTTTGAGCCGATTCACAGGATAACCCGAGAGCCGATCGAGGCTCGTATTTAACGTTTACATGTATGCCCCGGCAGAAACTAAGCGAGGCAATCTCATCACCTTCCTCGACCAGGTATAGGTCAGGTGGCACGCCCTGCACTTCGCAACGCCGCGTGTGACCGAAGAGCATTGCGGGCCGTCGCTCGGAGGGGTCTCAGCCAGCCGCAGCCTCTAGGCTCCCCCGGCTCTACAAGGTTGATAAGGCCGCCGCCCGCCGGTGGGTTTTGGCAGCCAACACATTCTCGGCACGCCCGTGGGACAATCGTCTACATCAACCACATCGCCATCTACATCTGAGATGGCGGACGGCACGCCAGCCACCCACGAGGATCCGCCGGTAACTACGTTGCTCGGCCGATGCGCGAAACAAACAATCAAAGGAAGGCCGATAGCGATGACTTCGGCCGATGCGGACGCATTACTCGTCCTCCCGACGGAGCCCGGTGCCCCGGATTTCCGACGAGCCGACCGAGGTTATGTTCACCACATGGTTGCTTGGGTCCAGCCGGCGATCTAACGGACAGCAGCCACGTCGACTACACGAGTCCCAACGGGGCCGACTCGCAAGTACGGCGCCCGGGCGTAACGCAGAGCCGATATCCGTAGTTACCGTACGGATTCGGCTCGAGGGAGGCATACGGTCACCACGCCGGACGGATGGTAAACGATAGCCGGTGGAAAATCGGCTAATAAAAAAAAAAAAACAAGAAGGAGAGAAGCAAAGCGTTGCAAACGTAGCGATCAACATATCAAGGCCCTACCGAGAAGCAGAATCATGTGTCTATGAAAGCCCTACTGGAGAAACACGCCGAGGGCGATAATAGCATCAACACGGATGCGTTCCGCCTCAGCAATCTCAGCTTCATCATCTCGCGTCTTTGCCCGTCACCAGCCGATTGCTCAGTGGAACGGATTTCAGCCGCATCGGTCTTCGGATCGGCCGTGAGATCTTTTGCTTCTTCTTCGCAGCGGGCGACAAGGGCCTCCTTATCTTGGATGAGCTGTTTGGTCACCCCCGACCCTCTCTTCGAGGTCCTCCAACTCCTTGTGCAAGGTTTCGAGTTCGGCACGGGTGGCGTAAGTATCCGTTTTGGCGCCCGGAGCAGCCTTTTTCTCATTGAGCCGTCGGCACTTCTCGGCAATATCGGCTCTCGCCGGAAGTTGGGAGTGGCGAAGAGTAATCCTTTGGCGAGCGGATTGAATCCGTGACTTGAAGACCGACAGGGTGACGGCGGGCCAAAGCTTCACTTGCGTGGTCATAGGGAGATGAGAATGGATACCCGCGAGGATGCCTTTGACTTCTTCGGAATTCTCAATCGGAGCCTCAATAGAGGTAGAGAGCAAGTCCTTGAGGCGCCGGAGCCGGCCACGGACCGTGCCGATGTACCGGCTCCCCACTTGCCTTGGAAGGGGTGGGATCAATGGATGCCGGGTCGAACGCAAGCAAGCTCGAGAGATCACAACCCCGGCAAGGCCAACACAAGTGAGTTTAGCAGTGACAAGGAACCGACGTAACCAAAAGAAAAAAAAACATACCTCTCCCAAGGGGGAAGGAGCAGCCGACGCAGAGAACGATCGGCTTTTCCGGGGACTCGGTTGAATCAACCGCTCGTACGCCCGCGGGCGTCGGGGCAGCTAGATCCAGGTAGCGGACGGCCTCTCGTACCTCCTCAACATCCCCGCTAGAAGTTTCGGCGGCCTACAAGAGGAAGTGATTAGCCGATCCAAATGATAATGGGACAGCATGAAAGCGTGACCGCGAAGATCATTACATTCGAGACCTCCCGGCTTGATGAAGAGGTTGGTGGGTTCTACGAGCCCTTTTGACACAGCGTGCTTCGTACGTAACCCCGATCCGGTCTGGGGCCCGAGGAACAGGGGTTCCGGTGATCAACCTCTTCTTGGAAGCCGGCGCCGGCGAAGCCGTCTCGACTCGGTAGTGGACCTCTCGGAATCACCCGAGTTCGATTCTCCCCGGCTGGTTTCCTCGGCTCCGCCGGAGGATCCTTCGCAGAGGCCTCGTAGGAAAGGATACAAGCGCGTCACGAACAAATTCTTTGAAAAAAGCGGACGAACACCTGCGTGGTCCGAACCAACTTACACGCAAGCTTTCCGGGCCGGAGCTTTACGCTCGGGGTTTTCCCGCCGCTACCTTCCTCACCGCCGTCCTCGCCCGAGTCGAGGCTCTGGGGGCAACGGGCCCCGAAGATGCTTTACTTTTAGAAGCCGATTTC